>NC_091686.1:57110833-57432500 GCF_041296265.1 Equus caballus | reverse complement strand
AAAGGCCAAACCATTCAGTACCTGGAAACTGTCACACCCTCCCGCCCCAGCACTGTACATAAGCATCACATATGTGCTTTCTACAAATTGGTATACAGGTGCCATTTAATCAGTTCAAATTTGGAAGCTACATCTTCAAGGGTCCGAGAGAGCTCACTCCCCCCATATTTTCCCCCTTTACATGTTTTCTTATAAGACATACAGCTTAATCAATTAACAAACTAAACAGCTTATATACTGGCAATATATTACAGATGGGTTTATGTCAGAGTAATAGATCACATGAAATGGACCATGTGGTACCCCAGTGCATGATGTCTTGGTAGAGCCCTGAGGACACTGACAGTAGCATCTCTAAGTAAGTGGTGCTGTATGAATACAGACACATGCGGATCTGTATCTACATCCATCTGACTAGGCCAAAAGGAGCAGGTAGATGCAAGATAGAGACACACACATGCTGGATGGGGCCACTGCACACCTTGTCATGCCATTTGAAAGGGCAGTTATAGGTTGCTGGCTTTGCAGCAATTAAAATTACACTTTATGGAAAAGGCTTCTCTAATTGTGTTTGATTTGCTTTCTGTAGTAAGCATCATTGGAAGAAGACCAAAGCAAGAGCAACTAGAGGTTACATATACATTTGGCTGAGCTGCAGTACAGAGCTCTGCAGAAGAAGCAGGCTGAAAGATTCGTTTCAACTTTAGGCTTGGATTCTCTCCCTTGCCATTTTTCTTGTCGTTGCGTGTCTGCGTTTGTGTGTGTGCATGAGTGTCTGCGTGTGTGTGTGTGTGTGTGTGTGTGCTCCATCACATCATCTCCTGAAGAACGCTGGGTTTCGCAGGCAGGCGGCTAGTCACCTGCAACAACCCAGGGGTCCCGCTGAGGCTTCCAGGCTGCTGTCAGTGTCAGATGCCAGGGTCTGGTCGGTGGACATGGAGGAGATGTCATTGACGGATGAGGACGGAGGGAGACTCTCACTGCTGTTCACTGCTGCACCTGTGCTAAGAAAATGAAGACCAACATGACTAAACCTGGAACCGGCCTCGACTTCATGGCAATCAGGATGCAGGCATGGGCAAATACAACAGCGGACGTCTAGCCCATCATTCATTCGACACCCTTCAAACAACTAATACAGGGCACTATATTAGATGGTGAAAATAAAGACCTAACAATGCAGAGTCCCTGGTCACAGGTTATTCACAGGCTGGTGCAGTAGTTACGGAATCTCACTCTACCTTAGAAATCACCTGTAATACTCTTAAAAGAAAACGAAAAACCCCAGTCACCCCTAAACATCCAATATTGTAACATAATTGGCCTTGGGTGGAGCCCAGGTATTTGCAATTTTTAAAATCTCCCTAGAGACACGTAGACAAGAGTTGAAGAGCACTGTTCTATGGAGAAGGCAGATGAGCAAAACCCTTTAGTGTAATGACCTGAACCTGGATGCTTTTAACACAGAGAGCTTTTAAAACAAACACACGTAGGGGTCCCATCCCAGAAATATGGGCTGAGGCAAGGCCCAGAAATCTGAGTTACTTGGAGACCACAGCTCTACCGAAAGGAAAGTATATTAAGTAAACATTATTACATAGTCATTAATATGACGTCAAACTGAAAATTCATATAGAAAAGTAGGACTTTCGATGAAAATTACCATAGACCAAAAAAAGAATAGGAGAGGCCAGAGCGCACCTTTTGATTGTGTGTCTACTTTCCAACAGGCTTGCTCACCTGGGACTCTACAGATCAGAAGTCTGAATTACTAACTTCAATAAATTTGCAAAAATTCTTTTACTTATCTGCCATGTGAGAATACAAAGATGTTGAAACTCTGAGAAGACGCTTACTAATCACTAAGTAAACACTGGCTGAGTTATAATAGCTTTGAGAACTACAGTGGAAAGTTGAGCCAGAGGCATCATAAAACATAATTAAGCACAGCACCCTGGAAACAGTCAATTTACTTTTTCTCTTTACATATTCTTTATACATAAGCAATATGGGTGGTAAAATGCATGCTTTGTGAAATAGTTTGCTATTAAAAATATCTACAGTATAATCATCTAGTAAAATAAGAGATGAAGAGTTTTCGCTAAAACTGTATCTTATTTGAGCAAATATAGTGGGCGAGATATATTTAGTGAAAAATAGTAAATCCAAAATAAGTTATAGTAACAGTATCACATAGATCTAATAAATCAGAAAAAAAAATCTAATGAAGTAAAGCGGTGAACACAATCTCTTTGCTCCTGGTGCAGATATTTCTTGCCTGTGGAAAAAATGTGATTAAAATGCGACAGTATCTGGAGAGGACCCTTACTCCTAAGCTAAGACAAATTACATGTATGCTATATGTATTTTAAATTTGTATTTGTCGAGTATAAATATATTTACGTAAATTATGGGAAATGCTAAAAAAAATAAAGAAAAAAGATAACAATATGCACTGAACCTCAAAGTAATGATGAGAACTGTTAAACTTTTGATATATTTCTTTCTAGTCTTTTTGCTAGAAATTTTCTCTAATTGTAATCATTTAACATATATTCTTTTTATCCTGATATGTTCATATACAAAAAGCTTATGCATTTTTCATGTTCTTTGAACTCTTAAAAGTATCAATAGCTCCTAATCTTAAATGTCTCTAGATTTTTAAAGCTCTCTTGTTAACATCTTCCAGTAAATAATTACTCTCATTGTCAAAACATTTGTAGTGTAAAGTGATCTGGCTTATTTTATTCCAACTTTACTTAATTCTATCCTTTATAGATATGGTGCAGAGCTAGTTCATTTCCTCTTGTGACATATACTAGTAGATTTCACATAGTAGCAGACAATCTTTGATTCCCTTACATGGCCCAAATGCCCAGCTCTGCTTTTCCTCCTGATTCTGGATTAAATTATAGCAATATCCTCATGTTCTTTCATAAGCTTTGGTCTCTAATATTTAGTGTCACTATGATGGACTTCTTAGAATCATCTTCAATTTTTCCACAATTTAACCAAAGGGTACCGATTAAAACTAGACACAAGACTCTAACAAAGGCTGGATTGATGGTGGGCTGACAGAGCGAGATTGCTTTGTTCTTACTGTCCATCCATCTCCCAGATGATCTATCCCCATACTATGGATGGCTTTCAAGTCATGGTACTACAGTTTGGATTTACTTTTGACTTGAAATATGAAATGTTGTAACAACTTTATTGAGATACAATTCACAAATTTAATTTGTACAATTCACTGGTTTTTAGGATATTCACAAAGTTGTGCAAGTATCACCACAATCAATTTTGTAGTGTTTTCATTGCCCCAAAAGGAAACTCTGTACTCTATTTCTTACTTACCCCCCAACACTGGACAATGACTAACCTACATTCTGTCTCTATAAAATTGCCTATTTTGGACATATATAAATGGAATTATTCAATATGTGATCTTTTGTAACTGGCTTCTTTTACACGGCATAACGTTTTCAAGGTTCATTCATGCTACAGTATGTATCAACACTTCATTCCTTTTTATGACTGAATAATATTCCATTGCATGGATGCATCACTTCTTTTTATTTATTAGCTGATGGGCATTTGGTGGACATTTAGGTTGTTTTTACTTTTTAGCTATTATGAATAATCTTGTTATGAACATTCATGTACAAGTCTTTTAAATTTCTCTATGAGCAAAAGTGCTGGATCACAGGGTAACTTTAATATTTGAGAAACTGCCAAACTGATTTTCAAAGTGGCTGCACCAGTTTACATTCCTACCAGCAGTTTATGAGGGCTCCAATTTCCCCCTCTCCTCTCCAACACTTCTTATTATCTGTCTTTTTTATGATAGCCATCCTAGTATATGTGAAATAGTATCTCATTGTGCTTTAATTTGCATTTGCCTAATGGCTGATGATGCTGAGAATCTTCTCATGTGCTTGTTAAGCATGCGTATATCTTCTTTGGAGAAATGTCTATTCCTTGGATTCCAAAGATCCTTTGGCCATTTTTTAATTGTATTTTCTTTTTATTATTGAGTTATAAGAATTCTTCATATATTCTGGATACAAGTCCCTTATCTTATAAGATTTGCAAATGTTTTTCTCTTATTCTATGGATTATCTTTTTACTTTCTTGACGGTGTCTTTTGAAGCACAAACGTTTTTAATTTTGATAAAGTTCAATTTATCTGTTTTTTTCCTTTTGTCACTTGTGCTTTTAGTGTCATATCTAAGAAACCATTTCCTACCCAAGATCATGAAGAATTACTTCTACGTTTTCTTGTAAGAGTTTTATCATTTTAGCTCTTACATATAAGTCTATCATCCATTTTAAGCTCATTTTTGTATGTGATATGAGGTAGCGGTCCTCCTTCATTTTTTTGCATATGAATATCTAGTTGTTCCAACACCGTTTATTGAAAAGGCTATTCTTTGCTCATGGAATTGTTTTGAAGTCCTTGTTAAAATTCAACTGACTATACATGTAAGGGTTTATTTCTGGCCTCCAAATTCTATTACATTGTTATATATGTGTATCTTCATGCACAAATACCACACTGTCTTGAATATTGCAGCTTTGTGTTAAGTTTCGAAATCAGAAAGTTTGACTCCTTCAATTGTGTCCTTTTTCAAGATTGCTCTGGCTATTCTGTGTCCCTTGCATTTCCATGTGAATTTTAAGAAGAGCTTGTCAATTTCCACACAAAAAAAGTGATTTTGACAGGTATTGCGCTTAATCTGTTGACTGATTTAGAGAGTATTGTCATCTTAAAAATTAAATCTTCTAATCAGTGTACAGTGGAATGTCTTTTCATTTATTTAGATCCTTTTTAATTTCTTTCAACCATGTTTGGTAGTTTTCAGAATAAAAAATTTGCAGTTCTTTTGTTAAATTTATTCCTAAGTATTGCATTCTTTTTGATGCTATTTTAAATGGAATTTTTTTGTGTTCACTGCTAGTTATAGAAATACAACTGATTTAATGAATATGAAGTCTCAGTGTCAGTGGATTGGAAATAGATCAAATGATGACATATACATCTCATGAGTATTTTAATTAATTAAAATTAATTAATTAAAATACTCATGTAACCAGGAAGATTTTTACTAGCTTGCTTTGTTTAAGTTATAACAAAATAACCAGTTTGAAAGTTTTAAAATAAAAAGTTTTGGCATAATGCAAACCAAACATATGTTTTATGTTTCCCTTGCTTCTTCAGACTTCTTTCATTATACTTCTTCATTTCTCCTATCTTTCTCAATCTCTCCTGTTGAACACAGAATAAGTACTCAATTTAACAAAACACTGAGTGTCCTTGTGTGTACTCTTCTACTTAGGGTCTGTGAGGGCAAGCAAATTTCTCCCTGCTGTGAAACTGCTCAACTATTTTTAGCTAAGGGAAATCACTGTGTTGTAGTTGTCTTTCTTCTCCTTTTGTTCATCAGCTGGCTCTGTAATCCCTATCTGCTATGTTAGAATGGTCCTGCCCTTTATTTTATCAATGTTGAATGCAAATTACAGTCAGTATTCAATTATTCAAAGTTCAGAATCTTTATCAACTGTATTTCTAGGGGTCCATGGACTATTGTTCCTGATTTTTTTATAGCACAAATTCATTGAGAGGTCCTCTTTTCTAATGCTTTCCCTATAAAATTCCCATTATTTCTGCCTGTTATATGGGAAGGTTCCCCTCTATATAAGGCTATGGTTGGAGAGTCATGTGTACACTCTAGTGGCATGCTGGAGCTGCCATTTAGTGACTTCTGAGAGCCAATTATTAGGATCTCTTTCCAACCCTGCCTTCACTGATGTCACAGTGGTAGCTTGAAAGTGGTTACAAAGAGAATATTTACCCCACAGAAACTGGTAAATGCTATAATCAGTCCTTTTTTTAAAAAAGAGATTATTGTTAAACATTAACCAGTCCCCTACTGTGACATGAAAAAATCTTTGTTTCTGTATGACTTCTTCTATTGCACTATAAAAATGCCTTCTTGACTGTAGCTCCTTCTGGCTTCACTGGATGACCCTCCAAGTCTGTGTTCACGTAGGGTGTAAATAAGCTTTGTAAACCAGAAAATCAAACACAAATGGAAGGGTCAAGACATGGACCTTGGCTTCAAGTTGCTAACTTACTGCCAAACAGTTTGTGAAAATCTCTCAAACAGAATTGAACTGAATTGAATTCGATTATAACAGCCATTTGCCCAAGATATCCTAGCAATGTGATATATATATTCCTTCCTTCTATATTGTTTCCAGAGAAACTAATAGACTATGCATTTTAAAAAAAAGTTTTGCCATCAATAAAGCACTACAAATTTTTGTCAATAAAAATGGCTTTAAAAGTATCTCAAAATACTAATAGGGTTGCAAATAAAGAATACTAGCTACTTTCAACTTTACCTGAAAAAAAAAACAAGCTAGGTTTCATGGAAAGAAGTAGCTTATGCTCATGAAAATTTCTCAACTAGAACTTACCTCATCAAAAAGTACTCATTATTTCAGGGGAAAATGTTGTTCTGCTTTTTTAGGGAAATTATTTCCCTGATCTATTCACATACACAAAAAAAGACAAAGAACTAGAAGAAATACTAGAATGAAAAAAAAAAATCACTGAGATATATTCCCTTCTCTTTCTGCATGATCTTGATGCTCAATTTGTTTAGGGTAGAAGTTTTTAAATAAAAATAATAATAAAATTATTGGACTAGATCAGTGACTCTAACTGGGAAGGATACACTCCGATGGTGTGTGGAATACCATGGGGGCAGAGGTTGTATATTAAAATCACCTTGGGGAGCTTTATCTTCCACTTAGAGGTTCCGAAAAATCTCTGCCCATCCTGACGCAGAGCATCTTTATCTTGGTGGGTCATTGTTACTTATGGAGGTTTACTTCTCAGGTGGAATAAGGGTGATGAACAGGCTGAGAGCTTTGGATAAGATAACTTCCTATATTTGTTCTAGCTCTAACATTCTATAAAAAGTGCTTTTAGAAGAAAATTAATTTCTATTCATGGACTGCTATTCCCTCAGCAGTCTTTACAAATCAATTCAGAAAGCAAGTAGCCATGCTATTCTTGAAAATAAATGACTAGGCAAGTGAAATCAGATAGCAGAAGGGAGTACAATTATTTACTTAGACATGTATCTGAAGTTTAGATTTACTTCTTATTGATATACAACAATTCCATCAATAAATTTCAAACCTATCTATTATTCTGCAAATGTATTTAACTTCCTATTCACATTTTAAAAGCATCACTAAAACATGGGTTTGGGTATTAGAACCACTTTCACTGAGAACTGCATTAACTTACTCCCTGCCTGCAGAGTTCCCAGTATTGCCATGACTGAATATTGAGGGAGTCTATGTTGTAATATTACTTCATCCTGGCTATTTACAAAATAAAAGAGGATGTGCAAACATTAACGAGAAAAGGCGAATATAAGCAAGAATGCAAAAAAGCTGACCTTTGAAAAGTTTTCTTAGTATTGTTTTTTCTTTCCAGCATAGTTTACTGCAAATGCACACACTGTGCATGCACACACACAAACACACAGACACGTACACACAGTGGTGTGCCAGTAAAAATTTAACAATTGGCTCTCCAGAGGAAAAAAAATGCCCTGATTTGTAGAGTTAGCCAACTTCTATGTCTTAAATCCTGCACGGTGGATTTCAAGCTACCAACATGAGGTCAATAAACTTGTATTTGGGAGAGAGGCAACAACTGGCTCTTAGGAGCTGGTAGAGTCAGTGCCAGCACATGGCTGTCCTATGCCTCTACATAATACATACAAGTATATCATACATAAAAATGTCATACATTATATAGTACATGTACGATTTCTCAAAATTAAGCCATGCAACAAAAAGACCCCAAATTGCTAAAGCAATCCTGAGAAAGAAGAACAAAGCTGGAGGCATTACAATCCCTGACTTCAAAACATACTACAAAGCTACAGTAATCAAAACAGCATGGTACTGGTACAAAAACAGATGCACAGATCAATGGAACAGAATTGAAAGCCCAGAAATAAAACCACACATCTATGGACAGCTAATCTTTGACAAAGGAGCTGAGGGCATGCAATGGAGGAAAGAAAGTCTCTTCAACAAATGGTGCTGGGAAAACTGGACAGCCACATGTAAAAGAATGAAAATCAACCATTCTTTTTCACCATTCACTAAAATAAACTCAAAATGGATCAAAGACCTAAAGATTAGGCCTGAAACAATAAGTCTTCTAGAAGAGAATATCGGCAGTACACTCTTTGACATCAGCTTCGAAAGAACCTTTTCGGACACCATAACCCCTCACATGAGGGAAACAATAGAAAGAATAAACAAATAGGACTTCATCAGACTAAAGAGCTTCTTTAAGGCAAGGGAAAACAGGATTGAAACAGCCCACTAATTGGGAAAAAATATTCACAAGTTATTTATCCGACAAAGGGTTAATCTCCATAATATACAAAGAACTCACACAACTCAACAAGAAAAAATCAAACAACCCAATTACAAAATGGGCAGGGGACATGAACAGACATTTCTCCAAAGAAGATATACGGATGGCCAATAGACACATGAAAAGATGCTCATCATCACTAATCATCAGGGAAATGCAAATCAAAACTACACTAAGATATCACCTTACGCCTGTTAGAATGGCAAAAATATCCAAAACCAAGAGTGGCAAATGTTGGAGAGGCTGTGGAGAAAAGGGAACCCACATACACTGTTGGTGGGAATGCAAACTGGTGCAGCCACTATGGAAAACAGTATGGAGATTCCACAAAAAGTTAAGAATAGAAATACCTTATGACCCAGCCATCCCACTACTGGGTATCTATCCTAAGAACCTGAAATCAGCAATTCCAAAAGTTCCATGCACCCCTATGTTCATCGCAGCATTATTCACAATAGCCAAGTCATGGAACCAACCTAAGTGCCCAGCAACTGATGATTGGATAAAGAAGATGTGGTATATATATATATATATATATATATACAATGGAATACTACTCAGCCATAAAAAATGACAAAGTCATCCCATTCACAACAACATGGATAGACCTTGAGGGTATTATGTTGAGTGAAATAAGCCAGACGGAGAAAGACGAACTCTGTATGACTCCACTCATAGGTGGTAGTTAACATATGGACAAAGAGAACTGATCGGTGGTTGCCAGGGGAAAGGGGGGTGGGGGGAGGGCACTAGGGGTGAAGTGGTGTACCTACAACATGACTAATAATGATGTACAACTGTAATTTCACAAGGATGTTAACTTTCATAACCTTAATAAAAAAAAATTAAGCCATGAATATTTTCCTTTAAAATCATGTAGTGAAAGTTTGAACCCACAATCATTTTATGTATAAATTGGTTAACTCAGCCAACTAAAGTTTAGGGCATGTGTATAAGGTAGATCATTTATGTTTGTTATAGGTAGTTGGAATGGTTGAAAAGTGGTTTGGCCTTCTCACATGTAGGTAAAGCCTAAGTGGCATATTTCAGAATTAATCATTAATATGCTAAACTAAACAGGCCTGCAAAAAAAACTTGGGACTATACATTTCCAAAAATGAATAAATCATATAACTACTTGAAAGCAGCAAACCTTTCTCTGAAGCACGAGCAAATGCCAATAGCAACAATTCATATACGTGATGCTTGGCTCTTTTACCTTCATGGAGATTAATAAGGTGAATAGATGTTACTGGCGTAAGAACGTACTCAGTTGCATACTGTGTCAAAGCTATGATTCCGTCTTGAATTCTGTCTTTGGAATAGCACCAAGAAATACACTGAGGGAGAACTTGGACAGCAACTTTCAAATTAATAAATATTTATCAAGACACAATTATGTGCCAGGCACAGCACTCAGGCACTGCATAGGACACAAAGACGAATATGTGTATTCTCCCTTCTTAACGAATTTACAATCAATAAGGGGTAATAAGACAATATTTAAAATACAGGGACTAGTAGGATCCATAGGAAGGAAAGATCCTATTCTTTGGGAAGATCTGAAAAGTCTTTTGGGACAGATATGAAAAATACTTTGGACAAGGTGGCACTGACAAGAGAACACTTTAGAATGGGCAGCATTCCAAAGGTGGAGAGCCAGTCAAGTAAGACAGTGGTAATGTAGGACCCTAGAAATGGTATGGTGTGAAAGGTAGAAAAACCTGGGGTATGTTACAGAGGGCCGTGAAAGTCAGAAAGAGGTCACTAAGTTTAAACTGTAAGTGATGCAAAGCCACTGGAGAGCACTGATCAGTGGAATTCTTGATCAAACCTATAGTTTTGAAAGATCAATTCAGGTAGAGACTGAAGTCAGGAAGATTACTTTAGGAAAACTCCAATCACAGTGGTGTTAATGGAAAGGGATGGTAACAATTAGATGTAAGACATCTAGCAAGCATCATTTTTATGATGTAGAAAGTGACTGTGAGTGACAATCTAAGTATGGAGTAAAAGATCAATCAGGGGTTTCAGGCTGGGAGGCCGAGAAAATAGAGCTGCCATTAACCAAAATGGGAAAATTGAGAGAAAAATTTACTGCTGGGTGGATGAATCTAAATAGAGCAGATGTATTTGATTTTGAACAAATTGAATCTGAATTGGCAACAATCTCATACATCCTGGCCCAATATTCTAATTTCTCTAAGACTAGGTTATATCCATCATTAAATAACTTAGTGGAATTCACTTATTTTCCAGCCCCTCCAGAAATAACAAACTCTATGTAAAGTAGGCTTTGGCTTTATTCACCTTAAATGTATTTCTTGCAAACTTAAAAAGATTTGCTTGGTCAAGACTGGTGTCTGCCTATTCATAGTGTGCAGAAATTGTATATATCAATAACCTTCAACACTATTCAAGAAAATTATCCAACACTTGTGTTAGGGCAAAAAAATGACTATACAACTTTTTAATATCATGCTTGAACATTTTCTAACAAGCCCACCGAAGGGTCATCTAACTGTTCTGTGGAACATAACTTCATTTGATTTAATGTGCACAGTTGATTAGGGTCCAGATACTTTACAACACTGTAAACTTGCAGAAAACTGATAAAGTAAAATAATGTTTTTTGCTGCCTAGTAGAAAAGATAACCACAAAGATAGGTTTGGTTGCCCTAAAGAGCATTTACAAGTTTTGATTTAATTTAATGATCTGATTTCAGTATGCTTTTTTCCACAGACTACATAAATCCTCATTTTTCATATCTTCATTGAACTACCTTTGTCATTCTGCCATTTCCTTCATTAACGGATTAAAAGAAACTTCTACATGTTCTCAGTTTCTTTTTGCATAAGAATTATGGTTTTAATGATTAAAGAATTATGCCTTGATTATATGCAAACTTTGTTCCTTTACCAAATATTTAAATCTTTCTTCATATGGCAGACTACCCATTCCAACACTTTAATGATTAATTAATCTCACTTGTACCATCCCCAGTCCCATTTTGCCTTCCCTGAGCCATACAGTTTGCATAAAATGAATCATGGGAATAAGAAGATTTTTGTAGAAGCATTGTGAAAGTATTGAAAAGAGAATTGTAGATTTTATGTCCTCACAGATTAGCTGTGCAGAGACTTGGTTAGGGCTGAGGAGAAAATGGAGGAGGAAACAAGAAGAAAATGGGATATGCTGGCATGATTCTGAGCTCTTTGAAAAAAGGAAAGGAAATTAATTAATGATAACTTGAACTAAAGATGAGTAGAAGAGACTCTGCTAAAATTTATCCGATGTCAGCCTGAGGTGCTAGGTCACCCTCCGCTGGATCCTGGTATTTCAGCTTCTTGATGATTACAAGAAAATATGTTCTGGCCATTATGGGAATTCTTAAGACAAGAAGTCTTTCTGTCTTAGCAGGTAGCATCTTGAGGCTGTTGGATTCAGTCCTCGGGTTCTTTAAGCAGCAGCAAATAGAACACGCAGGTGAGTTAGACCAGCTTCTGCAGACTTGCATCAATCTGGATGCTAGGACGAATTAACAGGGTGGACAAGGCAATCAATGATTCCCTTAACACTCTTCGAAGAGAGGAAAGACTTGGGATAGAAATGGACATTTCTTCAAGTCCAGGGGTGAGGAAAACATGTCATGACTGAATTGCGTCTGTTTGAGTATCATAGTGGTTGTGGATGCAAACTAGTTATTCAAAGAGTAGTATCACTATGAAGAATTGATGGATTCATTCCACATCTTTTTTCCTGAAACAATTTAAAGTACATGGGAAATAAATGTTTATCAAAGGTAGGATACCAAATCCATTTTCCTCTAAACTAATCATTTGCAGCTTACATTCTTAACAGCATGAGCTAAGTGTAGTTTAATGCTGAAGAGAAGCCATCACATTTTCTAAAACTCTTTATTTATTCTCTTTATATTCAGAACATAGGTCTCTGGAAAAATATATTAGCATTAATAAGTGTAAGTAAATTATCTCAAATAATCCTAAAGCACATTACTAGAATCAGCAAAATATGTACATGTACAAATGTGTGTCAGATCCTGTAGACTGAAAGATTTTCCATGCTGACTTTAATTGGAGCTCATCTTGGTTGATGCTTCAACAACTGTTACATCAACCTTGGGAAGAGTTCAAACACTGGAGTGAATAAGGGGAGATGTTTTGGCTGGAGGGATTCCTGACCTCCACATTGACTTGGTGGTCAAGAGCGTACTATGGCTCTGAATTTTGACGAGGAGTAGTTGCCCAGAACAAGTCCATGTTAACATTTGTTCAAGACTCATTATTATCTTAAAATAAGTTCTGAAAGATGTTTTGTGCTCGATCTTCATAATCAGAATAATAAGAATGAATGCCATGCTAAACATCAAACAGAATAAAACTAAAATCAATTGAGGGAAACTGTCATGAGATATCCGTTCACGTGCCCTACCAGCAGCGTCATTGGCTGCAACCCCTCCTCAAGGTGAAGAAAAATACAAGAGTACTGGTTTATTGGTTATTCACTGAGAGTGAGTACCTGAAGGAGAAGGTTGTCCTTTTACAACACCATTTTTAGTCTTCTCTTCTGAATTCATTACTTCCTTGTAGATAAGTTCTGTAAGAAACAGTTATCAGTGTTATAGAAAACAAATTACTGTGTAATCCACAGAGAAAATCCATTAGCTAGTGGCCAATAATAACATTTTGATAGGGTCGAGTAAATTAAAAATCAGTTGGGATTCCTTTATTCCTCTATTTCTACATTTTCTTGCAATAGCAAAGAGCCTGGCAAAAGCAGGTGCTCAATAAAGCATTTGATCAAATGAACGTATGAAGAATACAGATTTTACTTGTTTTCTGAATTCTTGTGGGGGTTTCTGATTCATTCTAACTTTACCTTTAAAGGATTTTAATGGCTCAGTTTTGAACATCCATTTTTCTTTTATATTCACGCCCTAAGAGATGCACATATTATCACGACTTTATTACTTTCCATCAATATTCCAACTCTTACTTCATCTTTTTTCCAGACTCAAATCTTGGATTTGTAAAACTAAACTTGTCTAAAACCCAACGTTAAAAAATTATTACATTTATTCTGAAATTGGCACCCATTTTTGGCTTTTTCATTGCTAGAGTGAAACTTGTATATCTTCATTTCTTTTTCGTTTGCCCCTTTCAGCTAGAAATCATTCAGCGCTCCTCATTCTTGCTTTGTAATGGCTTACAATGTATATAATCATCCTCTAGAGGCATTTCTTTCTCCAGTTTCTCATAATTGAGTCCATGTCTGTTCTCCTCAAGCGATATTTACATGCTATCACTTTCCTACCCACGACCCCCTAAGAGCACCTTCTGGTCCTTATTTAGATCAAATCAAGACTTTTCCATCTATCATTCAGCATCTTTTTTTACTTGATCCCCTGTTTATAAGTGTTCATTTTCCCATATTCTCCAACACAGCCCCTCTCCACACGGCAGTGGAATCTCTTTATTAACTTTATAACACCTTTTGCTCATTCCTACATTTTGTTTTCCTCTTATGTCCCCATTCTGGTATTTTCCTGTTTCTCTGTTTTTTTCTCAATTTACAAATGATAATTCCTTCAAGGTAGCACAAACATTTCTTCCCTTCAGATCTTCCCTTTATGTTTCTCCTCATTTTGACCTAATCATTTGTTATGATCTGCATTTGGTTTTCTCATATTTATTCTACTCTGTCATTATTTATATTAGTTTAACAATTCTTTATAGTTTCTGCTTTCTTTCACCCTGAGTATCATCTTGATCATGCAGTATGTATTTGGAAAAGTTTTGCTGAAAAAAATGAATTAATGTATTCATTCTTTTCTTACTTTAAAGGAGAAACAAGCTACTTAGGTACAAGCATTTTCTATTCAAATTCTCAAGTCCTATAAATCCAGTGAATGAATTAATATATCGACTATCTTTTATTTTCTAATGTCTAAAACCTTCTCAAGCATACTTTTAATTTTATATGATAATTTTATGCACAAACATGGAATGTTTAATTCTGAAATTTTGAATTGAAGCTTGCCCTCCACAAGGACAAATACTTTGACAATCAGTACTATTTCAAAAAGTGTCAGAAATTAATTGCTTTCATTCTTGAGTAAGTGTAATATTGTTGCTGGTACGAAAAGATAGATGAAGTTTTAGGAGCTTTGAAAATGGCCCAAGAAGATAGCAATTAGGAAATCATCTGTTACTAAATTGTTTTAAAAGGAAACGCCTTGAAGATACTTTCTTTCTTTCTTTTTTTTTTTCTAAACAGCAACTCTTTTCTTTTTTTATTTTGCTGGGAAAGATTTGCCCTGAACTAACATCTGCTGCCAATCTTCCTTTTTGTTTTCCTCTCCAAAACCCCAGTACATAGTAGTATATTCTAGTTGTAAGTCCTTCTAGTTCTTCTATGTGAGCCACCACCACAGCATGGCTACCAACAGACAAGTGGTGTGGTTCTGTGACTGGGAGTTGAACCCAGGCCACTTAAGTGGAGTGTGCTGAACTTTACCCACTAGGCCATGAGGGCTGGCTCTGAAGATACTTTCTGAGTTTCAATAAAGTGAAAAGTATACTTTATTTAAGTGGTAAAATCACCTTTCCATTCTTCAATGGTGTGTTCTCTTTCATCCAACTGTTTGTCATATATCTGAGGTGGAGGCTGCAGAATAAAAACAAACAATAAATTTTGTGTAATAATCCTAAACATAACTAAACTCTTATAAGGCACGAGAGTACCTTGCTATTTGTTGATTTTGGTGGTGATCAGAACCTCATATAAATGATGGAGTAATTACAGTTGTGCAGAGGTTAAAATTTCCTCACAAACTGATGGAGGACTCATTTATATGCCAATATTTCTTGCTGACCAAATAAGGCAGCAGAATCCAAATCCTGAGAGCTCACTTCCCAAAACCTTCTGACTCAGAACACAAGCCTAAGAAATTAGAGCCAGTCTTTAAAAAGCGAACAAGACACTTGATTACAAGGACCCAGAGTTGCTATTTCCCTCATTCACTTGCCCTATAACAGAATCCTGCTAACCTCTCCCAGACTGGTAAGATTTTGTGCCATTTTCAGAGCCTCCCTGAAAAGAGTCTTGAATAGCTTTCAAAGCCCATGATACCAGTTCCCAGTATAAAGGACTATTTAGATCTAACTGACCTTTTACTTTTTGTGAAGCATCATAAAACACCTTTATATATAGCTGCGTGCCCTATATTTAAATGATTTAAGATTCTTTTCACCTCAAGCAGAAGAAGCAGCCACTTGTCTGTCTTGAACCCCTGAGTGGCCCCTTGATTAGCCCTCTGGGGGAGAAATGATGAGACAGGGCCTTCAATCTGACTTATGGAATCAACATTCCTCTTGCTACGAAGAGTTCAGAGATGAAAAGCAGAGATTTTCACAAATCTAGGTGCCTTCCATGAAGGACGGTCTCAGATAGATTCCCTGACCTCTTCTTCCAGATATTTGGGCCTGGGGACATCTATCATGGTGACCTGGGGTAGCTCCAACTCAGACCAAGTGACATGGAAAGAAAAAATCTCTTGGAAAAATAAATCACCATGAGTGGAGAGAAAGTGCTGAGGAACTACGCCAGCTGGCAGTGGCTTGAAGAAGAGCTACAAAATGTCTGGGGCCACGAGACGGGGTGCTTAGAATTCATCCTGTGCAACATTCCAAAAGCAATAGTTTTCATAAGAAACTAAAAGAGTTACTCAATAAATTGACTCAGGTCTATTGGGACACGCATCCCTTGAAAATGGCTGTCATAGGGGGCCGGCCCAGTGGCGCAGCGGTTAAGTTCGCACATTCTGCTTCTCAGCGGCCCGGGGTTCGCTGGTTCGGATCCTGGGTGTGGACATGGCACCGCTTGGCAAAAGCCATGCTGTGGTAGGCATCCCACATATAAAGTAGAGGAAGATGGGCACGGATGTTAGCTCAGGGCCAGTCTTCCTCAACAAAAAGAGGAGGATTGGCAGTAGTTGGCTCAGGGCTAATCTTCCTCAAAAAAAAAAAAAAAAAGAAAGAAAGAAAGAAAGAAAATGACTGTCATAGAAAGGCTTTGGAGAAAATTTTCAGGACAGCTTCTGGTTTCTGTGAGAGGTTATTTGGCCTAAAAGCAGTACCCGAGTGTCACAGTGGCCCTCTTTACTGCATTCAGAATCTCTGGAGGCCAGAATTGTGACAGACTTGAATGCTCATCTCAGCTCTGGCACAGTGGAGCAGCCTCATATACTAGAGAAGTGGCTGCACGTGAAAATAGAAGACTGCCCAGTTGTGGTGGGGCAATTTAGCATGATACTGAGTTATTGAGAAATAACTACTGATGAGACCAGACACTCTTGTAACACCTGTGACTGCCACCAGAGCAGAAGGATTTGAACGAGCTACTGTGATTCAGACGTGGCTGGCTGACTAGCCTGGACACAGAGAACTAAGCCCCACCCCAGGACAGTAATGAGAACACAGAAACACTGACCGACCATATAAGGGAGGGGACTAGGATGATAAGGCACTGCCCTCAAGGACTGACTGAGGCAGGACCTTCCACTCCAAACTATGAAAGACTTCCAAATTATAGGAAGATTGCGATGTAATGAGTGAATGAGCACAATGAGGTTACTTTTGAAAATTTGTGAAACCATCATCTAAGTAAGCTAATGCAAAGCCAACTCTGGTTATGTAAAGATGCTTTGCCAAGTGACAGGTTTTCTGTTTTGCCTCTTCCTGAGCATGTGTAATGCCGTGGCAACGTCGCTGTCTAAGTGGGCCTTGTCCAGGCCCCCTGCCGGACACAGTGTACACTGGCTCTCAGAGGCCCCCTGAGCTTTGCATTGCTGGCACCTCTTTCTTCTTCTAACAATAGACTCAGGTCAGGGTCCTGTGTGGCTGGCTTCTCCGTGCAGTGGATTTTTCCATTCAAGTTGCAGAATTGAACACGGCTCAAGAGTACGGTTCCTGCCAAAGTTCATAAATGCCATTTTCTCTTTGCAGCAAAACTATTTTGAGAGAAGTTTTTCTTTGGAGCTTCAGCATACAGCTGTGGCTGATGTATAAAGCGCCAAGTACATAGACCCTAACCACAAACAAACTACAGAGAAAGGAAGCAAAGAACTGAGACCAAGCTTTTTCCTTCCAATAAACCAAGAGGGCTGCTTTAAACTCACTTGCAATACAGTTATGGTTGAAAGGGCTACATGTTCAGGGTTTTGTTTTGTTTTTTTTTAAGAGAGGATGCAATCACCTGAGGTGAGGGGTACATTCACATCAAGATGTCTTCTTCATAACAACATAAAAGAGTAATTGACCAATAATCCAGAGAGAGAATGTCATATTCAAACACACACATATCTGTGCTCGGACAGCAACTGAGCATGCGATGGTCCATAACACGCCCTGCCTCCATCTGCTAAGGAGAAGCTAGTGTCGGTTGCTCTGTTGTCCCCTCCCCCTACCTTATTAAACAAGAAGGATTCTCTCTCGCCAGGTAACAATCTAAAGAAAAAAGAAATGAGGACTGGGGATAAAGACAAGTGCCCAGAGACGTTTGTTGAAGGACTATTTTAGGAGAGTTCAGTAGACTAGAACAATTTGAGATGTGAGGAAATGAAGGAAAATATATGGAGAGTTAGTAGGGCTTGTGACTTGAATGCTTTTGAACCTTCTTCAAGAGACTAAAGATTCCCTATTACTTTTGAAAATTTGGACTCTACTTCCTTGATTGAAATTCTTGCAGAAACTGAATCATGGATTCATTTGGATTGCATAAATAATAACTTAATGTGGATCAGATGTGCTATATATTGATGGTGTTTTATAGACATGTACAAATTGTCTCAATCAAATGAGATAAACACATGGACAAATACATAGTAACTGTGAGTTAGTAAATATTAGAATTAATTTATTCACATCTTAAATTCATTCATTCAATAAATAACTTGAGCACCTAATATGTGCCAGGATATATTAAAAATTGAGATTTCAGGGGCCAGCCCTGTGGTGTAGTGGTTAAGGTCACTGCACTCCACTTTGGCAGCCCGGGTTTCTGGATCCAAGACACAGATCCACATCATTTGTCAGCCATGCTGTGGCAGTGACCCACATATAAAGAGGAGGAAGACTGGCACAGATGTTAGTTCAGGGATAATCTTCCTCAGCAAAAAAAAAGAAAGAAAGAAAGAAAAGAAAAATTGAGATTTTAAAACTAAATAATGTGACTGCTGACTTTAAGGAGCTTGAAATTTAGTGGGGCAAGATAGATATAAAACAGATAATTAACATGCAACACGATAAGCGAAAAAGATATGTACATGGTATATGAAAACAGAGTGAAGAAATCCTGACAAAACCTGGCTTTTGCTTCTCGCAGTAGATGACATCTGTACTAGTTCAGTGAACAAAAGATGTGTGGGAGGTTGTCAAGGTGAAAGGAGAAGGAGAAAAAGGCCAAAGGCACAGAATCTGGGAAACAGAATAGTGGTGGTGGTCGTGGTGGTGGTGTGTGTGTTTCTCTGTTTGGGTGCACACACATGCAAAAGAACTGGAAGCAGTTCTGTGATAATAAAATATAACATATGTGGTCAAAAGTGACAAGAGATAAGATAAGAGCCATGCCTAGAGAAGCAGAAGGGTCTGGCAAAGGCTGATCTGAGACATCATGCCAGCATTTCCTTCCATTTTCTCCATATTTAGGAATGTAAAACTCAGCTATAAAATATGGCTCTTGCCAGAGAGTACATAGAAGAGTACAATTCTACATGGTAAAATTGGGATCGAGGAATATCAATTCTGTTGCCGTTCTCTTGAGTTCTTGCTGCTGGGCATGATTTCTTGCTGAAGAGATTTCTCTAACCAGTATCTAATCAAATCCCTAATTGATTCTCCCAAGGGACAAGTTGCTCTCTCTTATGACTTCATTTTATCTCATATATTTAAGTAATACTTCTTCACTGAGTAAAATGTGTGAATTTATTCTTTCTTTAATCTTCAAGATAATTGTTTTTTTCAATAGCATATAGAATGTTAGTGATGGAAGAGAGTTTAGAGTTTATCTAGTGCCACGCTTGTTCAGTTTACAAATATGAATACAGAAACTCAAGAAGCATATGTGATTTTGTCCATGGTCATAGAGTTAATTAGTGGCAGAGTTAGAGACAAAATGTATGATCTCTTATGGGAAAAAGATGGAATGAAGGAATTCTTATGGGTTGAAGAAATGTTAAACTGAATAATTCAACACTTAGAAAAGATTTTCATTAATGACAAATTTGAGCCTGCCACTCTGATTTCTGTTCCAGTTCTCTGTCAGTCTACACATGTAGCTAGATCTGGCAATTATCACTCAAGTCTCCCAAAGCATTCTCGAATGCTTTTTGTCAAAATATCTTGGACAACATCAGGACCTCCATCACATGAATCTCAAAAGAGATGAGAACCAGATTTGAGAACTCTAACTTGTATAAAGTTGTTCCTTTTATCCATCTTTGAGCCCTAAATTAACATTTTTTCCGTATCAGTCATGTTCTGAACCATATGACAATCATCAAGTTGTTGGTGTTTGTTTTCTGCTTCTTTTGTCCTAATTAACGTCACAATACAGTTTTGTTCCACTTTTTCCACTCTGTGGTCCGCTGTCTTGTTGAAAATGCCAAAGAAATCTTTAAATAGCATTGTCTTTCAGTATGTGCATTCTCTATTAATTCAGCAGCTGGATCAAAGAAAACTATATTATGTCTTATTGAAAAGTGCTTTGTTTTTCTTATTAACCTTGGCAGTTTGACGATTGCCAAACGGTGCATGATTTATCATAAGGCTTCAATCAGGAGGGGTGAATTTTAGCACAAAATTAGATCAGAAAACCCATTTAAGGAAGTGTGCAAAACTTGATTTTAAATTTCCTTGAATCTATACATGTAGAACAAGTTTTCCAACGTATTTAAAAATTTTGGTGAACAGAACTTCTTAAAATTTTAACCTACTGATTGGAAAATAAACATTTAGACAGGATAATTTTTATATAGAACTAAATGATATGTACATCTTTCTTTTTTTGCTTAACGGCACCATTTAGTATGTTCTACTTTTTTCTGAAATTTATATTCCCTGTGGCTCCAAGAACAGTTCATTATCCCCAGTGGGACTCAATATTTGCTTAACATCTTCCCAACAATCTGCCAAATTAACAAAAAGGTAAAGCAATATGCACAATTATCAAAATAATTGACTAAGTATAGTTATTATTTAGAGCTACGTAGTTTCTCTATATTGTGATCTTACTATCCAGTAAACAATGACCTGGTTTCCAATTATCAAAAATTCCATTGCCTTCTAAAAGTAGACAAATGGCAAATTGTAGTGAGCTATCAGTTGATTTCTAAAAATTGCTTGGGCAAGTCTTAGGAACTACATCTGTGCTCTCGAATAGAAATTCAACAATCTAATACTACAGATGAAGTAAATGCCCTTTAAAAGTCTGATGAGTTGAAAGTATTCAACGATGGGGGCTAAGAGGTTAATAAAATCTGTCTCTGGAAACTAATCTGATAATTCTCCTTCCCTCAGTTGTCTTACATTGAGTACTGAAGCAGGGCCGGGGGAGGGGATTCACGAGCAAGGGACCGTTTGAAGAAGTTGTCTCAGAGGCGTCCTGTGAGGGAGGGAAGGAGGACGGACAGGAAAGCATGAAAGGCACAGCGGCGTTAACAGGAACTGTTTTGGTGCAGCAGTTAGACGGGACCATGTTACAGACTAAGTGCGAGGTTAGAAATGAAGACTTATGGGACTGAATAACTCCTTTGAGAAGTATTTTGGGCGGGGGGAGGGTGAAGAATAACAAGCTTTACACTTTGGACCCAAAGGGGGCTGAGGGAGGAGTATAGAATGACTCCTCGGGAGTTGGTCCAACCATCCGGCTGGAAAGTAGTGCCACGGATTGAAAGGAGCAATGAGGGAGAGCAGGACGGGGAGGTTTTGTGTGGGTAGGGATACGCCCAGTTCAATATCTGACATGCTAATTTGGAGATGCCAATTTACATGCCAGTGACTGTTGGATTTATGGATCTGGAACTCAGGACAGCCATCTGGGACCATGTATAGATTTGAGAGTCATTTACGGTCATTAAAATGAAGGGTGTGGTGAAACGTAAGATTCCCAGGGAGAAAATAAATCGGAGCTACAGGAGAGCCCTCACGGGATCCACGGTTCTAAGGGAGAGACAGCAGTGGAGACGGGGGACGGGAGTGGCGTCACCACAGCAATCAAGGGGGACGCGTGGCAGGAAGGAGGGTCAGCCTATTCAAATGGCGAAGACACATGAGATGCCAATTTTCTTTGGACTCGGCACCAGAGGCCTCTGGTGATCCAAGAGAAAGCAGTTTCAAGGTTTGCTAAGTGAGCTAGAGTAATTGTGAGTCAACGAAGGCTAATATTTTACAGAAACTTGGCTAAAAGGTGGAAGGTACTCCCATTGCTAATGGCACCTTCTATTGCTAAAGAGGTGGTAAAAAGATACTGGCTTTGATTCTTTGTTCTTCAAAATGAAGGTGGCCAGGGTATGATTGTGTGATCACTAGTGGAAAGTGAGAGAGAGGGCCCACACAGGGAAAGAAGAGGCTCACACGCAGAAAAGAAAGAACGTCCACAGAAGAGTACTGTATTGTGGGTTTTCCCAGGCTTTGTGCAACCGGCTCTATTACAGCTTTATCGCATTCCTCTTCAACATCTTCATCATCCTACAAATTTCATACAGACTAGATTTTCATATATTATCTCATTTAGTCCTTATAACAACCCTCCTCTCCTGAAGCACAGAGAGATTAAATAACCTATCAGCAAGGGGTGGAGGCAGTGTTTAAACCCAAACCTATCTGAATACAAAAATCCATGTTCCTAACATTTTCCCAACCAACTTTATCTTATAACATAGTTCCAGCTAATTTAACCTGTTGAGATAAATATATTTAAAAGTTTTCTTAGTCAAACAAAGCAACAGAGAACAACAGGGGGAAAAGTTCAGTGTTATCCCTAGCTGGAGGAACCCTCGAATGCTATTAATTAGTATGATAGATACAAATTTCCATGTCCACTCAATAGAGAGGCCAGGATGTGCACTATATTGTGATGCTGCCACCTTGTGGCTGGCAAAAAGCAAACCTTAAGTAAAAGGTGCTTGAGTGAGAGTTCATCATGTTCATCAAATTGCTCTCACCCAGGGGTTCTCAGCTGTGGTTGCACAGTAAAATCATCTGGAGTTTAAAAATGCTGACACCTGAATCCCACCTCCAGCGATTCTGATGTAATTGGTCTCGAGTGAGATCTGAGCATCAAGATATTTGAAAGTTCGCCAGGTGATTCTAATGTTCAACCAAGATGAGGCCTCTGCTCTAACGCAGCAATCAAAGCAAGTTTTGTCACTTGCCTAAGTATGCTTCATTTGGAGAGATGCAAGAGAAAATATTCTAGGGCAAGTAAGTGATTTTCTTTCAGTCTTAAATGATATCTGTTTCTTAGTAGAATAAAATGATTTGTGGACAGAAATCATCATGTACTATGACTTTAAAGAACAGAAACAGGGAGATTTGTGAATTGTAATCAAAGTGGACATGAGATTTTTATCTCCTAATCAAATTCAGTCTTTGGCCAAAGTGAGCAAGGAGAATCTTTGAGCTTCTTGAAGAAGCAGAGATTTCCTGACGGGAACAATGGAAAGAGCATTGGACTCAGAGCACCCTTGACTCTGACACCAGTAAGACAAGTGACATCGGGCAAGTCATTTAGCTTGCAATGAGGCTTAATTATTCTGGAAAGAGTTGCATATACTGCTTTATTCTAGAGGAAACTAATTCCAAATGTATAACAATTATCATACCAGGTAATTTGACAAACCTCTCTCGAGAACTTGGAATGTGCGCAGCATTGTATTATAATGTGTTATATACAGAAAGCACTAATGTTGTTTACAGACATCTTAGCACTAAGTGACCAGAGGAACGTTTGAAAGCTAGTAAGGCAAATTTTAATTATAATGTGAACGGAGTATAATTAAAAAACTTAATTAAATAATGCCCATGTGACTTGACAAGAAAGTTAAATTCAGTTTTCTCTATTTTTCATTCTGTTCTGTAGCTCTCTGGTCACAAATTTATTAGCTTTATAGCATCAAAAAGTTTAATCATGTCTTGAAAATTGAAATTCTCTTTACTGTACCTTGGAAATTAAATTTTTCATAGTCCTTTAATCAAAAAGGCTGAGTAATTGTACCATCAAATATCCAGTGTCCAAGTCATAAATCTTTCTCTTTTCGTTCATTCAACATGTATTTATTAACCAACTACTATATGCTATCAGTCATCCTTGAATTCTACCATCCTAAACCCCAAATCTAATCATTTATAATTCATGTTTATTGTTAGCTTCTAAACATCTCCACCCATGTCTACTCTCAGGCCACCATCATTTCTAACCGCTGTTACTACAGATTTATCCCCCTGCCTGCCATCTTCCTTTTCTCTACTCCAGTCCCACTTCACAGACAGACTGACCTTTTAGAAGTTCAAATCTGATCATACTGTTCCTCTCCTTGCTGGTTTTGAATAGCTTCTTTCATCCTGGGGATAGAGCACATGCTCCATCACAATTCCTTCCTTGCCTGGTCCCTGCTTACCAGCCCAAATCATTGCTCACCGTTCTCCGCTGAGTCAGCCCCAGAGACTTGAAGTTCTCCCAACACTCTCTTGACCCTGGGGTTTTAGCACAACCCCTTCTTCTCCCCGTCTTTCTTCACTCGGATAATTCCTGCTTTATCCATCACGTTTCTATTTAGATATTAGTTCCTCCAAAGGGCCTTCTCTAACCCACATTACTGAATTGAGTTTTTTCGGTGTGCTTCAATAAACCTAAAATTTGGCCTACTTTGTTACTCAACAGTTACTTGTTTTACTTCTCACTAGTCTGTGGGGACAAAGTCTTGAGGACAAAGATAGTATCTCTGTTTACGAGAGCCTAACACTGTGCATAATACATAATAGACACTCAGCGAGGCTTCTTTCCGAAGATAACATTTGAGCACAGATTTGAATGAAGTCATGGAGGGAGCCACGTGGCTGTCTGGAGGAAGAACATTCCAGGTGGAAGATGCAATGCAAAGATGCAGATCAGGGAGCTTGATTGGCATGGTTAGGAAACAGCAAGGAGGCCAGTGGAAAAGAGGAAGCACAGAAAATGAAATCAGGAAAGTAGGCAGGGGCCAGATCAAGCAGAGCTATGTTTTCCAAACTGCAGTCATGAAACAAATTGGTGAGTCATTGCAGGCATCTTTTAATGTAACGGAGAAGAGTAGACTGAGACAGAAAATAGAATAGTAAGGTTTTCCTTCAGTGTGCATGTGTGTGTGTGCATGTGTGTGTGCGTGCACACATGCACATGCAGGCATGCTGGGTCACCAGGTAAAACAGCTTTCTTACTCTGGGTTATGATAACAAAATGTGGAACACTGAAGCAGAACCTTTAAGCCATGGTGAGTACTTTGAGTTTTATTATAAATAGGATGAGAAGCCCTTGGAGTATTAGCTGAGGAATTATGTAACCTGTTCCACATTTTACAAGGAAAACTAGGTACTCTGGAGAATAGACCACAGGGAATAAGAGTGGAGCGGGGAGACAAGTCAGAGACTATTACATGGTCCAGTGTAGAGATGATGGAGCAATGGAGGGGGAGTGGTCGAATCAGGATATATTTAGAAGGTAAAGTCAGTAAGATTGGTTGAGGATAATCATCATTTTCTAGAGTTTTTCTGAGGCTTAAATAAGATTGGATATGAGAAAGGGTTTTATAAACACTAGTGAAGTGCTCAGCGCAGTATAGCTGAATTCAATTCAAATGACATCTACTGATCACACAATATGCATCAGCCACTATGCTCACTGTTCTCTGCGCTCAGTAGGTAAAGCTGAATTTCTGCTCCCTGGGACTTTAGAGCAGTGGAGTTGGGGGAGAGAGACGCAGAAATGGAACATTTCAGCATAATGTGTGACATGATAGCAGGCTGTGGGAGGATCTAAGAAAAGTGTCAACTTAAAATTAGCAACAACTTTTATTGCAAGACTTTCCACGGACAAAAGACCACACGAGCCTCAATGATACTTCATATGACAAAAATGAGCTATGAAGGAGACGGAAAAAGTTCTGGGTGAAAAATCAACACATCGAATACACACGTTGCTGAGTTAGAGTAATAAGGTCACATGTCATTTGCAGCTCTGCCCTACAGTCACAAAACAGAAGCAAAGTGAGCGGGGCGGGGAGGGCAGGAAGGGTCTTCAGCACTCCTGTATCAGTAACGACGCAATAACAATGCATCCTAGAGACACCAACCACAGAAAATGGTCCTCCTCTACTTAGCGTAGATGAGTAGCCCAACGATATAGATCCACAGTGAATACGGAAACACAGTGTTAGAAACACAGAATTAGAAACTCATTAAGGAAAACTGATTGGTCTACACTTTCTGCCTTTATAGAAATAATATTGTATTTTAACTTAAAATTCAATATTTTTTCAATTTCAAAATACTTTTATTAATTTAAAAATACACAATTTTTTATTACAAATCTTTATTTTTTTTCTCTCCTAGCACTGATCTCTCTGAAAAATCTTATAACAGGATATGAAAGTTCTGAATTAATGAAATTTTTCAATCAGGTATAAAGAGTTCTACTATTCTAGTAATTACTGCCCCTTCTACCTACATGGACTCAATATATTTGGCACATTATAAAAGAAAAGATTTATGCACCACTTTTATACACAGGATGTTTATCAGGAAAAAGTGGCAAATATTACTATTATAAATTCACTTCTATTCTAAATTCATTTCTATTTCTAAATTATAATAATAATTATACATAAATTATTAAAAGATCTCCTTTGAGAACAAAATAGACCTTTTAAAAGATATTGTGAAATAATAAAACGAGCACTGGCTGAAGACCTTTTCTTTTTAGCTGTAGGACTGCATAAAACTCATTTTAAAATTCTGTAAAACGGGAATAAGGGTACCCAGAGGTAGCAGTAGGGGTTCTTTTGGTTGGGGTAACGAAAATAGGAACATGGGTGGGAAGGTTAAAAAAAACAGTGAACACCAAAGTGATTAAAACATTTAATTAACTCACTTAATTATTCTGAGGACCTACAGTGTGCTAGGAACATGTAGTTATACAGATGATGCAAATGAATGAGATAAAACACTTGTCCCCACATTACTTCTAGAGCAATAATTTCTAAGGTTCTGTGTGGTGGGGACAGGGTGCTCTGGTCGGGGGGCAGTGGTGATTGGGTGGGGAACAGAATCATCTCAAGGTGAGGAATTATTTCCAATGAATACTTTGCCCACAAGAATCTTACACATCCCACACATCTCATCGAGAATCATTGCCTTAATGAGTGTTGATGAGTTGATGACCATCACGAGTTGACGACTATGTTTCTCAGGTACGCGTGGAAGACAAAAGGTTGAGAATCACAGGGTTCCTCTTTGCAAACACAATCACAGAGAACTATATACTAATAAAGGTATTACCATCACCTCTATTTTTTCCATTTAATTAATATGTATCATATAGTAAATTTTTAAGAAATAGAGCATGCCTTTTTCTTCATAGTGAAATATTCTAAGAATTAATTTAAAAAGAAAATAATTTTAAGGGAGCTTTTTGTTAATAAGATAGAAATAAATGACATTTTCATTTCCTTTATGTCATACAGGTTAAAGCTGTTAGGTTTAAACTATTTCAATTACATCTGTGAGCTCAAAAGTCTCTCTTTAGTAACGTCATGTGTTTTCAAAGTTTATTGAGGACTTTCACGTATAATATCTCTTAAAACACTGTTAGATAGGACATTTCATAGGTGAAGATTACTTGTGGCAATTACACCACCAAAAACATATCTGAAGCTGTCATTCTGCTTTCATCCCCACTGTCATTGAAGTTAATTTTATCAGAATCTCTTATCTCAACTACTTCACTGGCTTCCTAACTGGTCTTTCTCCTCATATTCATCATCCGGCCAGTCAGAAAGAATGGTCAATCTAAAACACATATCTCTGAGTATTCCTGCAGGCGCCCCCCCCCGCCGCTGCCTTCAGCATGGGTACACCCTGGAAAGGACTTAGAGGTGCTTTCTGACCTGGTCTCTGAGTACATTTCTCACCACTCTCTTCCCTGGGCACTGAATTACCTCGCGGTTCCTCAGGTGACCCCAGGAAGGTCTCTCCTCTCCTGGCCTTTGGGCAGGCCGCTACTTTTGTCTGGAAGATCCCACTCTTCCATCTCCCTTTGATTTGGCTAACTCTTGCCCATCCTTTTGGTCCCATTTAAGACTGTTCTTCCTCCTGAAAGCCTCTTCCGTCTGCTAAAAGATGGGTCAGACATTGTTCCTTTGGCTTCTGTAGCACCTGTGTTTCCCTTTTCATAGAATTTACCAGAGTGGTTATAATTTCTCGTTTAATTGTCTAACAATCTTACTATACTATAAGCTACTAAATAACAGGAACCAGGTCTTTTTATTATTATAATTAATGAATCCTCAATGGCCATGCGTAATTGAAGCTCAATAAAAATTTAAGGAGTGAACAAAGTAGACCTGTCCAAGGTAGGATGGGGTCTTGAGTCCAGGTCTTCTAGTTGCGGACCCTGAGTGGCTTCCACTGTGCTCTACTATTTCCATGCATCATGACTTTGATCTCCATGCTCTGTAGCTCTTTGATTTCTCCCATTGCGCAGGACCCCTTGGTCTGAGGAAACTAGATTATATGCCACAATATTATAAATTAACTCATGGCAAGCCAAGGTTTTTGCTTAGATTGTTGCTAAGCCTTCCATTTGTGGGGCAACTACTCATCACTCAAGAACTTCTCTGTGAGTGTATGGATAAGAATTCTGGCTAGGAATGAACTTTTCTTTGGATTTACCTGGAGTCACAAGGCAATGGAGCAGGAAACATGAGTAAGCCTGCTTCAGAAAAGGAAGTGGTGACAGATTGCTGTACTTGGAAAACAGCATTCTGGTGCATATGTCATGAAACAAAGTCATCAAAAGTGCTTTCTGCAGAACTTAGTCCAAAATAACAAACATCTTAGATAAGATATTTTCAGAAAAAGTGTCTGAGGCATGGCTATTTTCTCTCTCACTTCTTTCAGAGGAGCATGAAAGGAGTTCAGTTTTCAAAAAGCACATAAAGATGGAAATCAGATTCTCCCTGGAATTAGAAACTGTGAGGAATTTCTTTTGGTTATCAATTAAAAGTATTTTTCATAAACAATAAATTCCATTCTTTTACAACATATTGTGGGCCAATATTCCACAAATGACCCTATGAGTCTCATATTAAACAGGCAGCAAGTTATGGAAGTGGTTTCTATCATTCTTACGACTGTCTTGCCATTAGAAAGGGACATAATAATTTTATTATAGCACATACTCTGTGAAAGACCATAAACCTTTAATAGACTTATAAAAAGGGAGTGTAACCTTTTCAATATTCTGTCTCATCGTTGGGTGAATCCATTCTAGCTTTTCCTCACATATAATGGATGCCCTAGGGCCTAAGAAATGGTTCTACACTTGGGAAGAAAATGTTCAGATCCAGCCTTTTCCCTGAATCTGAAGGTTACCATGATTTAGCACTCAAGAATGCTTCCTGCCTACCCTTTTTCTGATTCGGCAGGTTCTCAAACTTTCAGTGCAGTTTTAGTACAGTTCTGATGACATGCTGAGTTTATCTCTAGAGTTTTCATTTGGGGCTAAAAAAAGCCAAAATAAATCCTACAGATTTAATAACTGTCTGTTTTCACATGACCACACATATTCATTTTCAGCATCATTAAGGATTATATTTTCTAATTATTTTTCCCTTCTCTCCTAGAATGTGAAATTTCTCAATTTACCTCCTAACCTTGATAGCATAACCAACTCTAAGCACGATTTCTGAAACAAGATGGTTGATTAATTCAACACTATGTTCCCCCTGCATAGTGAAGAAATTAAATTAGGCTTTTTTATGTGTTTTTGCTGTTCACTTGTTTGTTTCACTTTAACGTTGCAATACACAACATAACCACCTTCTCAGAAAATGGACAAAGAAACAAACAAAAATCTTCGGAGACAAATGTGGCAGAGAAAAATGGATAGCGCAAAGGAAGTATGTCCGTAATTAGGAGAAACAAAGTGGAGGGAAGATATGATGGAAGTTGGACCTGTCATTCTCCTGCACTCTGATGTCAATTGCCGAACAATGCCAATGGAGATCTATGAACCAAGCTGCCAACCAAACCCTTGAAAGCTTCATAGCACAAGAAATGAGCTGGCTACTTGAAAATTAGACTTTGGCTGTTAATCTCCATTTCTTGAAGAAATGCCATTTTTAACTTGCCAAAACCACAGGAAACTTTTTCTTACTTTCAATAAATTTTAAAAATCATAATAATGAAAATTGAAAGCATAATGCTTTATATTTTCTGTCACTTTCCCTTATATCCCTTTCCCAAAAAAAGTAGGACCTTTACAGATGAAAGAGCCTTTTCATACAAATAAAAAATTACCTCAAGGAAATAAGCTGAGATTTTAATGGTAAATTATCCCTATTTTTGTAGCCCCCTCAACCAAAACTTTGTCCGCCATACTGGTGCTTTTAAAAATACTAAGAATTAAATTGGGAGGTAAAAGCTCCGAAAATCTCAAACAGCCCATGAGCTATATCCCTAGGAAGATGTACATTTATAATTATAGGCATATAATCATGGAATGATTTTCACAAGCTTTCAGAAGCCTATCCAGGGAATCTCCAGGGGTAAATGAATCCCAGGATAAGCAAGCTCAGTGCCAGGCTGTGACCTCTGAAGGGCAGGGAAACATCTCCCTCATCTGTGCATCTTTAGCTCTGGTACAGTGATCAACATGGCACATGGATGCAACAAGCATTCCTTACATTGAATTGTGCAGGATGGGCATGTACATATTTTGGGATCTTAACAAAAAGAGAACATACTATTAAAAAGTTCAACACATGGGGCCCAGCCGGTAGCATAGTGTAGCGGTTGGGTTCGTGTGCTCCACTTCCACGGCGTGAGGTACACCAGTTTGGATCCTAGGCACGGACCTACACACCGCTTATCAAGCCATGCTGTGGCAGGCATCCCACATTTAAAAATTAGAGGAAGATGAGGACAGATGTTGGCTTAGCGCCAATCTTCCTCAGCAAAAAAGAGGAGGATTGGCAGCAGATGTTAGTTAAGGGCTAATATTAAAAAGAAAAAAGTTCAACTTGTAATTAAACCTCATCAAATCTGGTAAAGATGGAGCAAAGAAAAACATTTTAAGTAGCAAACAGAGCAGATTTAGAAACTTAAACAGGTCTACCCACCAAATAAGTATTACTGCTGGGGATAGAACGGAGGTGGCCTTTAAATTACAAGATTTACATATAATTATGAACATGTGGGCCTTGCAGAAAACATCACCACTTCTGCAGAGCAGTATCAGTTTCTTTATCAGTAAAGGTTCTATACTGAAAACACTCAGAAGATAGGAGAATGGGTAGGAGTGCCTTACAGTTGCCCTTGGACTTATGCACACAATAGTTGAGAGGAGATTCTTTTACGACAGACAAAAAAAATTGTGGGGAGGGAACAGTCTAGTTTGATTATGTTAGCAACATTTCAGGCAGGCACACAAGGCAGGAATGCAAATGACCAAATAAGGTATGTTTCCCAGAGATTAGCCATTTTTCTGACCTCTACTTATCTCAAGGCAAAGCTAACAGAGGTTCTCTCTTCAGACTCACTTTTATTCTTTTCCCCTCTTTTTCTTTTTCCTCTCACTGTAAAATTTGGTAAGTTTTCATTGCCAGAACACCTTACAAGTTCCCACATTGACTTCGTTGCTTATCTCTTTATGGGTATTACACTACTGGATCCTAGGCAGATGCCGCAATTGGATAATCTCTTTCTTTCCAGGATGAAAATATTAAGAAAATAAAATATACTCTCACAATTGCCAACTCCTTTGAGTTAAGTAGGTGGATCTCACAATACCTAGGAAGTCAACTAGAAGAGAAGAAAAAACATCATAGATTTAGAAGAGCCTGACAGGACATTATAACTCAGCCTTTCAGAGAGCACCAGATGTGGAATGTTCTAGAAAAATAATTTCTGTTCCCTCCCCAGCTTTTTAAAAGAATTCTCCTCCTGTGGTCTATTCAAGATATTATCAATATGCACTGTCTAAAGGGCTCAAGGTAATATACGAAAAGAAAAGCTTGAGCACAGACTCTACCAGTCAGCAAAACAGGTATTTCCTGAGAAGGAACTATTAATAACTACTCCAGCTTTGACATTCGAGAACCTTATCTGTTCAGTGGATTCTGAATATCCCAATGATTTGAAATCAAGAAGAATGCTTTTCTTCAGTAGAATAATTTGCTAAAATTAGCGACAAATGAATTAGTGTTTGAGTGAAGTACATATTCTTCTTAGGAGTCATGTGGGGAGAGGGGCCACTAAAAGCAGGTGGCTAAATCTATCTACAGCAAACATTTTGACAAGCTCCCACCAACATAATACATGGCATCAAAACAACCCCAATGTGATTCAAAAGACATCTTCACTTTAACAGCTGAGGCACTGGGCATGTGAAATGTAATGGAAGTTATATTTTCTCTGGAAGGCAATTAGTAAATTGCTCACATTTTGCTGCTGAAAGCATACATCAGCATGAACAGATGGAAACTCAGGACTCCACAAATGGCAGATATTAGGAATTAGAGACATTAATTTAACTTTCGCCAAGCAAATGAGAATCACAAAATATGAATTGCTCTTTCTATAATTAAACACGTAATTGGAGTGAATCAAATGCATACCCATTGTAGCTCATGTTTCTTCCTACTTCTCTCTAAATATGTCTATGTTCTGAGTATAACAAACCTACTTGAGTTCAACTCCACACTAAAAGGGTCTTCCATGACAGATAGATGGCACTAAACTATTTCTTAAATTAAGCCTGCCAGGGTGTCGCATAGCTTTTTCACAGCGTGATGCATGCCGCAATAATAAGAAATCATAAGACTCAAAGAGGTAGTCCTTGTGTCAGGACAGATGGAGGGAACAGCTGAGAGAGCGGTTCAGCCGCTTTATTAACTCTGTGTGAGTAGAACAAATCATATTTAAAAGAATTCATAGGAACATTTAGTCTGAAAAACAGAATTTAAATGATGGCAATTTTAGAACGCAAAGAAGAGAATAACGATGTTTCACCTTACAACGTCACTCAGTAACCTCTTCATCATTCCAACTCTTTAAAAAAAAGGTCACCTGTGACCTGCACACAGATTATGGACCAGACCAGTGACGGGCACTCAGGAAATATTTAGACTGACTTTCATATTGAAAACACATAATGAATGCTATAACATACTATGGAAATTAAATCACTAATGTTAAATATTTCAGATACCATTGTTAATTATTCTTCTCCTGACTCTGAAATGGGGTAGTTTGTCCTACCTGTGAAAATATTTAAGAGAATTTACATATCATTTTTGTTTGATATTCTTAAAATGCTAGAAACAACCTGAGAAATCTTTCTGAGAATAATTCCCTTTATAAAACTTCCACGTAGGACTTTCCCGAGAAAACTCAACTGACTGCTTTATCATATACAGTGATATGTCTAGTTGCAAAGATAAAAGAAAAACTCTGTATAAGTTTTCCAAATTTAAATCCTGGGTGGGGTAAAAACATGATAAAAAGAAAAATGAAGAGGATTTCTTTTTTTACATATTTGAAATGAGTGTACCTATATAGCTCAAGAAGCAAACCAGTAATATCACTAATAAATCCTGGGTCATACACAGGGACAAAGCACCAGGAAGTCTTTCTTGTTTTAATGAAAAGCAAGGGAGGCTTTTTACTTATTATACATTAAGAGAAACTAGTTATCTTATTATTTTGGTGAAATAGAATTTTTCTTCCTGAATAAAAATTTTCAGGTTACTACAAAAAAATTCTCAAGTAACTCAAGTGTTGCAGGTTATGTTTACTTAAATATTTAAAAGGTCCTTTCTACAGCTTGAGAGTTACTATTAAATTTTATATTATAAACTTCACATCCAAACTGGCTTTCTTCTCAGGCACACTAGACACAAACAAAAATAACATCTCTTCACTGTTTTAAGCATGTGTCTGTATCCCATGGGGGAAATCAGGAAACGGAAACAGTAGTTTCAGAATTTCAGATTGATTTCTTATTCAGAAGCTATCTTGAGGACATGCCTTCACCTTTGGATGTTAGTCACCAAAGGGAAATGTCAGGTATAAAGACTTTAATCTCCTTTCCTCCCAATGGGACAGATACGGCCTATACAGAGAGCTGTTTTCATTTATAACTCATTTAAATCATCTCTTCTGGATACTTCTCTTTTAACACAACCGTGTTAAACTCAGATTCACCGATTTAATAAAGAGATTGTAAAGTATCTGAAGCAAGCACACACATTTTCTTCAGTGGCTTATTGCCAAAAATGGACAATTCCTGACGAACTGTTTGAACAGTAGACGCATCGAATTCATATGCATGCTACTTAATGTTTCTGCTTATTCCTAAATTTACACATTCTGAGTCTGGCAGAATGTATTTAATGCATTTAAAATTGAATATATTTAGAAGCCTATTCTTTACCACATTGCCTTAGGAACTTATTATGGACTCAAGAGAATTCAGGGGAAGACAATGGGCTAAGTCGTAGTTAATGAAGACAATACAAACAATAACTCATTCATGAAGTCGGTTTAACAGAGCAAGTTAACACATGGTATTCATAAGCAAATGTTATTAGCCTTTACTATAAAAATAGATTTAAGAGAATTAGAAGTAGAAAAGGAGAATAACTCCACATCATCACCCTTAACCACTTGAATTTTCTTTGAAGGCCCCAAATAGTCAATATATTTATAGATGAACCTTTAAACTATAAATGAAGTCTTCCCATTACTTAGTATATCAACTTCAGGATTCTTTGATTATTCAATAGTAATCTACGCGTTTCAGTTACTAAAACCTGGTCAAGACATTGATTTATATTCAAAGCCAAATAGGTTTTTAAAAATCACGGCTAGAGATAGATGATCACACTGTGTTAAATATATAACATAATTTGTTAAATATCTTCAAGCAATTGATGCACATCAGGTTAAAGATTGGAAGATAGTCATTGCAATTTAGTTATAACTGATTAACATTGAGATGAACAAGTTATTACAGATTCTTCTTAACATTCAGAAAATTTTACACTAAACAAGTTAAATAGCAAATAAGACAGATAATTTATGTTCAAAGATGATGTTGTAAGATTCCCAGTCAATAAAAATTTCCATTAGCTATTAACTGAATAAAAACGCACGAGGATCAATGAAAGCAGAGAACTTGTTTTTTGTTTTTAAATTTGCTGCTGACTCACCAGCAGCTAGGTCAGTGTTGGACACACAGTTTGGGTTCAATAAATATTTATAGAATGAATGAATAAATATTAAACTGTTAACAAATCATCAAAACCTCTGTGAACAGCTTTGTAGGGGCTGGATAAAAAAAAGAAAATGTTAAGAAGAGAAGGAAAGACAAAGAAGGAAGAAATAAGAAAGAGTGAGTGAGAAGAAAGAACGATAGAAGTCTTTTTTAGTGTATTTTACCTACTTGGCAACAGGAAGAGTAGAATTAAAGCAACCTAAAGGAAAGCAGATGGCTGGCTCCCTTATTCCCCCAAGGACATGGCGTCCAACATTGGCTCAGCTAGCTGCAGGCCATCAACCATAGAACAAACACTGGAAAAGTGACACCGGCATATAAAGGAAGGAAGTACACACATTCAGATGGAAACCCAATGAGAAACACTCTTATGCCAAGACTATCAGGTTGCCAAGAAATCACAAGACACCTGAGGAAATGAAAAAGTTATTAGGAGTTATTAGGGGTAATGTTTTCTTCACTTTTACCCAGTGAGGCCCCTGAGCGACCCTTCCAACAGGCAAAGTCTTCTCTTCATATTAAGTATGCCTGACCAGTTAGTTACTCCAATTTTACCTAGTCAGGGATTTTAGAGCTGCAAACGAGGAAAGAATGAATAGGTGAGTACCAGCCCTGGGCCTATTTGCCCACAGATACAATCCTCACTCTTCCTTTATCTGTTCTGTGTCTCGACGAGCTGGCCCTCGTAGGCTGCATTTCCCAGGCTCACCTATCAGCTGACCTAGGGTGGGTCTCAGCCAACAGGAGGGAGACACTACTAGGAGATGGAGAGAGTGGGGAGAAGCCAGGCCGTTCCTCTCGTTCCTCTTTCCAGAAGCAGCTGTATCTCCTCCGTGTCTGTAACCCCGGCTCCGACTGGGAACGACCCATGGGCTCCAATAGACCATCTCCTCTATCTGGTGTTGGTAGTGGCATCCCACTGTTGCTAATTTCAGGGTTGTTCCAAGAGCATCTGATTTTAACTTTTGCTCTGCAATTGGAAAATATCCTCAGCTTTGCCACTGTTTAAATGCCCTTTAGGGTGGCAGCTGCTCAGACCTCTGAGCTTAGACCACATGTCTCTCCTGAACTGGTCTTATCCGCCTGCCCTATCCGATTTGTCCACGTATCTGTGCCAGCTCTCACTCTGGATTGCTCAGACCAAGCTCTGGAACCTGTGCTACTTCGACCGCAGGCTTCCGATTCTCTTCTCAATGCTTTCTGATCCCACGCCCTGCCTATTTCACTCTCCCCATCCTGGTTTCTGGTCCAGCATCCCTGTGGCTGCTCACAGTTGTAGAGCTGATAAACCTGAATGTTGATATTTGCTGAACTGCAGCACCAAACTATTCTGCAATAATAAGCTCTCACTTAAGCTTTACCTTGAACAGATTTCCGGACACACATAACATTAAAATTTACACATCTATGTCACAAGAAGATTGAAAATATTGCATACTTCCTGCATGATTGCTCATCCTTTCCATGTGTTCTCTTTGGTAATGACCAATAAGATACAACAGCAGACAAGAAGATGACTAAAATAATGTCAGATAGTAACTCTGCTCAAAAGGACATGAAATCTATGATGGCCTTGCAATGAAAGAGCTTAATATAGTCAGGTTAGCTTGTTCCTATAAATTCTTTTACTGTAGGCAAAAAATAACATAATCCCTAAAGTAATGAAATAGGAAATAATAATATTAGTAAAACATTTAAGACTCTGTTAATTACCTTATGTTATAAACAAACAGCAAATGTGTAACATTACTGACTATTCTGGGCTTATGTTTTCCATGTGCTTATTTTCAATGAACTTCAGCACTAATACATGTAAGTGTTACTCTGTTTCCCAGGTAATATTCTCACTGGGAATCTGAAGACCAGGCTGTTTAACTCAGGATCTGTTCTCCACCCAGCCTTGTCCCAATTCCCAAATTAATCTGGAATTAGGTAAGAAATAATAAACAAGCTCAGCACTGGGCTTACTTCCCTTTCACCTCGCTCCACTCATACTGGCTGGATTAGTCACAGCTTTTCCCTTGGTCTCTATAAGGATGGCATGTGTACTTACATTCCCACCCAAAACATTGCCAACCTCTCAGTCTACTCCTCAGCTGGAGCCCCATGTTCCAGCCTCTGTCCTAGCATTCTCTCTTGTAACTGACGCGGCTACCATACAGAAGGTCCTGTGCTGCCTGTCACTCCTCCTCTGGGTTCTCAAGTACCCAGGGCTAGTGCACTAAAGAACAAAATTCTTAGATACCAGCTGCCTGGCTGGTCCAACCTGCCCCTCTGTCCAGATTCCCAGAGCAATGTTTTGACCATTTAGGACCGACTGTGGGCCTCTCTGAGACAGAGCCTTCAACACAACAGTGAGTCTGACTGATGACTGCTGGCTGTGAGCCTGGCCCCTAGTACCTAGTCCCTCCTTAGACGATGATTCCAGTGTCAGGTCCTGACTCTTCCTTTTGTCATTAATTGTGGAATAAAGAAATGTCCTTCTCTGACCCCATGCATTTTTAATTAGCTTCTTTATGATGATCACTTTGGGTTTTGATGTCTTTGGTTCGGTGGCTGAGCATATCTCCTCTACCCCTAGCAATGCAGAACCATTACAGAAGACATTAGTAAGGCTCCTGCTCTCAGGAGTTTCTCAGAGTGCTCTGGAGTCTCCGTGAGGAACAAAACTGTGTTTTAAAAAATGGTCACATTTCATGTTCTCCTTAAGCCCCCCTTTTATACGCCCTGAGACATAGTTAATCAACTCCTTCTCAGCTTGCAATTCACGAAAATGCTCCTACAGGAACTCCAGACCCCTACTCCTGGGGGTTGCAGGCTGAAGGCCACCCTCCACCCCAGCAGGGTCGCTAAACTCAAGAATCTGGTAAGAAACAAGGCAACTGATTGTCATTTCCATATTTCCCTCCAACAGGGCCCAGGGAGGATATTGAAACTGATTCCCCCAGACAGCCCTGAATATCCCCTAGTTCATAAGGGTGGTTTTTTTTTTTTAAAGATTTTATTTTTTCCTTTTTCTCCCCAAAGCCCCCCGGTACATAGTTGTATATTCTTCGTTGTGGGTCCTTCTAGTTGTGGCATGTGGGACGCCGCCTCAGCATGGTTTGATGAGCAGTGCCATGTCCGCACCCAGGATTCGAACCAACAAAACACTGGGCCACCTGCAGCAGAGAGTGCGAACTTAACCACTCGGCCACGGGGCCAGCCCCCATAAGGGTGGTTTTAATAGGATTTACAAACTATATAATTTATCTTTATTTGGTTTAGACTTGTGGCACTGAATTCTCTTACCCTCGGCAAGGCAGAGGTGTGTATACATCAGCAAAAAAAGGACCAACACTTTAAAATGTTGTTGTAGGAACCAGATCATTCTCAGTGATTAATTTTTTTTTAAATGTTGTAGAATATTTCTGCAGTTTCTTGTCAGCTGGTCTTTTTCACCAAATCTATCTCTTTCCTAACATCAAGAGGTGGTAAAGCTTTGCATGTAAAAGTCACAACAGTAATAGTAATAATAATGAAAATAATAATAATTTATACGATCCTTACTGGCTGCCAGGTACTGTACTGAACACTTTATGTACACGAACTCCTTAAATTCTCAGAAGAACACTGTGCAGGAAGTATGGCTGTTCCTCATTCTTAGTTAAAAAACTGAATTGCAGAAAGGTTAAGAAACTTAACCAGGGGCCGGCCCAGTGGCGCAACAGTTAAGTTCGCACATTCCGCTTCTCGACGGCCCAGGGTTCACTGGTTCAGATCCCAGGTGTGGACATGGCACCACTTGGCACGCCATGCTGTGGCAGGTGTCCCACATATAAAGTAGAAGAAGATGGGCACGGATGTTAGCTCAGGGCCAGGCTTCCTCAGCAAAAAAAAAAAGGGAAGACTGGCAGTAGTTAGCTCAGGGCTAATCGTCCTCAAAAAAAAAAAAAGAAAAGAAACTTAACCAAAGCTAGCTAGGAAGTGGCAGAACAGAAATTCAAACCTAACCCACCTTTCATACCTGTGAAAATGCATACAACTCAATAAATAGCGTTTGTGTATCACATCCTCGCCCTCTTTATGAATACTGAAACAGAGTTAGAATGCCTTCCAACTGTTTCATGAAACAGCATTGACGTTAAATGTGGCCTCTGTGCTCTATTTGGGGCACATATTTTGTTGGTGTGAACATTATTTGAACAAGAACTTGCTAATAATTTGAGCAGTTGTAACTTCAAAATCTTGATGTCTATTACACAGATCACTATTAACCTTGACAGTCAATTTTTTAAAGTTTCAACTTCACGGTTACATGAGTAATTTTCTCTCTCAGAGTTATGACAGCGTTCATACGCTCTTCCCTTTTCATCTGGTACTTTTGGAAACATGCGATAAGACAGCTTGCAGCATGATTAATAGATTAGTACACATAGCATTTCTCTACTCTCCTGTCTACTTTTCCTGAAGACATTACGTTCTCTTGCAGTTTCTCCTTTATCGCTCTCCATTTGCCTCTATTTTCTTCCAATGAAATTTACTTTTCCTTCCTCTCATCTTTGAATTTCCTTCCCTCTCTAACATCATGTGAGTCACTTGAAAGCTGCTTGAGCTTAGATCTCCTGGATGACTTCTAATCATGGAAATTCTCATTATTTGATACTTCCATTTACTTGGATTATAGAGACATGCCAAAGTTTATTTTGCAAAACAGTCTTCTCGGTCCTGGCAGAAAACCTATCACTCCATTACAGCTGTGCCATGTATCTGTAAAGAAACGTCATTTTACTTTAAATATATGTTCACACGCAATAACAAAGGCGTTAATTCTAAGGGTATTGCAGAAAGCATAGTTGGCCACTGCTTCTAGCATCTTCAGGATCTGTCTTTCCTAGTTGTGACCTCAATAATACATTTCACAGAGTCATGAACTGTCCTTGTCCCAGGGTCAGGATTCCAACCTATTCACTACGACACAGAAGTAAAACACGTTTCCCCTTCTATAACCAACGGTTCCAGTCTAGATGTTAAATACGTGCTTGCTCTTGTGTGTATTAATTGAACCCTTCTCCTAGACTTTCAGGCTCTATCAGATCCTTCTCCTAAAATTGTGTTGTTGTGATCCATGTCCCAGCACGTCAATATTGAAATGTTTGAGGAACAGGTTCTAGCCATTTTAGTACCCTAAATCTCATCTTTCTATCCTTCAAAGGAATTTCTCATAAAATGTTGAAACAAATTTAAAAACTCATTGATAATATTCATTAATACATTATTGTAGATTCTAAGCAACTGTCTCTTTTATAGGCAACATAATTACCAGTGAATTACAAGTGCAGACTTTATGACTCCAATTAGACTCTAGGCCACAATCCATTAAAAACAGATTACACACATTACGTTAGATGTAAAGAAAAATAAATGTGCCTCATGAGTCGAACTATCAAAATAAAGGAGGAGAAACAGTTTCAAACAATTTATGTTTCTCTAAAATTTTTATCAACATAATCTAAAGTGCTTTCTTGAAAATCATCAGAGGAAAAAATTCTTATACTTAATTTTCACATACATATAATCATACTTTCTCTTACTTACTTCATTATTTTATTTCACCTGAAGAACATCTTAGAAAGTACCTCCCAAGAATAAGAGACTGGAAAAGATTCTACAATTTACTCATAAGAGCATTAGATTTTTAGTTTTAAGAGTATTATAATTAAACTCAGAAATATTAAATTTTAGGGATTTTATTTTGTAAGAATTAAATCAAGTGACAAAAAATTAATTCAAAGCAAACTGAAATTTCAACATCATTGTAAAACTGCTTAAGAGAACAGATCTTAAGAAAATGTCATCAAGGACTGTTCCACCTCAGTTTCCACGCTTGGGAGACTCATTTCTCACAGAAGTGTCTTCTCTGATATTTTTGAATGCTTAAGGATAGGGTTAGTATGAAAAGTCGCTTTTTAAATATATGTCTACAAAGTTTCATTCTACCTAATCTTCACTCCCATCGGTCAGATCTCATTTCTCCAGTGAAAAACAAAGGGATAAGAAAGATGTTAGTTGAATCTAGCATCTCTGACATGGGCAAGCACGCTTGAAGCAGAGGAGAGGAGGCTGAAGCAGAGCCAAAGTATGCTGGAGCAAGAATACTCGGGGACAGAGAAGGACACAAGAAAACAAACACACAGAGTATTTCAAATAGAAGGTTAAGAACCAATTCAAAGTATTTTGAAGGTATCATGTAAAAGAAAATGAGATCATTTAGCACAGGTATTCTAAGAAGTTGAGGAGATTCTGATGTTTTGGGGAAAGGGTAACATGGCTGATAGTAACATTTAAAAGATGGACAAAAGGACATTTCCATCAGGAGGCCTAGAGAACACACACGGGCAGCAACAATACCCCTTGCATGGCTCCACACAGAGAAAAAGAGAAAGGCAAAGAGGTAAGAAAGTGATTGGAGAGAAGATATTAAGTGGTAGAAAAACAGTACAAAAATAAAAAAGAGTTATGCTTCTGAGAAGATTCTTAAACTATGTCTGCATTTAAGATACACCTTACCACGGTTGTCAATTTAGAATCAACCTGAAATATGTTCTTCTTGGAATACCCAGTTTTTCTCACCTAATTCATGCAAGGTTTCACAGAGCCACCAATGGCCTGGGAAAGTTCAACAATCAATATGTTCTCAGTACCACACTACTAATGGCAGGCATCTTATCAAGAAAATAGAGGCAAAGCAACTTGTCGTCTATGACGTTTTCTGCTACTTAGCATCAGGAGAGGCTAATAATTAAACAAAAGGAGGAGATGCTGGTGATGTCAACAATTTAACGAAAACAAAAGGAACTGTTTCATGGACAGCTAAGGATTGCTGGACTAAATCACCATCTCTCATAGGAAATCCTGAAAAGAAATGCGTCTAAAGCCTAGGTAGAAGAAAATAACTTTTAGAAGGGAAGGAAATAATTTTGTGACTTAGGAATTTTATGAAGGTCCTTCGTGTGTTCTTTTGGGTTCTAATTCTCTTTCAGTTTTCACTACTAAGCATCCAGTTACTACGACTTTTTTGTGGAAGGAAAGTAAAATAAGCCTGTGCCTTACCGCCTCCACTTCGGCAGGGTCGTACCACACATTGATGTATGGATGCTGTAAGGCGTCGTCCACAGATATCCTTTTTGCTGGGTCAATCACTAGCATCTTTGACAACAAGTCCCTGGCTTGGCTGGCTGAAACGATGAATGAGAAAAACAATTAGTAAAATTTTCATTTTGGCAAAGAAATTTGTTGGAGGGAAAGGAAATTAAGAAAACAAGACCAACTAGCACCTTCTTTCCAAATGTCAGGTAACTTCAAGTGATTAGGGAAATGCATAGTGGAAGAAGAAAATATTTTTTATTGATCAGACTTGCAAAAGTAAAAGATAGTATACAATCCACTCACACCAGGTAATTTCCTTCATGTTGGTGAGAGCGTAAATTGGTACAGATTTTTTAGATGCGAATTGGGCAGTATCTATTAAAATGTGAATACCTTCTGACCCAGCAGGTCCGCTTTCAGGTAGACAGCCTAGAGAAACGATTGCACATGCTCATGAAGAGCATCCAGGAAGGATGTTCGCTGTAGCATTGGCTGTGGAAGGAAAAACTTCTCACAAGAGTTTACATTTCCTTCCATAGAACAATGAAATGAGCTATGGCACAACTGCATCATGGACTTGTTTGGCAGTCCAAAAGAAAGACGTGGATCTATATGTACTCACATGGACATGTTGTTCAGTGAAAAAAGAAGTTGCAGGATGATCTGAAGATCATGATGCCATTTGTGTAGTCTGCCCCTTCCCATTAAAACAGCAAACATTTCCCTGCCTCTCTGTGTACGTATACAAATGCATAGAAAATGTCTGCAAGGTAACCAACAAACTGAAAATAGTAGTTACCTCTGAGGAGGGGAGAATATGTACATGTATTGCTCATATAATTAAAAATAAATTTAAAAGAATAAAGTTTTTAAAAGGGAGGAAGTTAAAGTGGGTGGAGAGTGCTCATTTAAAAGCTTTTCTGAGCTGGGAAAAGAGATAAAGCAATGTCCAGAGGGAGGCAAGGAGGTGAGGGGTCACTTTTTGAGGAAGGGAGAGAGGATGAAACTTGAACAGGCAGAAGCTTCAAGGAGACAGAAGAAGGGGTAGATGTGAGAGAAAGAATCCACAAGACGTAGTAATCAAATTGATGGGGGGATCTAGTTAAGTTTATAAAATAACTAAATGTCTACTGTGTGCCAGGTACAGTGTAGCTGCCAGGCACACAAAAAGAAAATCATCTGGTGATAATCAGTAAGTGCATTTAATTACATTGCTAAAGGACATTCAGTTTTTAATCTCTAAAAATACATAAAATTTTTCAGAAAATGTAGTTCCAAACTGATCTGAACGTTTTACAGTGAAAATATTCAATTTGTTCCAAATATATGATAAAACTTCAAATTAAAGAGAACAAATCTAGATTGGCTTGCTAAATTAGGAAAAAGGCAATGTGTTTGAGTCCATGGAAATGTACCAATTTTTATTTATCAATTTTTCTGATTTTTAAGGAAATGCAGGTTAATTATGGAAAATTTAGAAATTACGTAAGACATAAAATCCAGAAAAACCAACTTTCCCCACCATCTAGTGGCCAAAACTCTCCTTATTGGATATTCTCTTCTAGTCTTGTCTATGTATTTTTTCATAATTTTTATTATACTACAGTTAAAATGTAGTTATCAATTTTTTCACATGTTCTCAGACATTAATATTTTCTTGTGTTTTTATGTTTTAATAAATACACTTTTTATGTATTTATTAATATTACTTACTTATATACAGTCATGAATCACTTAACAACAGGGATGTGCTCTAAGAAATGCATCATTAGGTGATTTCGCGTTGCGTGAACATCACGGAGTGTACTTACACAAATCTAGATGGTATAGCCTACTACACACCTAGGTTATCTGGTAAAATCTTATGGGACTATCCCCCAAATATGTAGTCCATCATTGACCAAAACGTTGTTATGCGGTGCATGACTGTATTTATAAAAAATCGCTAGTTAAATGAGACTTTAAGACTTTTTATTTTTATTAATAATTTTTCTGGGGATCTCAATTCTAGATATTTGATTTTTGATTTCTGCTACTTTCAAACTGAAGCTCACAAGAATAACAAAAGTACAGAAATATTTATACATTTACTTTCAATATTTAATCTTTCTCATTGCCAATGACCCCCTGGAGGCCCTACAGAGCTGTATTTATTTATTTCATTGATCAAAGATCTCTTTGATTTGTAACTGATTTTATTCCTACAGTCACACACCCCCGTCCCATAGATGCAACCATCAAACCCACCCATGTTTCTTTTCTTAGAAAGGGTGTGGATTGGGGTGGGCTCCTCATCAATAGGGGTATGAGCTACAGTAATGCCAAATCATCTAAGAAACACGATCAATACTATTTGTAGGGAACAAATTAAGGCAAAGGAAAAAGTTTCCCTTCCTCATCTTTTATTCTTTCATTTGCAAGTAAATGTTTTATGCTTTTTTTAATAACAGTAGAATAAATTCTTTCCTTTGATTATTTGTATAATTCTTTATAATTTTCTAATTTTATATTAAAATTATAATTAAATAATTATAAATATGTAGACTAGTTTATCTTTTGCAAATATAAGGTAATCATAGAGGTTCAAATTGGATTAAAAAGCCAAAAAATAAACTCCAGTATGATGGAATTATATTTTGAAGCATGGTATTTTACTTAATAGTTTTTCTACAAGTCCTGCTTAAATTATCTCCAATAATTTAATCAAGGCCTTCTCATCTCCATATTGTTACCCTACAAAAGTGTCTTCATATGAAAAGATTCCTTTTGCCTGACACATCAATTAGCACCATAAAGACATCAAATCTTTAAAACCTCTGCTTAGAGAACAAGCTCTTCTTCAATCTGCGTATAGCCGGGGTTGATCTTAAAAACAGTAGATTTAGTAATAATTTAATCTGTTGCCACTCAGCAAGCAGCTAAGGGAAGAAACCCAACTGTGCAATACAAGTGTCACAAACACAGAAACAATGCTGCACATTTAAAACTCACCAGCAGAAAGCTGGGAAGAGATGCTAAGACCCTGGGAAAGAGCAGCGCCACATTTTAGTTTCTCTGTCTCATTTCAGTCTGTATCAGCTATAAATTAAGTGTAGCTAACTAATTGCCTACCAAACATTTGGGGTACAATCTCAAAAGCATGTATCCTTTTCCTTTTTGGATAATGTATAGATATATTTTAAATAATAATTATTGCATTAATTATTACTTTTATATCTAACAGTTACTGATCATTTACTGTGAGCCAGGCACTGTTCCAAGTGCTCGACAAATTATTTAGTCAATTAATCCTTCCAATGACCCTCTAAGGTAGACACTTTCTGCCTTCATTTGTTACAGGAGGTACAGAGAGATTAGACAACTTGCACAGGTTTACACAGATTTCAAGGAACTGAGCCCAGGCAGGGGGAAAAATCTAATATGTCTCAAAATCAGGTTCTCTGGAACTTCCTAAATTAAAATAAGAATGAGCCTATCATTTATATTATACTTTACATATTGCCAAATTTATTCCTTGTCTCCAATCCTATGACAGCCATTATTATCCCAGTTTTTTAGGTAAAGAAAATAAGATTTGTTACTAAAGCTCATAACTGCAGAGATAGTAGTAGAAAGAATTGCTTATTAATGAAAGTGTTTATATTGAATATCAAATGTGTAGGTAAAATCTCTTTTGTCATTCTAAAGTGAAAAAATGGTAGTTAAGCATTCCATAAAATACAAATAAAACTCAAATACCTGCATCTTTAGGATTTTACAACCAAAAACTTGTGTTGAAAATATTTTCCAGGTAATAAAAAGAAGTGGAACAATAATTTCAATGCATATTACATTGGTCTTTTAAAGTTACACTGCAAAATAATTTCAAGATGATAAATAAGCCCAATGAAATAGTCAACCCACACCACCGTCACACACCTTATTGCTATCCTTCCCTCTGAATATCCAGACAGGTCTAAAATGCTTGGCCACTCCCCCTTTGTAAGAGAGATCTTTTAAAGATACCTTTCCTTAAATTGAGGTGGTTCAAGTTAAAGACAGGAGTTTTTACCATTCACTTATTCAGCCGGTCACCCACGCAATGGTTCTGAAGTTGTCCCTGATGGGCGTACCTTTGAGTTTATTGTGCTCGGAGTCCGCTGGGAAGAGGGAATCTGGAAAGAGCTTGGGGAAGGTGAGTCCTGCATACTTGGGCCGATTCTCCACATAGTTTCGTACTGTGGGTTGCAATTTCTTCATGAATTCCGGACAGGGTGTTCCTAGTTGTTCAATTACCTTGTTCCACTGGTCAATATCTGAGAATTGAATAGTTAAGGGCAAAAAGAAGTGCAGGCCACTAGCTCTTGCCTTTAACTAGTTGGGGGACTAATCTGCTTCTCAGAATCCTGAGCAGTCGTCAATACAACTGGAGTTTTAATAAGCAACAAAAGACAAAAATATAAAATCAGAATTGTTAGGCAATGAATACTTTTGGAATTTTAAGTTCGCTTCTGGAACATATACACTTTTGGAGAATTAGCATCATGTAACAAAATAGGATATCATGAAATACCTCTGGGTTGTAAAGATGAAAGGTATTTAGGTAACACAAGAAGGATTTCTTATATTGAGACAAACTTCTACATAACCATGTGATTAGAAGAGAAATAATGACACATAATCATATTTTCATGACATTACCTCAATCATTTATTTTGTAAAAATGACAAACAAATATTTTATAAGATTCACTTACATCTTTCCTAAATTTCTTTTAAGGTTTTTGTTCTTTTCTCTACCAAATAGGAAATTTCATGATCTATTAATGTTTTCTACTCATATACATTATATGTGGGATCAATAATTCTTCACCCAAGGCTTAAAAAATTTCTATCATCAAAGTAGGCACAGTTGTTCTTACTTCTGATAGTAGTGCCCTGCATCCCGAATATTGGTTTCAATGAGATATGATGGGAAACATAGGATGCTCAATTTAAGACAACAGATTTCCATCCAAGTGTATGTGTTTCAAAAGTACATTAAATATGGAGAAGGCTACAAAAAAAATTACCTCTCTATGAAAATTAATACCCTCCAAAACTGGGGAGTCTTTGACAGACATACACACTGATTGAGATTTTCTTTTTCATCTATCGTTAATATTTGATATATCAGAGCCTTGTGAATAATAGACACCACCCACGAGAACTCTCCAGAACCAACTGGAAGAAGCTGATTTCCAAAAGATTTCCTTGCCATGTGTCCATGAATGACAGAAGCCTTAGAAATCCTTAAATCCAGTATCACAGGCAGTGCTCTCTCCCATGATGCTTCAGTCTACAATGCTATTCTTCAGGGTTAAGTTAATTAACTCATTTCTGTTAATGTAATTTGTGACAGTTCAGGGACCTTACCATAATATTACTTAATTGAGATTTGGAAAATCTTTACCCCTAGCTATTCAGTAGGTTTGGACTAAAAAGATTGAAAGTCCTAACAGAAGACAAAATTAACTATATTCAACAAAAATAAATATATAATGCAAACAAAGTAGACAGGAGATTAAACAAAGATAGAATCAAGCTAATTTGCAAATCTTCTTCTACCTCCCTTATAATCTGGCGAAATAAAATTTAAATTATTACATATCCCCTTAGTTATTGGGATAAAAAATATATGATTGTGTAATATCAAGAAATAAAGTGAGAGTGGGAAAAACTGAAGAATATTCCTTTAAAACAGTGGGGAGAATTAAACAAGAACGTGTTTCAATAAAAGGTCACATAAGTTACCACGTGCATGAAAATACAGTAGTAAGTCAGAATCATTAGAAATAAAGAAACTAAAAAATTACAAAAGATTAGAGTTGAAAGTTACTCTTAGACAAATACTTGTGTTAGTACCATGGATATAGGTAAGCTATAACTACTTAGTCATATTTAAATAGAGAGCATTAATATAGTTAAATAAATCTCAGTGCTTACATTGTGAAGTATGAGAAGAGGTCTTCTCTCTAATACAGTTAGGCTATCGTGCCCTACCAAAGCCATCATTTAATCATCGGTCAACCCTCCTTAGAATTCTAAGGACTTGCTGTCAAGCTAAAAATAAGGGCAAAGAAGCTGTCAGATTTTTTGTAAAGGAATCATTTCACAAAATTGGAAAAATTCTCCTAAGACACTATTATATTCTAGTTAAATTTAGCTAAAGTTAGTCAGTAAAAAAATTACTTGCTTTTTTAGTAGCATTCCCCCCCAAAATTCCCTAGTATTTTTACAGTCAAGTTTAAGGAGAGTCAAATATTCTGAAATTTGTTAAACAAGAACAGCTAAAATGTTTCTTTTTTAAAAGTTATAATTAAAGTCTACGGAAGCACACAGTGTACCATCCTACTTTAGATGGGTTTTTAGATGAAACACTACTGCGATCCTTCATGTAATGGTTTACAAAAAGGGAGGCAAGAATCTTTATCAATTAAATAGTTGAATGTTTTAATTGCAAATATGTGGTATAATCATCTTTAAAAGTATGTGCGTTTATTTTAACCAATCCATTTCAAGTTCTTTCTTCCTCTAAACACAGATAGTTATGTTTAAGCGGTAAGTGCTTGTTTTCCAGACATTCACAGGATTGTGACATGAACGCTATATCCAACTATACTTAGTTCGCCACATGATTTTTCTTTATAATCATAATTAACCAAAAATAAGCCAATACTGAAAAATCATATCTCCTGGCCCCAAGTCCAGAGCTTGTTCCAAAGATTCCAGTAAGGAAAAGAGCAAGTTTAAAACCGATGTGGTAGAAATTGCTTTAATTTGGCCATGAAATTGATGGTATATTTGTCACAAGAAATTCCCCTTAAAGAATGTCTCTGAAATTGCTTCCCTAGTCTCTCAGGTCAACATTTTCACAAAAAACAATTAATTTTGTTAATATTTTAAATAGAAAATAAGGTGATATATTTTTAAAAGAAATTTTTTTAAATCATCAGATTTCCACAATGATGATTTTTTTAAAAATATATAAAATATTAGCTAGATTTTTATGATTATGTACTAATGTTAACATAGCAAATATTTTTTAAAAAGAATGGCCAAAATTATTTTTGTAAAAAGAGTCATTTGCTTTAGAACACTCGTAAGTGGTCTTTTTCATACTATATGAGTCAAGATCTAAATATTTGTAAATTTCTGCCTGTGCTGTTATCAAAAAAACAATAAATATATCTTTTTATATTTTTGCTCTGCTATTTCAGAAATTATTACACTTACAGTTACCAAAAGCATTTAACAAAAATGGGAAAATGTCATCTAATAGAAATTGACAATTTTCTCATTTAAATCTAAATTCACTATATAAAAAGTCACATTACAAAATGTTTGATTTTATAGAGTACGCTGACAAGATAATGTGCAAATATTGGCTATTATTAATGCCTTCAATAAATAGTATTGTAATAGATGACTAAAACAAAGTAAGTGTGGATTGTAAAAACGAGTATCTGAAATCCTAAGATTGAAAATTATTCTAGTTAATTTTATCAGTTAGCTCAGAACCTACATTTAGGCACTCCTTTAACTTCCTTGGTTGAGAACTTTCTAAAATACGTCACAAACTGCCTTGAACGTAATATACAAAAAATGTCTTCTTTTCTGGGTATGAACATAATTTATACTATGCACATTAAAGAGTTGTTTAATGACCTCATTTTGCTGTGCCTTTTGAATTACTGTATCTTCTTTTTAAGGTTTTTTCCATCAATGATTACCTTTTGTTCTCATGAATATAGTTTCCAGAGTTGACACCTGCATAGATTCAGACTTGCTTTCTACTCTGCTCCAAGCCTTCTATTTAACATTTTGTGCAAAAATTTTCTGACATCTATTTGCAACTTAAAGAATATCACTGTTTGTCTCCAAATTCTTAACTACATTTTTACAGATAATATTGCCTAAGAGCACTGTTTGTTTAGAGCAGTTTCAGGGGAGGCTTTTTTAGATTGCAAGCCAACCAGCTGCCTTGGCACGGTGTTGGGTATTATTGTGTGGCTTTATGCTAGCCCTGTAGGAAAGAACACTATAATCAATTAGCAATGTCTGCAATGAATGTACAAGAAAGAAGTGAAGGCATGCATGCCTTGTGTTAGGCATCATGATATTAAACTGTGGTTCCGAAACTTGAATATTCATTACATAGGGAACTTACAAAAATATAGATCCCTTCCCTCTCCTTATTGGTCTAAAGATTCCGAGTCCGTAGGTCTTAGATGGTATCATAAAAAACAAAAACACCAACAGTAATTGCAATCCAGTCACCTCTGGAATACATTTTGAGAAATACTAGCGTAGAATATACTAACAGTCTCTTGTGAACTTCTAAGTTCAGATTTAAGAATAAAGTACTAATACATTTCAGTTTTATGATGTAAATTAGAATAGGATCAGTTTCACCAAAAGATTATTCCACATTTATTTGCTATGGAAAACTTAGGGGTCGTTCACCCAGAAATACTTCAGGGAAAGAAAATTTTAATATTTATCCCTTTTCTCTGTGTTGCTTTCCTGAAAAGACCATGAGAAATAATAGCAAGTGGTACACCTAGGGTCCCAGCAGGAGAGGGGGCTGCCTATCATCATCAAGGGAAGGAATGAAATCACGTGTTGCTATCACCTGTGGGTGCTACTTACAGAAAGCGCAAAAGCTATTCAATATACAGTTCAAAATATTGGACCATATATTTCAGTATTTATTCCATATTTCCCTATGATAGAATTTGCTCTATCTAAAAGTAAAAGTACTTTTACTTTTGAGGGCAATTGTAAAGATCCGGATAGAAGCATATAAATATACATATGACAGAGTCCTGGATTCAGATTTTCATGGTAATGTCTTGAGTTGTTTTGATAATTTAAAAATATTTTTACCTTTTTTATTTGAAAATATTCTTTTCCTATCAGTAGTCCCCCTCAAATTCTAACATGAAATATGAACAAGTGACAATGCACAATTGTAGCTAACATCTGTTTTCATTATAAATGAGCACAGGAAGAGGAAATATTATAAGCTAAAATACATAAAAAACTCAAAGCGACAGTCTAAAAAGGCCATTTGTTCCCTGGCAGTAGATTCTAATGGAATGCTGCGGGACACAGAATCTCCAAAGGCTGATATTTGAAGCATGATGTACATGGATTTCAGCACAATCTATGTCGTCTTATAAATCTATTTATTATTGTAATCTATATTTATTTGCAAAGCAAAAAATGGAGAGACATTTGACATATAAGCAAATGCAATGTATATTAATATGTGTCACAATGGTAGAATTTTCATTAACCTCTCATTCGCACAGGCCCCTTACAAGACCTAATTTCATATTTGCGATGCTAATTATTTTTTGAACACAACACCCTCACACAACACCTTGTATGGTGTTCCGGCCTCACAAAGGCTGGATCTGACTCGATCTGCATTTTGAAACTAGCAAGAGGCCTTGGAGATCATGTAATTTGACACCTGTATTTTATAGCTGAAAAACATCAGCGTCCTTTTAAAATTAGTAAATAAAATGACTTTAAACAAAGGAGCTAATACAAACAGCTCCTAACACTAGCAGAAGTATAGAATTCTATTTAAGGGGAGTTTTGGTGACACTGTACTCTGTATTGTGAGACCCTCTCGGGAAGATTACATCCATTTCTGGGTATAACACTAAATAAAAGGGAGTTTAAGGAGGGGCACTCAAGCTTATATGAGGTCAGGTCAAAACAAGCCATATGAGGCATCGTGACAAAACTTTTTATGTCTAAACTTAAAAAGGAAGGGAACAATCGCTGCTCCCCATCCCAGCACTTTTATCCCTCTTATCCCTTAGCCATCATCACCTTCCAACATACTGCACCTTTTATTATAAATTTCATGATGACAAGGATTTTAGTCAGTTTTGTTTACTGATACATCCCTGGAGACACAAAGTGCCTAGCACATGGTAGGTGCTCAAAAAGTATTTATTGAATAAATGAATATCTGCTTTATGTCCAATTAGAGTTTTTTCATGGAGATGATGTAAAGAATAGGAGAGAGAAAATATTCAAAGAAACAAAAGCTGAGAAATTCCAGTGATTTGAGATAGGTCAGAATTCAGGAAACGCAGTGAATTCCAAGGTATATCAACAAAAAGAAATCCATACCTACTCACATGGTAGGGAAACAGAAAAATAAAGACCAAAAAATATCCTAAATGAAGGCAGAGAAAAGGGACAGACTATCTCCAAAGATGAGTGTCACACTGACAGCTAATTATTCACCAGCAGTACTAGAAACAAAAAGCCAGTGGGATAACACCCCCAAAATGCTGGAAGAATATAAATATCAACCTAAAATCCTATATTCAACAAAACTATCTTTTGACCAAGGGAATCCCAACCAGAAAGCAGAGCTTTATCATCAAAGACTTCCACTAAAGAACTTCTAAAAGGTGTACCTCAGGAGGAAAGAATACAATCTTAAAATAAAGGGCCAAATTGCAAGAAGTAGCGGTAAGCCAAGAAAATGATAATCATAAGAATGAATCTATACGAACTCTACCTGCATGCAATAAAATTATAATTCTGTCAATTTATGAGGCTAAACAAAGAGAACTAAAATACTGGCCATAGGTAGCATGTCTAAGTTGATGTAGTAATGATCTAAATTAGCATGTGCTGAGATCGTTTTGTGTTCAGAAAAAGACAAAAATTGTCTGAATTAAAATAGCAAGTCTCCACAAATTAAACTATAGATTCAATACATTCCAATATAAATACCAATATGGATATTTTTATAGAAGTTAGCAAGCCAATTCTAAACTGTTTATGGAAGAGCAATGGTTGCTTAATAACTAAAATACTTCTGAAGAAGACAAAAAAAGGAGGGGTATTTACCCCACCTAATTTAAGTGCATAGTATGCATTTGTGCTCATTAAGAGAGAGCAGTAATGGTGTAGAGCTAGACAAGCAGACCAGTGGAACAGCATATAGAACCCAGAATCCAACATTCCTTTCCCCAAAGTGTGGAAACTTATGATAGAGACAGCACTATAGATCAGTGAAAAATGAATAAGCTAGTCAGTAAATGGAACTGAAATAAAACAAATTGGATCCCTCTTTCAAATCACACACAAAAATCAGTTCCAAGTGAATTAAAGGCTTAAACGTAAAAGGTTAAACTAAAACATTCATAGTAAAATTACAAGAGAATAAAAAGGCATCAAAGGATTCTTAAACAAGACATAAAAACAGATTGTAGAATTGCTATAAAATAAAACAGGAAAATAATCTAAATACAGGGAGAAGATATTTGCAACACATAAAACTGACAAAGATTAGGTGCCAGAATATATAAAGAACTCCTACTAACCAATTTTTAAAAATACAATAAAAAAAACTATTTTAAAAAAACGAAGGACACTTTACCAAGAGGAAAGAAAATACTAATGATGAATAAACACAGGAGAAGATGCTTAGCCTCCCTTGTAGTTAACAAAATGTACATTAAGCTCCAATGAAATAGTATCTTATATCGAAGAGATCAGTAACAAATTTAAAAACAAATCTGGCAACACCAAGAGCTGATGAGGATGTAGAGTAGACAGTTATATTTAGATACTGCTACTCTGGAAATCAATGTGATGTTACATAGTGAAGTTTAAAATGTGCACGCCTATAAGCCCACGCATTTTTGATAAGAAAACCTTGCCCATGTTCTCCTGGAGATGTATATTCATAGCATCTTTGTTTATAACAGCAAAAACAAAAACTGTATATATTCCAAAGTCTATTTACAGGAGAATGGGTTCACTGTAGAATAGTCATAGACTGGAATACTATACAGTCATGAAAATTAATCAACTATTTCTAAAGCATCAACATGGATAAATCTCAAAAATATAATGTTAACTTCAATAAAAAGCAAGTCACAAAATAATAATGATAGTACAATATGTAAAACACATAAAACTAAACCATCTGTTGCTTAGGGATAAGTATGCATGTGGTAAAAATACAAAGAAAGTCAAGGAAATTATAAAAACATGCATTTAGGACTGTGGTGACTTCTGGGGTGACTGGAGAAGAACACACGAAAAGATTCAAAGGTATTGGTAGTGTTCTAGTTTTCAATTTGAGTGGCAGTACGTGTGTTCATTTTATTGATCTTCTTCAAAAGCTATATACTTAATATTAATTCACTTGTATAATATAAAATATTTTATAATTTTTAATGTAAACTGTCTTCTGTGATGAAATTCATTACAAGATCTCCCAAAAGAAAAGCTTCTCAATAGCTGAATTCTGATTCTTCTGTAGAGAGTTAAAACATTTGATTTGAATAAAATTCAATTAATATGTAGTTAAAAATACATCTACTAATAAAGTAGCATATAAATATATAAAATTTTAAGAACTGTTTTTGGATACCTAAATTTATCAGTGCTAAAAATAATGTGTTGAATTTTTTTTAGGTATAACAGAAAGAATATAAGACCTTATTCGTATTTTAGGTTTTGTTGTTGAGTTGGTTTATATATTGAAGAGATATATGTCGCTCATACCTTCATCAATCATTTATTTTGAGAGTGTTTTCATATAAGTGACGATATGTTGATTAGAAATAATATGACTCCTTATCATGTATTGTATAGATGTATAGTAGACATATTGTATACGTCTAGCTCCATTTAATAATTTTATTGCCTCTTCAGATGTCTTTTCTAATAATAGGGAATTTTAAAACATAAGTAATCAGTCTTGCATTTTATGAGTTTAACTTTATGATATTCAGTGTTGAAAAAGACTGATTTAAACTTTAACCAACATGTTTGAAATCATTAAAAGACCACATCCTACACTCAGAAAATAATCCCATTTGCCTTCAGGAAATTTACAAATATATTCCTATATGAGAGCTCCAGAAATAACTCAATATAAAAATATTAAGTTCAGGCACTGAAAGGGCATCTAATATGCGACTTTAACAGCAACAGCTGAAGGCTTTACTCATAACGGATTGTGATACCGGAGTTAAAAAATGATCCCCAAGCAACTTCTTCCAAGAAATAGATTCTAAGAATTGTTAACCCGTATTTAATAACTCAGTTGTGGAAATCTGATTTGATTTTCTTTAATAGAAAATGTAAGGAAAGTAATGAAAATCAATCATTTTAATTTACAGGTGGCAAATATTCATTTCAGTCATCAATTATTCAACCACAATGAACTTCTGAAAAAGCAAAGAATACAAAGTTAACGGATTGAGTCTATTTTCATCAAATGTCTAAAATTAGCCAGAACTTAATAACTGTTTCATGTTTATGTCCAAAGGCCAAACTCAAGTTTATAATTCACTGAGAATCAAAGAAATCTTGTTTCTTGGAAATCTGAAAGAATTTAGTTTTTATCAAGCCAACATACTTTTAAATAGCATTAACATAAACATGAACATGGTAAACTTATAGACGTTATGTAATAAAATGTATGTGTAGAAGACAAAACTGCAATATAGACAGAAAAATGTTTGCAATAATTATGTATTATACATAAGCCTAGAAGAAAGTTTTTAGTAAAAATAGAAATAAAAACAGTGTAGCTTTATTTTTAACTAAATAAAACATTTTAAGTTAAACTCTTGCACTCAACAAAAATTGAGTGCCTAATTCAGTCACTTCCTAAACTGATCCTTTAAAACACAGAGAATATACGTATAAAACTATATACATATATTTATCTCCATATATGTAATACATTAATCCCCAAAGCAAATGGCTAATCGAAATATGGTTAGGATAGACTATATTAGTAATTAAATTCACTTTAATTATACATTAAAACCCCATTATTATAGGTTCAATTTTCTTTTTGAATTTTGATCATTTAAGCAGAGGTTTTATCTTCGGTATGGTGAGGACACAATATTTTCCTAAGTGACTGACCCATCATACTTAACTAACCCATAAATAATCACACACCGTCCGTATCTGTTTAATACCGTAAAGCCTCTAGAATCTATACTTGCTGATCATTAGCTGCCTAAGAGCAGATCACTTTCACTTATCCAAGTGATATAAATTTGTTTCTTCAGATATTTTATATCATTACTAATTAATGAGGTTTTAATTATTGCACTTGTTAATAATGTGGAGAAAATAAGAGAAGGAATTGGAGCTATTATTCCTAGAAATGAAGAGAAAAAGCAAAAAGAATTTCAGAAGAGGTCAATCAATTGTAAAATGAAATTCACATGCACGCTCTCTGAATATGTGTGAAAATAAACTTATTGTATTTGTGGGTGAACATAAATCTAAGAGATTAAAGATTTTCATGCCAAGTGAATATTTCTTACCATATAAAACCATAAATCTTCAGTCTCAAAACTGAAAGATTTTGTCATTTATTATCTAGCTATGAATTTAACTTAATTTCAAAACATCTACAGCGAAAAAACAATAAAAAAGAGTATATCACTCTTATTTGTTTCATAGAATTAAAGCAGACCTGTTGATATCATGTTGAATGTTTCATATTTGACACTGTGTTATCCATGTAAGACCTTGCTAGGAAACAAGGTTACTCTACCAGGATGTCAGCTGGGAAATATTTGACATTGGCAGCTCATTGAATCCCTCTCAGGGAAGTGAATATATACCATCAGCAGGATTGTATCTGAGAACAAAGGGAATTGACTGAGAATGACACCCACAGAGACCACTGGCTGCTAAGAAGGATACGATCAGTGCCAGGAAACAGCACTGCACCTTTTATCATTTCTCCCATGATGCACCCTACTGACCACATGTCAACTGAAAACAAAAACGAAATGAAGATAAACAAGAAGACAGGAATAGAACAGCAAATAAAAAACACTTGGCTACCATGCCATAGAGCAACGGTCTGACCTTTCACTGACTGGATAAGAAGACAGTCTTATGATTATTAGCGTTTTAAAATGGTGAAATGGAGAGAACATAAGAATGTCAGGGCCCTTTCTACTGTGCAACTGAACTAACAACGCCACTCAATGCTACCTAATGTATGATAATATTACTTTGCAATTATAATTCAATGATTAATTTAGCTTCTGATTTAAAAGGTCTAATTTGCATTTATCTACTAGAATCCTACTGATTTGTATTGTAAATTATTCTAGATTGTGTTAATATGGGAAAAATGCAAATCAGTTTTTCTTTTATTCTTTTGTATACCATATTTGGGGGAAAAAAGAAAAGCTGAACTGCCAGCAACATCAAAACAAAGGGTTTCTTTTACAAAACATATTTACTTTTATTTATAAATATGAATAAATTTCTGGAAGTGAAATGCCAGTTTAAGAATGAACGTTTTGGAATAGGCTAGCTCAGTTTCATTGATTCCCATCAAAAGAGTATGTTTCTAAACAGGAAGCCTCGTCTTAGTCTTGTAAACATGGTTGCTTTATAATGGTAAGAAATGCTGGCTTTCAAAAGGAGATAGTTTGACATGAAATTAACAACATGCTTTAAAGAGCTGACACTTCTTCTGAGACTGTGAATCAAATGAAACCTGGAATTCAAGGTGAAATTATTCTCTGCTATTACCAGTTATCATCCAGAGCTTAACACCAGGAAGCTAGGGCAGAGGACACTCAGGGAGGGGGCAAAACTGGGAAAGGCAAAGCAAGAAAGGGAAATCTCTCTCTTGAACTATACTTGGTTACTCACGTGTTCCTACTGAAAAGTCATAAAGAGATACATCATTCTTATGAGGGAAAATAACCTAGAATGAGGGATGCCGATGGGGAGCAAATAGGGAAAGGCATTAAGATAGCAGCACAGTATTGATTTTGCTCCACTTACTCTTCAAATTACATCTTGTAATTTGGCAGTGAGCTTAAAGAACTCCTCACGAGATTCTTTCCAATGTGAAAATCTCGCTCAGGTTACACTCAGAGTTTCCACAGTCTGATTGAACACCCAAACAGAGTGATCACTGCAAAGAAATGGTTACAGCTTTGAAGGTGACAAGCATACCCAGAGAAGCAAATTCGTTTTGCTTCCATTTTAGGAAAGCAAGTGGCATGCAAAAATATCAGGGAAAGATAGAGCAAACAGTTGTGCATCCCTTTATTATTAATGCATTTCTAATCTCAGATAATGTCTGTCTCACAAGAGGCTGGTATTGTGAGAATCTTTGAATAAAGGAAAAAAGAAAAAGATCTCTGAAAATGTATTTGTTTTTGAATTGCAAGTATTCTTATCCTACTGTCCAAAGTGATCATCTAAGTTGCTATTTACAGTCTATTTTTTATAGATATTGGGGAAGAGATAGACAAAAAACATAGACAGCTAAAAACTCAAAAAGAAGGGTTTTCTCCTGCCTATGTCCATTCAAACATTTGGGGAAAGGCTGTTTCTGCCACAAACCTATTTAGGACTTAGAAAATATCATTTATATTTTTTATTTAATGCAAAAACTCTCTTCTATGATATCTCTGGCAAATATTCACTTTTTTTCTGTTGCAGAACTGATTCCATTGCTTTCTACCTGATTCCATAAGCTTTCTAATCTTCGCCAAGTTACTTCATCGCTCTCAATCTCAATTTTATCCTCTGAAATGTGGATAATAAATAGCATTTATCGTGTAGAAGCTTTTAAAAGACTTGAGGGGATTGTGCCTGGTAAGATCTTTCCATATTGCCTGGTGCATAGTAAGTCCTCAATAAATATTAGTTAAATATCATCACGAATTAAACATATATTCGAATTATATATTAGAATTAAATATGTATATAGGAAAGGTTTATTTTATTATATATATAAAAAGTAAGGAAATCTTTCCAATGAGGGAAACTCGTCGTTCACTGGATGATCCTTTTCCCCGTTGAAACCACTCAGAAAGGCTTTCCACATATTGAACCACAGTTGACTCTGTGGAACTTCTCTTCATTATCTAAACAGGAATTACCGTGTTCCTTTGTCCAAATAATAATTTTAAAATATGTGAATATAACTTATGATCCCTGACCATGCCCCTCCCGAAACTGGCAAATTTTTATCTTTCAGACTAAAATCCCTTGATTTTTCCCTCTGTCTCACATGTGCCTTTATGCAACAGACAACCTAAACAGAATCTCAGTCCCTATGTTGCTTCAGCCTCAATTGGTTCTAGATGGTTGTTGGTTTAATAACTGGTATTAATAACTGGTTTTTCTCCCAGTGCTCCTTTGTGTGGCTCTGCTGGATACAGATATTTCAAAGGAAAAGGAGAATATTTTTGGAAATTTATCTTCATGTCAGAATCCAAAATAGCCTTAATAGATCACAAAGATTTGCATAAAAATAATGCAGAGATATAAACTCTAGATCTGAACTACTGACGAATACATATTGAATTCCATGTTCTTTATTTTCATGTATCTTTTCTAGGTGACAGTACCCTGGAAACCTTTCCAACTCCCATTTAACTTTACTTAGTATTCACTATGCCTACAGACTATCCATGCTTGTGTCACCTAAGTGCTAAGCCTTGGCCTGCAAATGATGAGCTCCATTATTATGAGCTACAATGTGGGATATATGCACATGAATTTATATAGACTTTTATATACTCAAGACAGGGTTATTTCTTAAGATAATGCCATTGTACCAAATTGTATGGATTAATCATCATGACTAAAACAGAAAATAGGTAATATAAGAATTGATACTAAATCCTATCCGGACAGGAAGGGAGAAGTAGTGGTAAGCCTTCCTTCAGCTATATGTATATATATATCATGGTGACTCTGGATTATTTTATGAAATTTTTAAGACATTCCAATGAATACAGACTGTGCACAGACCTTAGAAGAAATTAGCAAATTCAATCACTGTTGGAAACTGGATTTTGATGCTTTCTGAGAAAGTCTGATACAGAATTTGGATCTCCATAAGAGTTTTGTAGACAAAGCCTACCCAGGTAGAATTCTGGTTGCTTTTATGACTGATTCATTATGTTTCCCCTCCCATCATCAGTATTCCCATAGGCAGAAAGCAGACTCAATTGCAATTGTAACACTCAGAAACTGAGTCACTTTCCTTAGAAAGATTGTTAAGTTTTGGTGCTATCAAAATAAGTTTATTAATTTTCCAAGTGAGGAAATCTCAAGGGTTGTATCATTTGTCAGGCATTGGGTTATACTAAATTATCTTTTCTTTACTTGTAGCAAAGAGATAGAAATGATACAGTGTAGGCCCTGGCAGTTTAAATCTAAATAAAGCAAGCACTATAGTCCCACTTCTATACTCTGTCTAATGGCTTGGATAGTGATCCGCACTTTGGACTATGTGAGCTTCAATCCAGCATCCTGGCAAATGTTTCAGGGGCTCTGGTAACATGATTTTCAGAGCACAGTGCTTTCCTCCTTAACCTAATTATATCTTCATTTAGCACAGGATTCAGACAATGTGCTTTGATCGATTTTCCTTCAATGGATAACTCAAAATACAATAGAAGATTTAATAAAGTTTTCTAAAATCAGAACACTATTTCTTTGAAAAGTTTGTGCTTTGAAAGTTATAAATTTAATTGGATATTTAACCAAAGCACATTTTTTTTAAACTTCAATGCAAAGATGGAATTATAAAAGACTACTGATATGCATAAATAAACTGAGAATGCACATATTTTGCATACGTGAACCTAAGTAAGAAAAAGAAACAATATTCATGGAACACAATGTAAATATTCTAATGCCAGGAAATCAGAGGAAGATTTTCTCCCTTCACTTTACCTATTCAACTTGCTTTTCTTTCTTTGTAACTTCTATCATATCATATTATTTATTTTTAACCTTTATTTAAAAGACCTTACATTCTTGATTTGCTTTTTTAAAAAAGAGAAAAAGTCCGTTGAGACTTATAATGAGAAAACTTTTAGCTTTATATATTATAAATAAAATTATGGACTAATGAACTAACAAAATATTTTATCATAAAAACACTTGTGATTTTTACTGCACTAAAATATTTTAAATTATCATCTTTCAAAATCCATGTAATTCTGCAGTGTATATAAATAAGAAATTTAAGGAAAGGTTGATGCTGAAAAATAATGTCTTTTTCTTTAAACTTTTTCAACAAATAGTAAATGCTAGCTCTGAATGTCTCATATTATCACCAAATTAAATACACGCTCTCTGAAGATCCACGTAAGCGTCCTCACTTCGTTCTGTACATCAGCTCGCAGAAGTGCTTTAGTAAGTGGCAAACCGTTCATTTTTCTTTCCTTTCAATGTTGTCTAATTCACAGATCATTGTGGTTTCTCATCATTTGAGAAGATAAGTTTTATTCTAGGTGGACTTCTAGTTATTTCCATTTTTTATAGTTTACCTAATTCAGTTTGAAGTTTATCTGGGCTGGAGTTCCCCCAAATTAACTTCATAATATAAAAATTGGAGCTCCTTAATTTTGCAGGTATTTATAGGTACGTGTATGTTTGTAAACATCTAATGTTTTATACATCTCAAACGACTGTCACAGCAATCCTGTAAGATGGGCACAGATGGTATTTTATAAAGTAAATTGAAGTTTGGGAGACAAGTTACATGACTAAAGTGAACAGGACCAGAAGCCAGTTCTTGGAGCCCTTTTCCACTGTGACCTTGAGACTTCTCTGACTGCTGAAGGCAGAAAGAGGCCCACGGTAGGTATCACCATTCATGAGCTCTGTCCTAGGAGCCAAACGGCCCCAGGGCAGTTTGAATGGAATATCTCGGTAATAACTAAGGAATGTATTTTATTTGTACTTTTTTTCCCCTGGATATTTCACTAGATTTTTAAAGATTGCTCAGTACTCTGTCTACAGAACTGAAGAGGGATGGGGAAAAATAATATGCTTTTAAACCTTTCTGTAGACATTTCCAGGAGACAGGGAGCTTCTGGGACCCACCAGTCCCAGTGGAGCTTTGTGCCCAAAGCGCTCAATAGCTTCCTCTCCAAGGCAACAACGGGTCGAGGTCCAGCTCCCCAATTTTTGCGTTTTTGTTCCTCCTCAGAAGTCCGTTCTCCAGGTCCTCCCTCACTCCCTGCCTCCTTGCTGTGTGTCTCTCTGAACTCCTTTCATGACCTTCATGCCTCATCCTGCCCTCCAGTATACTCTGGTCTACTCTGAACCTCTTGAGAGAGGGCTTTTCCTCTCCAACTATGTCCTCCTTCTGTCTTTCCAGATCACCTCAGAATAACCAGTTTCCATTCTAGTGACTCTTGTTTCACTCAGATTTCCTCAAAATAATAATAAAAGAGTAGTAAGCAAATTAATAATGAAAATATATTCTTTCAAATAAATACAAGAAATAAATAAATAATCTTATTTTTTTTTAATGTTCATGATTATCTGCAATTAGCTTATGAGCATGAAAGAATGACTACTGGATTTTTACATCCCAACTTTATAAGGTTATAAATTATACACTGTTTGAGAAAACTCCATATTACCTTAATATTAGGGAACAGACTCAAACTATAGTAACATATTAATTGAAAAAGTTTATTAGGAAATAAATGCAGTCATTTCAAAGATGTAAAAAGGATTAAGGATATCTGTCTGTACTAGATGAATATAATAATCCACAACTTCCAATTTTTGTTTATTTTACTTTGATTATTCCTGATTTTCATGTTCACGTTTAGAACAGATATGTTAATTTGAGGGCATTTTCTTTATTTCCTCAAGTACAATTTTGGCAAATCATTTACCTGTTCCTTAATAACTTGACTCCTTGGCAAGGTTATGTACATCCTTTTCATGCTAATGGTAATTTCTCATGACTTCAGAGGGAAAGGCAAGAAGAGGATGTTTTAGCAGTCCAACTGTCAGCTTTAATTGGAGATAATATACCTGAGGTCTAGAAGTTTCAAATGAATACTGTGTGTCTGTCTTTAACATGACCCAGGTCCGGGGAACTCTGGCCAAAAACTCTACATAAAGGAACATCACAAGCTTTGCTCAAAGAAGGTGCTGCCATTTGAAGTAGAATGGAAAAACTTAGGTAGAGAGAATGTATCTAAAAGAAGCAGGCTTAAGGAAACAACTCCTGAAAAGTGTACTGGCATTATATGAGCCTTCACCATATCCTCGATGGAGTTTGCAGTTAGTGACTAGATAGTCCTTAAACCAGCAACAACAACAAAAAACTTCTAAGAAACCATCATAAAACTGCTTTACTGTAAGTCCTTACTAAAAGAAACAAAATCTGAATGAATGTGAAGTCACTAATACCTCTTATATGATCTTTGGACTGTGTAAAGAAAATAATGGTCCTGGCATATCTATTGCTAACTTGAAATTTAGCATAGCTCTAAGAATTTTTAGTAAAATTGTATGTTATGTCAATATGTATCCTATGAAATAAGTTTTAGTCATAACAGTATAATGAAAATTAAGTGTATAATAGTGTATGTTTGTATAATTTAAAAACTTTACTTAATAAAAATAAATACTTTATAAATGTTCCTTTGGATATTAAAAAAATCAGCAAACTAATGAAAAGGAAACACAAATATGTATTTCATTTGTTTATTTATTTTGCCAACACTTTAATTTAGTAATTAAGAAACTACCCTGTGATATCATCTGGGTCATATCGATAGCCAAGAAACTCACATAATGTTTCTCAAGTGCAAAGAGTTTTAATGTAGGCAAGTAGGGAAAACTTGAGTCATCAAGACAATTTCACAAGATTTCTATATTTGTCGAGGTGTTTTACTATATTCTCTGAGGTTCAGATTAAGAAAGGAACATCAAAAAGTTCTGTGGAGAAAGAGGAATGATGTCGATTATGATGACAGAGTATTATCACACTAATTTTTAGCCTCAGAGAAATTGAATATAAATTGCTCTGAATAATTCTAAGTGAAAGTCAAGAGAACCCATGATTTTTTTTTTTTTTTGTCTCTGAAGAATCTTGGAAGTACTCAAGGTATCCATTAGTGTATACTAAACTTTGAAATTAATTCCAGCAAATGCTGAAATCATTTCAATACGTTAAAAGATCGGTGTGATTCTTCTCCCCATAAAATAACCTCCATCGGCCCCTGAGCTTATGTCTGATCTTCATGGTTTAGTAAAGTTAGTTCAATGTTCTGATCTCTTGATTCTTAGTAGGAAGATTTACTCATAAAATGATAATAATTTCATGTAAAGATTAATGAAACAATTTCACTCAAAAACACAAAGTAGGGGCCGGCCCCGTGGCCGAGTGGTTAAGTACGCCACTCCGCTGCGGCGGCCCAAGGTTTCTCCAGTTCGGATCCTGGGCACGGACATGGCACCGCTCATCAGGCCATGCTGAGGTGGCATCCCACATGCCACAACTAGAAGGACCCACAACTAGAATATACAACTATGCACTGGGGGGATTTGGGGAGAAAAAGCAGAAGAAAAAAAAAAGATTGGCAACAGTTGTTAGCTCAGGTGCCAATCTCTAAAAAAAGAACCACACAGAGTATCTGCAATCCATTGTTTAATAGGGATTTCTATAGTTTGATTTATTTTTTAAACATGGTCATGACTTAAAGTATTAAATTATAATTTTAATTATAGATAAAATGAATGAAAGATTTAAATCCAAATGGAAACATTTTCAATGAGATGGCCGTTCTTCTAACCCACCTCATCTGGAAATTATTTCCTCATATTTAACTAAAACTTAAGCAAGATGTTTTCCACTATCAACGTCATTATGTAACTTCTCCATTTACTTTTAGGTCCTCACACAGGCTCATTATCATATATGTCACTAGGCTGTCAAAGACCAATATTCTACATAATCATCACGTGAGATGAAGGAATTCAGAATGCAAACCCTCATCACAATCTACATTTTGTGTATTAGGGTTTATTCAATTTCTAGGATCCAACTTATCAAGGATATATATTTTATGTATTGATTTTTGCACAATTTATTTTCAGTTCCAAACAATTTTTCTAAAACATAGACAAGAACAAAAGGGGAGGAAAAAAAGACCTCCAAGAGAACAATTTTTGGAAGACTATAGAATTATCGATATGGTGCTATTATCTTTGTTTGCTTGTTTTTCTGAAGGGTTATTTTGAGCTAAAAATGTTTTGTTTTTTCCTCAATTTATTGGCTTTTCTATTCAACACTGTTAAAATAGGAGTAAAGCAACCCAGATAAATGCCTGAAGAGCTAAATTAGACCTCAGAGAACCATGCTACATGGAAGTCAAGTGACCTGGAACAGCAATGTCACATGGAAATGAGATATTTTGTGACTTTTTGTCTTCCACTAACTTAATGCATTGTAGGGATGTGGCTGTGTACCTTCACTTTGAATACTGATTAAGAAGTTCCTTTATTTTTTTTTTTGTCTGAAATGCATAACCTAAAGGCAAAAGTACACAGAAAAAATTCCCACTTTCATATGAAATCAGTACATTTAAATATGCATGTGATTTATAATATTGCTCAAATCAACTACATTGGGTATATAATTGATCCTCAAAATGTAAGTAATTTAAAGTAAAATGAAATATTATCATTGCAATACATAATCAATATAAAAATTATTAATGAGATAGTTTACATGCTTTCTTTTTATATCTTCAAAATCTAGTATGCATTTTGTATATATAACGTATCTCAATAGAGACTAACTATAATTTCAAGCACTAAACAGCCACGTGTCACAGTAGCTACCTATGGGACAGTAAAGTTCTAGAAGATGTCATTATTCTTATTACTCTTATTATTTGAATTTAGAGAATATCTCATTAATACCCAGTGGAATAAATAAATGCCAACATAAATGCATGCTCATTGTGACATTAACTTCTTATTGAGTCAGATTTTTTTTTATTATTGGTCTTTTATTCTACTTCTGTTTCTACTAAATAACGATCAAAATCTTTCATACATAATAAAAGAGTTCCTTAATAGAGTTTTCTTATTAATCAAATACAATATTTAATAGAGTTATGGACCACATGTTTATCGCCAATTTCCAAAAAGATTAATATGTAGTAAATATAACGAACTCAATCTTACATTATCATTGTTAAAGCTGTCAATTGCTATTGTACTTAGATTTGCACTAGTGTTTGTTAGCAGAATATTTCTGTATTTATAAAAGTGTATTCTCTATTAATATGTAAACTTTATTATTTATACACTACAAACACGAATATGTCCCTTTGTTAGAGAGTGAACTTTTGGTCATTTCGGAAATATACCAGCTCATTTAATAATTCCAAATCATAGATATCTCTCCAAGAAATGTCTGATGGAATCTAGTACAGGAGTCAGTGGCAGAAACTCAAATCAATACTGCTTTTTAAAATTCTAAATTTCATTGGAAAAGCAATTATCCATGTCAAGTCAAATCTCCAAGTCAAGTGAGGGAAGCCTATTTAAAACCCACCTGACCTCCAGCAATTTGAATAATAACTATGATTTTTAAATGTGGAAGTTCATGTTTAAAGGAGGATATGCTATATTGACCTATTTAAGACTGGATATAGTGTCAACAGTAATTCAAATCAACGAAGCTGTCGACAGAAGCTTAGGATGTCAGCAAGGAGAGAAATTATTATGCCTAAATGTTGTGGAAGCATAAAATAGTTTTAGAAAGGAGATGAAAAATACTTGCAAATAGTGACCTATTTTGCTAGTTACAAAGATAAATATATTTTAATCATTTGAGATTTGGTAGCCCCTCTTATTTATGAAACTATTTTGAGTTATAGACAATAAATTAATTTAAGAAGAAAGCCCATTGAAAATTTAATTAAAACAAATCATGGCGGTAGGTAGTCTTCAATACTGGTCAGATTATAGAAATGAAATCATCACTTTTTTTTAACCACAATTACACCACTTACCCAACTTTTTGCTTCTATCTTTACTCTCCTGGTAAAATCATTACGTGTTTAAAGGGAGAGAGAACAAAACAGGTAAAGCTGTAGCAAAAGGTACAAGGATACAGTCCCTTCCTGGAAAGAGGATTTTGTGGCGAACCATTTCTCCCATAATGCATCCCACAGACCATATATCCACTAGAACAGGAGAGAGGGAAGTGAAGAAAAGGAGGAGAGTAAAGTTAAGTAAGATAATTGATCTTTGAAGGAGGAGGAAAAAGAACAGTTCCATTAGAAGGTACAATTTTTATCTCCCACCAAAAGTTGGCCAAAAAGATGAATTAAAACCAGCACCATAATATTACATAAACAATGTCCGGCATGAGAACTCAAATTAATTTTTAAAAATTACTTTATGGGTACCTTAGGTTGCCTCTTTAGTGTCATAAAGTGGTGACATGGAAAAGCAGCATCTAAACCAAAAGTATCTCCATGGACGGCGATGACTAAAAGCCACCAAGGGGGTTTTGATATCATTTGCTGGATGTAGAGAAAATCATCTTAATCAGCCTGTAGAGGTGGCTGTTCCCCTTTTCTATTCTATTCAGTTGTGTGGAATAGGCAAAAGGAGACCTTTTTTTTGGTCCAAAATAAGGTGCATGCAACCAAATCCAAGAAGCCAAGAAATGGCTGGAACTATGGTTTAAAGGCAGAAGTATTGGAAGCCCTGGTATTCAGAACTTAGTTCTTCCTTCAGAAGTTATCTTTGTAAGTAAACATCAGTTTTAGCTTCTATTTGAGATACTTCAAGAAAAAAGATCTAGGATTAATTCGAACATGTATAAAGAAGTCATCCGGCATTAAAGCGAAAAAAAGTATTAAAGGTGTTAAAAAGTTGTTATTATACGTATATTTATTTTTCAGCTGTCATACTTGTTAACCAAACATCCGTCACCTTCTCTTACCCATCTTTACCCTCTTCCAACTTGCTTTTTAGTAAGGACAAAGGAAACTTCTGGGCAAAAACATTAGGCTGAAGTGCTCCTTGGGGAAGGAAGGCGGGGTTAGGTGCACAGGAGAGCCGGGCATGCCTGATGTGGGAGCAAGCGGGTTTGTCTGCATGATAACCTGCCTCCTGCACGGAGCAGGAGGACAGCACAAGGGTGCTAGGGACGCCTTCTCCAGGAAGCTGCAGAAGCCAAAACACTAAGGCAGTCACTGACACGCCTTTCCAGTGAGGGAAGGAAAACGGATGAGCTTACGCTCTAGTTGTGCAGCGAAGATCTGAAAAGCCGTCACGGGAAAATTCAGACTCCCCAGACCTCGATAGATCTTTGATTTCTTGAATTTTTTAATTGGTTCCCCTTTGATATTTTAAAAACATAACTTGTGAAGAATGTATACAAATATCTTCTAGTCCAAATAAGTTCGATGTGGTGTTTGTTGCCTTGGGAAGAAGACCAGATTTGCCTCTTCCAAATCAAAAGGTAACAGAATTTTGCCATGGCCCACCAAAGTGAATGTGACCTTCCTAAGAGCTGGCCTTTTCCCTTCCTCTGCACAAATGCACAGAAGTATTGGCTCTCTTCTAATCTGGAAGTACACAAAGGCATTTTTTAAAACTTTGGTGGCCAGGGAATTTTCATAGAAGTACCCTGCAGCACCTTCACATAAAAATATAATCGTAATTATTTTTATAGAACTTACAAAAATAAACTGCTAGGAACTAAATAGAATAAAATATAAAAATAAGTATGAAATGTACATTCAGTACATATATACAATCCTAATTTAAAACGATTTTAATTCCTAAATATATTGGATATATTTCTTAATATGCTGCATTACTTGTTAGAGATATTCTTCTCAAAAGAATACATTGCGATGTTTTCGTCTAATAAGTATCTTATAAATCCTTCATTTTAATAAAATCAAATTGGAATACATTTTGCAGAGCCTTTCTACGTTTTAAAGTGTTTGTGAATACTAGATTTTCTTCATGAAAGCAGTAGTACAAAATTCAATATTTTTCTCTCTCTATGGTTTTGAAACTTATACAAATTTACTAGACAATTGCTACCCTAACTATTATTTACAGAGGAGTTTAAAGTATTAAAGAAACTCTCATCCAACTTGAACAATCTGGATTATTCTAAAGTGACAATTCACTGAGCATTTGTGAAGATTCTTGCTCCTAGTGTTTGTGGCATCTTTTTGCTTGTCTTTTCTTAGGACTAGAGCCATCAACCTAAGATATGGCATAAAGCCAAATGGTTAAATGTGATAGATAGATTTCTTCATGTTTTCACACTCACTTTGAGCTGAGCTGCAACCCAAATAGCAATTTTTCTCAATAGCTACAGCATGTGTGCTAATTAGTATTCATTTGACTGTTTAATCAGACTCCATTTATAATCCTTTTAGCTGTAATATTTTAGTATTCTTCTAGCGAAGCTTATTTCTCAGAAACATCTTTCACATTTTCAGTGAGTGATTTTTCCTAGTAGTATTTTTTAAAAACCTCCGAATATGAAGGCTGGAAGCCCTATTTAAAGAAAATAGTCATATACATGAAAGAGACGATTACTCTTGGCTTTCTAAAACACGCACTCATTTTCTTCACAGTTTCGGCGGCTGCTACTCAGAAGCATCCTTACCATTCTCCTTGTAACCCATCCCCAGGATGACCTCGGGGGCTCTGTAATAACGGGTCACCACATAAGGAGTCATCATGAAGCTGGTGCCTGCCGTCCTGGCCAGTCCAAAGTCGAGGATTTTCAATGTACAATCAGACTTCACTACAATGTTACTTGGTTTTAAATCCTAACAACGGGAACAAGAGAAGAAATTAAAAGCCAGCATCTAATGGAACATGCGATTTCCATCTAATCAACCAACATGGCAGTGTCACAGCAGCCCTGATGGGGATACCCTCGACTGCAGAGCCCTATAAAAAGCAAATGATTACTTCCCCAAGGAAGTTTATGATTGACTTTTAGATTTTTTTTTAATATCCTCAGAAACATTTTTAAACCCAGAAGAGAATCATACTATCATTTTTACAATTTAGGCTTGGGAAGCGTTTTTTTACAATTTCATCTTGGGAAGAGTTTTTAGAAAAACAAACATATCATTTATTGTCATCTGTTAGGTCGCTCCTTCTGGCAACATAAACCTTTCAGCTTATATTTCACTTCTAGGCCTGACAGAAGAGCAGGTCAGGGCAGCTGTCTTTACGCTGCCAGAAACAAACTATGGAAAGGACTGTCCTATTTCAGCCACACAGATGACCTCTGCCAATCAAGGGTCTAGAAGGCATGAGGATTCTCAGAAGCTGACTCTCAATGAGCTGAAACAAAACGTTAAACAAAATCAACTACAGCAGAGCTAGAGTTTCCTTCTGCACATTAGTGAATAATGTGCTAAGTTTATCGTAAAAGAAATGAGAGAATACATTCTATTTAATCAAGTCCCCCTACATACAGAAAATAATTAGAGTTACTCTTTCTCTTCTCCAAAAGCATTTCAATTACAATCCTGGAGTAGGTGTTCTTACCCTGTGAATAATGCCAGCAGAGTGGAGGTGCTTGATGCCACACAACATTTGGTATAGCAGGTAAGACATTCGCTCATGGTCTAATTCCATCTGAATCACCTGACACAAGTTAGCGTCCATCAGTTCCATTACTAAGTAACTGGAAGGCAGGTCCACAGTGTTAGTTTCAGATCACAAGACCTGTGAAGTCCTTCAAAGAAGTCAGAATCTGTTCCTAAATCTGTAATTCTTCTGAACTTCCCAGCTCCGCCTTTTTATTTTTTTGAGGAAGATTAACCCTGAGCTAACATTCGCCTCCAATCCTCCTCTTTTTGCTGAGGAAGACTAGCCCTGAGCTCACATCCGTGCCCATCTTCCTCTACTTTATATGTGGGACACCTGCCGCAGCATGGCTTGCCAAGTGGTGCCATGTCCGCACCGGGGATCTGAACTGGCAAACCTTCTGCCGCTGAAGCGGAACGTGCATACTTAACTGCTGCACCACCAGGCCGGCCCCCCAGCTCCATCTTTGACTGAGTTAAGAATATTAAAAACTTGCAAGTATTGCATGCAGGTTAGCCGTGGTAACTCCACCACAAGGTTGCTAATAGAAGGAGCATTTATTAGTGTGTGGTTCCTGCCTGTATATTTTCTACCTTCATCTTGTTCTCACTTTTCCCTGAATTCTCTGAACTCTTTCCTGAGTATTATGATTACAAATAAGAAAAAATATTCAGAATAGCATCTTCCTTTAAATGCAATGTATGTGTGTTCAACAAGACAATGTGCTAGGAGTCACTTCCTCTCCCCTGCTTACTGTGACTACACTTCTAGGTAGATTCTTTTTGCACAAAATCAGAGGCAGTACAAAAATAGAAATAAAGATTAAAGATGATTTTTACCATGTCCCTTTTATTAATATTTCTCAAAGTGAATTGACTCATTCTAGAAAGCTCACAAAATCAATTAGTAATAATAAAAAATTATGTGATAAATAATAAGCCTTCCCTGATTGAACCAAGAACATGAGATAACAAAGCACAGAGCCAGAAGGCCAGAAAGAAGCAGAAGTTTCTTTCCAGGAAATAACACCAGAAACAGAACCTCTGTCCTATCACTGGATTCCCTTTCATGTACTGCCAGCCCCTCCTTCCCTTCCATGTCTACAAGGGATTTCATCCATTTGACTTTTGTCAATTTCCCTTGACTGATTTGAGTGCTATGCTCTCCCTTCCTTTATGAGTTTTGTTACTTACACATCCTGGAACTCCTCCAGTGTTTTCTGGGGTGTGAAGACATTTAATAAACTAATAATCTGGGAAAGAGACAGTGGACAAGACAAAGGAAGGAGAGAAAGAAAAAGAGAGAGAATGAATTACTTAAAAAGCATTTTAAACAAGTATCTATTCCAACTCAAAGCCACACTCTAGTGCTATGATGGAAATAGAAAAGTTGAAAAAAATTTCTAGAACTGTCTCACAGAACATAGAAAAATGTACTCAGAAAGGACATATGGTCTGTCTTCAGGTTAAAATGCAATTTAAAAAGCTCAAACTTTTAGGCAGAAGGAAGAGTCAGAGAAGGTATATAATGGTGATATTGTTTTAGAGTGTGGTTCTCCTTGATAGAATATAAGGTTGTCATGTAATTAAACAAAAAGGGAGGAAAAGCCTTGTAAGGAAAGTGAGGCAGCAGGCAAACGCTCAACAAGACTTAGCAAGGCCATGTTTTCCTCAAATGGACACAGTGGTGTCTAATTCAAGGTGGCATTCTAATTCAAGATTTTTGTGTTGTTAATTTCGTGTCTTTTGCTTCTTCTATTTCACTCTCAAATTGTATTTAAACTAATGCTCCAATGGTATTTGTGAGGAAAGGTATATCTAGGACGATATCAATCATGAATTTAGTATAAATATATAAAAGGTATAAAAATGTATAAAATACATAAAAAAGTTATCAAAATTCTGTTTCTTAAACTTTTTGTTTCCTGCTTTAGTTATTTTATATATTAGATAGTAAAAACATTTACCTTCTAGCAAAAGTAAATTTAAAAAAGCAAAACTTCTGTCATATTTCCAAATAGATTGCAGGCATAAATAACTCAAAATGTTCTTTCAGCTAAATATTCTGCAGTAATGTGCCAGTGGGAAATAAAAATAAAAAATATAGATGGAAATCTTCTACTCACAGGATAGATGCAACCATTTCACAAAAACTGGATAAGTACAAGTTTAAGATTTAAACATCTTTAAGACATGAATTAATGAATTTCAGTAAACTTCATAAGTGGTATATAAACATATGATGTAATAAAAACAAAACAAATGATTTTAAACATCTGAGAAATGCTGTCAATTTTAGGAAATGCTTTAGACCTCAAGTACTTCACATTTGTTGAGAAATTATTGAGAAAAATTCATAATACCATCTAATATTTTCATATATATATATATATATATATATATATACATATACACACATGGTAATGGTTATATCAAAAAACCAAGATCATCTCTTCTAAAGCAACCTTGCAGTATGGAATATGCATATGGAAATAAAATTATTTCAAAATATCTTTAAAACGTATGATTAAAGGGCCCTGTTACTCTGTATACTTAGTTACACTGTGTGTTGGAAAATGTCTGTGTGGTACATCTCTCATTGGAACATATATAGGGGGCCTGCCTTTTTAGTACTTTATCAGTCTTAGAAAGTAATTCATTCTGATATTTGTTCAAACAAAAACATCAGAGACCGTGCATAGATATACACACACAACCCTTAAAGATGGAAAAATGCTAATCCATATCATCTTGTGAGTAAATAACCTAGGTAATAGAAATTAATCTAGAAAATAGCATTGCAATTTTAAATAAATCAAGATTTATTCTGTTAAAAGGTAAATTCCCCACTATAGATTCTTATTTTCCGTTTTCTGACGCCCTTGTTTGATAACCTTCATCTTCTTTGATTTCCCTTTGAGGATTTCTCCTCTGTTCTTTCTTTGTTCCCTTATAAATTTTAATTTCTACTAATAACCAATTACAAATCTGGTCTTTAGAAGCAGCTCATCACAGCTATTTCCATTTTAGTTCAACAGTTTCCAGGCAGGAATCTGATTCAGTTCCTTTATTCCGGCATCTTAAAGTACACAGATGAATCAATGTTTGTGATGGCCCCACGATCACATCAGCTATCACTTCCTAGAATTAAGCATTCGTTTTCTAAATGGATTTTCTTCTCTATTATTAGAGATTTAATTGAGATTACTTCACTGTTTCACTCTACTTTCCACAGCATTAACAGAGTTCTGCATTCTGACTGCTTTTACTTAGTATTACAAGCACTGATGTGGAATTTACATTTGGTGGTAAGTGAACTTCCTCTCTGTTAACAAGTTCCAGAAATTTATTTCCGTAGACTTATACACATACATGAATACATACATACATACATACATACACACACAAAAGGGGGTGGCAGGTAGGATGCCATTTACAGATTATCATTTCAATTTGGAATTCTTTTTTAGGTATAAATGTGAACCCCTATATTTCAGTCAAGAAATCAGCCAAGTAAGTGGGAATTTCTCTGAAATGCATTTGTTGCACTACAGGAGCTGGAAGAAGGATTAGGGAAATATAAAATATGAAAACTCAGACTATCAAAATTTCCCATACGTTGCTCCATTGTTTGTATCCATCCATTTTGCACTGCCCACAGTATTTCTCACGCTCTTTGCGATCATAAAAATGGATTGCATTGGTCATGTGGTTAAGCTTGCTCCTACTTTTATTTAACATACTGAAAGAACAAACTGCTTTAGTAGAATGACTTTTCTTAGGAGTCATCCTTTCTATCATTTCTATATTCCTTTCTAGAAGTATCACGTTCCTTATATGGCCAAATTAGAGATGGGTATATTCTTCATAAAATTTCCCTTTCTTGACGAACTCTATATGACTCCACTCATAGGTGGAAGTTAGTATATTGATAAGGAGATCTGATCGGTGGTTACCAGGGAAAAGGGGGGGTGGGGGGAGGGCACAGAGGGGGAGGTGGTGTACCCACAACATGACTAACAAAAATGTACAACTGATATCTCACAAGGTTGTAATCTATCATAACATTAATTAAAAAAAAATCTAAAAAAAAAACCACTAGATTAATTTAGGTAGACTTCTATTTAAACTAAGAGTTAAAGGGCTCTGAATATTATGTGCCTCTTGCATGAATAAAGTGCGTTTTGCTGGACGGATTTAAAAAAAAAAAAAATTTCCCTTTCTTAGTGAGGCCTTTCCTGCATAACCTATTTAAAAGAGTAACCTCACCCACCGTGCACTGACCAGAATTTTATCTTTCTTCACTTCCTAGCACTTATCACCATCTGCCACCCTATTCATTAATTTTGTAGAATGCCCTCCTCTCACGGGCAGAACATGAGCTCCACATGGGCAGGCATTTGTGTCTGCTGTCTTCACTGCTGTATTCTTGGCACCTAGAGCATCAAGATCTATACCTGGCACATTTTATTCATTTAACAAATATTTGTCAAATAACCGAACTGAAGTCATTGGAGTAGAGTAATAGAGGAAAAGAGAAGCACCGTCATGGGCCTGAATCCACATATTTGTATTTCAATACCTTTCAGCAAAACACTCATACATTTGCTTTTTCTTAGTGCCACCAATAGATGGTTAGCCTTATGACAAATTCACTTGTTTATAGAACTGCACCGATAATTTTACGTATTCTGTGTGATTTTCATACTTAAGAAAAACTTGGTAGGGAGTTATAGCTATATTATTTTAGTGATTCATAATTTACTTTTATAATATATATAAATGTAATAATTATATGTACTATGTTCATTACAATTTATTTATAAATAATAGCCATTATTATAATAATGAATTATCTCCCATTTATCCTTACCAAGAACGGGAGCATAGAAAGATTTCTAGAGGCCTTTGCCTGTGTTTGAGAAAGCTTATACTCTGAAGAGAAGAAAGTCCTGTAATGGTGTTCTATTATACCACTGAGAAATGGTGTACTGAGTTCCACTGAGAAACGTTCTTGATGACCCTGTTCTGAAGTGAGTTGGAGATATGTCCCTGCACATTCACCCAACCCTACAAAAAACAAGATGCTAAAGCATAACGTGTATGCTGGAAAGTTAGAGGCCACGGCCAGACAATAGCTAAAAGAAAAAGGAGATAAAAATTTTCACCTGTTACTAATTAAATTTAAATTATAAAGAAATATAGCATATTGTTCTGTAGCATATTTTTGTTTTTGTTTGTTTTATTTTGAAAAAGCATGAAGCTCTCTCATTAATTTGGAGGAAGATAACCAAATACGGTTAATTTCATAGCAGGGAAATATCTATCAAATTCATCCCTTCCATGCCATATGGTTTTTAGATGATTTTTAAGCAGAAAGCTATCATGAGGACAATGAAATCAAATGTAGCATATGGGCAGGATAAACAATCTTAAAAGGCAGAAATTGCAAAGTAAAGAAAGCCTTTCCTACTCAAGTTGGCATACTGCTTTTCTTTCCCCAATCTCACAACCTCCCACCGCCAGAGGTTTAAAAATAACAGCTCACATTTTTATGATTCACACACTTCATGAGGACCAGCTCCCGGTAAGCTCTCTTGGCATGTGTTTGGTTCTGAAAGGGTCTGCTGAGCTTCTTAATGGCCACATTTCTGTCCAGAACAGCATCATACGCAGCACTGCAGAGACATAAGAGTAATCCAGAATTAAAAACAAAGGAGCCCCTTAGAATTCCTGCCTACGGAGCTAAGGGTGGGGAAGGAAAATACGATTTTGCAATCCCACTCAGATACCTTCTCCTCAGGTCACATGCCCATCAGGCTGTAAATAAAGATATAACAGTGACTAGTATAAAAACATTCTACTTGCTAGATAGAGAAAAAAAGAAGAGTATCTTGCCAAGAATTGCATCAGCGAGACGGGGGCAAAAGAAGAAAGAAAAGTGCTCAACTTTCCCCCTAGCCATGTGACTGTGGCAAGAATTTTAATCTCTCTGGGCTTGAATTTCTCATCTATTAATATGTGATATTTAGGTTTTCTCTAGCTATAAAACCCCATTGTTCTTTGGTTATTTTAAGTGGACGTTCATTCTTTCCCCATTCAGACGAACCAGTTTTTAAGGTGTGATGTTAATTGCGGTCAATACACAGGTTGCATGCTGCTCAAAGTGCACTTATTGACAATAACAAAGCTCAAAATAGGGAAAGCCATCAAAGGGGATTTCAGAAGCATAAATAACTGCATTTAAATACACAGACAGAAACGAATGCTGCTAACACTTGAAGCTTTCAGACTATTTGAGAATGATAATTTACCGTGTTTTGAAAAAGCACTCAATATACAGTAGTGTTTCTTCCATACTCAGAATACATTGGTCTGGGTATGGGATGAAGAAATGAGTCTCTTCTTGCTATTATACCTTATGACCCACTCACAAAATGTTTTTCCTGCAACTTTAGGTTGTGCTGGATTTTGTCTTAGTTGCCAGGAAGGAATGCAGCAACCAGTGTCCCCTACCATCGATCTATTGAGTTGGAAGTGACATTCACGATTCAGGGCTCATGCCACTAAACTAAAAGATAAAGAAAAGGATTACTGCATTGTAAGATAATAATAGGCTCACAGGATAAGGTTGGACAAAGTCTTAGAATTCATCTGGTCCATGCCTCCATTTAATACTTATTTTTCACCAAAATATCTCCATCGAAAGTTTGACCAGTTTCTGCTTGAGCATCTCCAAAAACATGGACCCCTTTAACATCAAGGCAGCTCATTTCGTTGTTGGACGGCTTTGGGAGTTAGAAATGTCATCATGCTAATAAGCAGAGTTGTCTCTCTGTGGTTTCTATTGACTACTGTCAACCCTGCCTTCCAGGGCAACTCAAAATAAGTATTCCCTTATCATTATAATAGATCTATAATGTTTGAAATCCATTAAAGGACTGAACGCAATGCCTGGCCTACTCTATAAGCACTCAATAAGCAGCCAGTAACTCTTAGCTTTTCTTATTTTTCCACTAAGCCTTTTCTTTCTTATGCTGAATATCACCAGTGTCCTACCACCATTTGTCAGAATGTGATTTCAAGTCCCATCACCATCTGGTAGGTTTCTCCTGAATATATTCCAGTCTGTTGATATCCTCTGAAAATGTGGACCCTAAACTAAATAAACATTGCTACCCTAGGTATGGAGCATCAGAGAAGATGAGGGTAGAGCTATCGACTCCTTCATTCATTCACTTGCCCATTTATTCTGTTGACATGTTAATACAGCTAAGACTGTCTTGGCTTCTTTGATAACTACATCACACACTACTGACCCAAAGGGAGCCTATGTTAATTAAAAATACTGTCTTTTTAAAAACTTGCACTGCTATTAAACTCTGCATGTCAGCACTGGTACTTCTGACTCACATTTGTTCTTGTTAACCTACCAATGGCAGCACAGGTAAAGGAAAGAGTCAAATGGACCTACATCTTATAGGTAGTGCTCAAGGACAACAGTGAATTTGGAAATACAGAAATTAAACTTGATTTCTGAAGTTAAGAAATAGTATCAGCAGGAAATTGACCAGAACCATCAACTTAAAGAAAAAGACTAAATTTTAAGATGAAACAAGTTTAAGATGAAAGAATAGCAGGGGCTGCCCTGGTGGCTTAGTGGTTAAGTTTGCACGCTCTGCTTCAGCTGCCCAGGGTTCGTAGGTTCGGATCCCAGGCGTGGACCTAGCACTGCTAGTCAAGCCATGCTGTGGCCGCATCCCACATAAAATAGAGGAAGATTGGCACAGATGTTACCTCAGTGACAATCTTCCTCTCACACACACACAAAAAGAATAGCAATCAGTCATGTGGCCTAGAAAGAAGTCAAAGATGCAAATTCTGACACTGCCTGGCTAAATAAGGAAATGCCTCCCAGGCAGGTCCAGGGAGCCAGTCCGCTAGGCAGATGTTCACATCCCTATTGTGATCCCTATTGTGAGACTCTGCTCAGCGTCTCCTCAGGCTGATTCCATCCTCTACAGTCAACACTGTGCTCCTGAGGCTGTCCTCCAGAAATCTGCATGCAAGGATAGTGCCCATATTTGGTCAGCTTGACTATTATATTCCTCATAATTTAATAAATCAGCATCTGGTTTTATATGTGAGGCTTGTCAATGTGAATTTGAGCCCCTGAGATCCTGACCAGATCCTGCAAGACAGTGGGCCAGCCTCTGACTTCATGTGGCATGACAGAAAATGTCACCCTCTGGGGTTCTTGGCAGGTCCTGGCCAGTTTCTCCTAGAAAGGTTGTGGTGTTCTCCCTCCTTCTGGTATCTCTTCTTTGAAGCAATTTTAGGTATGAATCTCAGCACTGCTGCTAACTAGATGTGGAGCTATGCGCAAGGCACTTCAACTTTATGGCATCAGTTTTCTCATATTTAAAATGAAGATAACAACCTGACAAGATTGTTGTAAGGAGTAAATGAGGTAGTGCCTCACCTAGAGCGAGCACTCAATAAATAATGACTACTGCTATTTTTAAAATCAATATCCTTGCTGAAGTCACCATGTAATGCAGGGCAGTATAAAATATGAATTCCTATGGTGTGTGCTACAATTAGATGTGTATCTACTAATCAGCAGTTTTTAATCTTTCTACTCATTACAAATCCATTCAACTCTAATATTATCTTGATCCATGTTGCAAGTTCCTCCCATGATATAAAACTGTGGAGCAAAAGCCTTGTTAAAATCTAGATACATTACAGCCACACAGCTCGATTACCACTTTAATAAGCTATCTAGTATGATTTGTTTTTGTTTCTAATGCACCTCCTATTCCTAGTGATCACTACATCCTTTCCAAGTGGCTCACAGGGTATCTTTTCTAACCCACACTAAGACCAATATCAGGTTCAGCGGATGTCTCTTATAACCTCTTTCTTCCCTCTGAAGAAATAGAATGTTTGCCTGTCTACAGTTGTATGGAACACCCTGGTTTGGCTCACTGAACTTCCATTTACCCCTTGTATCAGGCATGCCTGTATTGAAGAGACTTGACAGTGAAATGTACAGTTCCCAGATGCGTTTGCAGCCAGCGCTCTGGATTCCAACATGGTCCTGCCATGCAGAAGCAACTAGGAGAGATTTGTGAGGCAAAAGCAAGGCAGTCATTTTCTAGCATTTCTTGGTTGGCAAGCAAGGTCTCACGGAGATGTGAGATTTTCTTCTGAAGCAGTAATTCACGTCGTTCTCCAGATTCTGAGTGAGAAGGGGGTTGAAGCAGAGGCAGCAGTGGACTGCAGGTGCCAGGGCCAAGTCAGCAGCACCGTGGAGTAGCGATGGCAGCAGTAATGAGTGCACGCTTCCAGCTCTATGATTCCCAAACCTCAGTTATAATCATGCATTCTGGAAACTCAGTGGGTTGAGGACACTCTCAGAGATGGGAGCTCCCATGGTGATTCAGCCATCGAGTGTCTGGAGTCATTCCGGGAAACCCTGACTAGAGCCCACTTCCCCAGGCCTTCCAATGATTTTGCAAGCACCCAATTTACCCTATTAAATCTCTGCCTACTTAAAATGTTTCTGTCTCCTGCCATGAACCCTGGCTGACACTACAATCTCTCCCATTTTCTGTAATTCCTCAGTGATTACTGGCAGCAGTTTAGCAAATACATCTGCAAATTGGCATCACTGATGCTGTACTCCAAATTAACGTCTGAAAGTTTTCCATTACTCTTGAGTCATCTTTTTTTTAAGAGTCTTGGTCCACAGAATCTTACTTTTTTTCTCTCGATATTTTCTATTTCTTTCATCTTCATGCAGGTGAAAAAGGAGATAAATCTTTATGAAGATTTTCCAGCAACTTCCAGCAAGTTTCCAGCAATTTCTTGACACATAGCACTAACTCACCTCCACTTCTACCAAGTTTATTCATAAAGGGACAATATAGCCTTCTGTTGTTATGCTCCTGCCACTTAATCCAGTTTTATGAGGCTATAAAGCTGTTTACCTTCTTGGATGTATTTATATAAACACACACACATATCCCTGAAGGTAAGTCTTATTCTCAACATATTTATCAGCTTTTTTCTTCTGGCAATTACAGACAACCTCTTGCACAAACATTCTTCTTCCTAAATCATAATCATTTATTTGATAATTTTTCTTGTTCCCTTTCACTTTCACATTGAAAATGTTCTTGATCATATTAACATGCTTATGGGAAGAAAGAAATCAAAAAGCAAACAAAAATCCCCCTAGGCATCATGAGAAGAACTTTATATCTTAAAAAATAAAGATAAAAAAACCTTATCATTGGAGCATCTTAAACATCTTAAGCCGTAGCCTGCCAAGACAACGTCCTTCTGGAGACACACACTGCACCCTTCATATTCACACGGTCTCACTTTGACCTTTTTCAAAAGCCTGGACTTTAGTTGAAAGCTATCAAAAACATCTCTACCCAGTGCCTTCAAATATCTCACTTTCACGCCCAAACATTACAGTCCCCGGAGATGCTATCGGGACACTGATTCCACCACTGAGAATGCTGTTGGCAAAGCTGCCAGACTCCCCTCTGCCGCTGGGCTTTGCAATTCTTCCTCCCCCACCAGGGATACTCTTCCCACACCCTGACTGGCCTGACTCCATCTTGTGACTCAGGTTTCAGCCCAAATATCACCTCCTCGGGAGAGAGCTTCCCAAATCACCCCATCAAAAGTCAACCGTTGATGAACTCTGTATGACTCCACTCATAGGTGGAAGTTAACGTATAGACAAAGAGAACTGATCGGTGGTTACCAGGGGAAAGGAGGGGTGGGGGAGGGCACAAAGGGTGAAGTGGTGCACCTACAACATGACTAACAATAATGTACAACTGAAATTTCACAAGTTGTAAACTATCATAATCTTAATTAAAAAAAAAAGAGGAAAAGGAAATAGGAAAAAAAGTTAAAAAAAAGTTTTGCCTCAAAAACAAAAAAGTCAACTGTTGATGTTTTGATTAACCAACCAAAAAAACTTTTGTCATTGAATTGCTTGTCTGTATCAGTTTGGTTACATTTTGTTAGGGATGCTTTTGACTACAAGTAATAGAATTCCGACTAATAGTGACTTAAACAATAAAGATATTAATTGTATTACATAACAGAAAGTCAAGACGTAGGCATGTCTAGGTTTCAGGGAAACATTATAATTCTGGTGGGCCCTAGGCACTTTTGGCTTCTGATTTTCTGCAAATTGGTTCTCAGCATATTGAAAAAGAAGCCAACAATACAACTCCATTAGTGCCTCAAAGGGAAGTGTAGGTGCTGTGACGCCCTGCTAAGATTGCCCTTCAGGAATAAAAGACTTCTTATCCCAGCTGCTGGGAGGGCTGCTGGCAGATGGCCCCTCAGCTCTGACCCCCTTTGGGTATAACCTCAGCTCTCCTCATGGGCAGCCTTCATTCAATGATTATAAAAGTCTGGCCACTTCACAACTGAGGACAGCTGGGAAGGCTCAGTTCCTCTTCAGAACTCCCCTCCCCCAGGGTGAGCTGAGGCTTCCACTGAGCTCGCATCGCAGCTGAACTTCTGCCTCTGCTTCCTTCCCTTCCTTTCCACAGCTGTTAACCCCCAAAGCACTCCCGAATAAATCTCCTGCATGCACTTGCCATCTCAAAGCGTACTTTCTGCGGAATACAACATCTGACAAGCAGTGACACATGGCCGAATACAGCAACAGCTGTGGAGTTTGCCTGGATCTTTCTCTCAGCAAAAAGCAGGGTCCAGTTGTGGATGAAAGTGGCTGAACTCGGAGCTCAACATCAAGAAAAGCCATTTCACTCACGCAAAAAACTAGCCTAGAGACCAAGCGTAGTTATACAGACTCCAATCAAAACCATTTTGCACTTGACGGACGACAGAGTTGAAGCAGGGACACCAGGGGCCTGAGAAGCCACGCCATCAAAGACAGCGTCAAAAGCAGCAGCTCTTCAAACCCTGGAAATTGAACTAGTACCTTACAGCCTTCAGCAAACTAGTGACGGGGGAGACCAAAGACTTACCAGCTTAATGAAGAATATGGGACCAGCTAAACAATCTCAACACTGCAGAAAATAGATGAATGTAAAGAGGATGGCTGCCCTTTGCCCAAGACAACCATATTGTTGGAAATCCAGATGATGGCGCTGGAGAAGAAATTGAAGGCTCCCACAGAGGAATTGCTTCATCTCAGTGAGGTGGGGTGATCGGGTGCATGCAGGAGCTGCCCTTCTTGCTCTTCTATTATCTTTGTGACAAGTTGTCTCAAGCCCACTCTGCTGCCCTTAATGACCATTCAGTGCACCACCCATGTACGATCTAGCCCATGTTTTAACCTACAAAATCCACAAAGCTGCCAGGCTGCCATCTGATAGTATAAGTTGGGAGCTTGGGAAATTACAGTTTGGCTTTATATGAAGTATGTGGAGGTACAGAGGCTGGTCAGCCTGCTCTAAAGCATATAGAAAACACAGAGGGTGGTCAGAATATCGCTGCTACCCTGATTTTGCCATTTGTGTGTCAAAATCTATAATTACTTACTTTTTGAGCGTTTAGTAAAGCTTTTGAACTTTGCAATAAAACTCTTGACAAAAATAAAATCAAGACTGCATATTTAATTAAATATTATATACTGAATTTCCATTTCTTGGCCACAACCCAATAAAAAGCAGAACATAATCCTCCTAAAGGAACATTAGTATCCATTTCAAACTTAGTAATTATTTTAAGAAGACTTCCCAAAGACCATGATCTAGCACATGCACCTGCAAAAGACGCATTTACACATCACTCTTGAACCATGACTTTTCATTTAGATCAAATGACTGTTCTTCAAATTAATTTTGCTCATTTTCAATTCCAAGATTTTTTAGATATATACAAAAAGTTAAGTAACAACTGTTAATGCATTGCCTCCATTAGCAGAAGAAGAATTTTGTAAGCATTTAAATTATGCCTGCTTTATATCATTTTACCAAATGTTAAATATTCAAATATTAAGTCAGTGCTTTTCAATAATAGTTGGATTTTCTACCCAATTCAATGACTTAAAGTAAAGCTTATGGACATTCATTCTATCAAAGTTGAAACATCTAACAATAATATGAAAACTATTGTGATTTTAGTTAAAAATGTCAACATTGAAGACATTACTTATTTTTCCAGTGATAACACAAATACAAACTTTTTGGAGAATATCATCACACTAAAAACAATGTTCTCACCAAATTAAGAAACCTATGGAGTAGAAATGGACTTTGAACTGGTTGTAATGCAAATATAGTTCACTCTGGGTCCCAACAAATTGCAATATTCTACAAATCAAAATAGAAATTCTACACATCGGAAACTAATATAGCGTTATATGTTAATTATATCTCTGTAAGAAAGTAGAATTTGTAGGTACCAAGATTTGTAAATATTTTTATACATACATGGTTAGAACAACTGCACATACAAAATTTGGAAACAAAGCTGATGTCCAATCAAAAAACTAAAGATGCTTCAGAAGTCAGTCGGCATTTTCTTGGCATCCCTCATAATTCTGATGGAAGAACTATTCATAAGTCAGTCCTAAATTTTGGATGCTTTTTTTTTTGAAAAATCACTTGGAAATCTTTAATTACGGTATTCAGTAAATGGACCCCAATACCTCAGCTCTTGAAATTTTTAGGGAATAACTATTATTATATGCAAATAAAAGCCCAGTGAAATGGGCCGGAAGGAACTGAAGCAAGAACAGAACTGAACAAATCAAATCAAATAATCAGTTCTCAAAGACAGGGCAAGATTCAATTTTGAAATTCCATAAATATGCATTAGAATATTTTAATTTAATTTGTGATGATAATCTTTGCCAGAGTTCCTAATTTTAGGACATATTTGCATTATGTATAGGATTTGATGGAGTTCCTTATTTCAGAGTATTTATATTCTGGACAGCACTGGAATACGATTACACGGCCTATAGTTTTTCAGCATCTAAACTGACAAACCATTAAAAAAACATAAATATAGGCAACCTACTTAAGTTCTATCTTATAAAATTATTTATTGGATAAAGAAACTCTAAATAAAGATAGGAGACACAGTTTCTGTGAAAAAACTTGGGCTGAAACACTCATATATTACAATACAAAAATAAATTAGAATTGAGAATATTTTCGCTTTAGCATAATTTGTTCTTACCAGGTCCCTAACCCCTTTAGGGAATATTTTACAAATAAAAATAACAATCTATATTGAAGGTGTTACTATTTCAAATTTAGCAACCTTAAAATGCAATTTTGAAGATATCCAGCAATTTCATAAAAAGTTAAAAATAATAAAATCATATTAAAAAATGTCTTCTTCAGGGGCTGGCCCTGTGGCCGAGTGGTTGAGTTCGCACGCTCTGCTGCAGGCGACCCAGTGTTTTGTTGGTTCGAATCCTGGGTGCGGACATGGCACTGCTCATCAAACCACGCTGAGGCAGCGTCCCACATACCACAACTAGAAGGACCCACAACGAAGAATATACAACTATGTACCGGGGGACTTTGGGGAGAAAAAGGAAAAAAATAAAATCTTAAAAAAAAAAAAAGTCTTCTTCAGAAAAATACCGGCAAAACTGTATTACAGACAGATAAGACTAGGAAGTTTCAGTTGATTAAAATACACGAGGACATATCAAGAATACTTATTCTTCTCATGTTATATTTATAATATTTAAGTTATCAAAATAAATAAAGTTTTAAATTTTATTTGCATTTTTAAAGAATAAGTAAATTTAAAACAAATTTCAATAACGCTACTTTTACATCCATCAATGTATTTTAGTGTGCCCTTTCACTGTCAAAACTTTCCCGTCTTAGAGATAAATGACATGGTCCCTGCTGCTCACGGCCACTGTGCTTCTAGGTGAAGAGGCCTCTGCACGTCGCTTCCAGAAGATGCAAGAGGCAGAAGGAAGGAACTGCTCCTCCAAGGTGACTGCTACCTTCTCACATTTGCCCATATCTTGACAACAAAATTCAAAGTATGATTCATATTTAGTAGTTTTATTTTAACACGATTCTCCTTATAAACCTACATAGTAAGTTATGTGAGTATCAGGACTTGGATGATGTCGGCGTTAGCTGAGGAGTGGAAGTTTATTGAGCGCATTGGCTTTATTCGTGCAAGTAGCTCAACTCTGAAACAGTGACTCTCAAATTGGCCTTGTGCTAAGAATGTGCTATGTCTAAAAGTAATGAACCAAACACAATAAGATGTTCCTTTGGCTTATGGGTGGATAGGATTTCTTGACACCTGCAAAATTGATGAGCTCCATGAAGTGACCCACAGGAATCACAAATGGTTCCTGTACACGGAAGATATAATTATGACAGAAATAAACGTCATTGCTCAGCCCACAGGCTCCTCACTCTTCCTCCAAGCCTGCCCCAGCTCGGTGTTTCTGGCTTTATGATGATTTCCCCTAGTCTGACAAACGGTGCAGTGCCCCTAACTATGAATGACCCCCAACACCTCCCGACATATACATCTAAAAAGGTACATTAGCAGGGCTGGCCCCGTGGCATAGGGGTTAAGTTTGGTGTGCTCTGCTTCAGCAGTCCAGGTTCACGGGCTCGGATCCTGGGTACGAACCTACACCCACTCGTCAGCCATGTTGTCCAGCTACCCACATGCAAAATAGAGGAATATTGGCACAGATGTTAGTTCAGGGTGAATCTTCCTTAGGAAAATAAATATGTATATTAGTTATCGCTTACACCCTTGGACTTCTTTCCTTTCCTACTATTCTGTCCTTCTTTGCATACTAATTATCTTTTCTTTATTCTCTTCCCCTACTCTGATATTTGGGCTGACATTTATGAAGTTGAATTCTATCTCTGCAGCAGTTTATTTGTACCATCAGTGTGGTATTTTGTTGTTAGTGCCACTGAGGCAATTCTGTGTCCTACCCACCCTGAGTACAGCAGGTATTACATTATGGTATACTTATCATATATTGCCTTTTATTGCATCTTTGTTCTCCTCAAAGTTATGCTTTTTAGTGGCCAAAATTCTGAAAGATTTAGCTCTGTATCCCTTACCTGTTTGTTGCATGAAATAATATTTGCTGTTGCTAAATGTTTATTTCCAGAGCTTTAAATGTTAGGAAAAGTGCATTATACATGCTAATGGATAAGAGTCTAAATAAACTAAGCAGCATATTTTTAAACAATGCTGTGTTACACAAGATATCGTCTCTAGCTAAGATGGCTTTATCAAAGATCCTGACTCACACACAGTGCTGTCTACTGAACATCTTTAATTAGTCATCTCAGAAATATCTGAAAATGAATATCCGCAAAACTGAACAAACCTTCGATTTCTCTCTTAACATTAAGTTGTCCTCCTTTCCCCTAAACATCCATTTGTTCAAGTGTACATGTCACCTTGATTTTCTCTTCTCCTCTCCTCCTCATATCCCATCCATGAAGAAGGCCTGTATTTACCTCTGATGTGTATTTTCAAATTGATCCACTTGACTCTGACTCCATATATATTACCACATGTCACCTGTACTACAGAGACCGCTCCTGAAGTGGTCTTGCATTAATTCTTGCCTCACTCCAACCTATACCTCACCATTCTCATAGCCTCTCATTATATCTAAATTGGGCTATCCTTGCCACATTATTTTGTATCTCAGAATCCTGCTTGTTTTTAGCACTTATCAAGAAAATGTCTTGCGTAACACACCATTAATAAAATAACTAGTGGAACCTCATAAAGTGGTTATGAAAATTGCTAGCTTAATCCAAAAAAAACCTGTCCCACTGTTTAATTGTGCATCCCATGAGGGGAGGAGCCACGTGAGGCCTTGATCATCTTTTTTTATCCCCAGTTTTCTTTGATACATACTTGACACATAACATTGTATTAGTTTAAAGTGTACAATGTAATTATTTGATACATGTATATGTTGCAAAATGATTACCACAATAAGCTTAGTTAATATCCATCATCTCATATAGTTACAATTTTTTTTTCTTGTAATGAGAACTTCTAAGATCTACTCTTTTAGAAACTTTCAAATATACAACACAGTGTTGTTAACTATAGTCACCATGTGTACACTGCATTCCCCAAACTTATGTATCTTATAACTGGAAGTTTGTACCTTTTATCCACACTTACCCATTCCCCACCCTTCATCTCTGGCAATCACCCACGTTTCTGTATCTATAAGTTTGGTTTTTTATCAGATTCTACACCTAAGTGAGATCATACAGTATTTATCTTTCTCTATCTGACTTATTACATTTAGGATGACGCCCTCAAAGTCCATCCATGTTTTCACAAATGGCAGGATTTCCTTCTTTTTATGCCTGAATGATATTCCTTTGTGTATATATACCACGTTTTCTTTATCCATTTATCTATCAATGGACACTTAGGTTGTTTCTATGTCTCAGCTATTGCAAATAATGGGGCAATGAGATTCTTGCTCATATTTGCATCAAGAATATAGTACAGTGTCTGGAAAATAGTTGACCCTAAATAAGTATCTGTTAAACAAGTAAACTAATAGATGATTGAAGCACAGAATGAATTTATAGGTCTCAGATTTCTACAAACAGGAGTCAAATACTTTTTAAATATTTTAGAAGTCATATGCTTCATCTTTAAAATTCCTGTAAAATCCCTTACATATCCATTTTTTTAATACAAAATTTCATTTCTCCATCAACACTTCAGTCTTCATACAAAATTTGAGTTCCAGGAGACCTGTCACATTTCTCACGGGGCTTTGAGAACTCCTGGCCCGCTGCAGCTGACCCTCCCTGCCCAGCCCCCACTCTGAAGCATGAAATATGGGAGATCCACAAATAGTCTGTTTTCTTTTTACCAAAATTTTATTAGCATTTTCTATACAACAATAATGTCACTGTATTTTCTTCCATCAGTAAATGTTTTCCTAATATCAAATAATTTACCAGATTTGCTTCAGCAAACATCAACTAGATTTGTCTTCACATTGATAGCTATAGATGCAAAGCCCAGGCAAACCCAAAATAGGAAGACTGGATGTAACGGTTGACTCTAGGTCAGAAAAGAACTGCGTATACGCCATTTTGATTTTATTGTAGCGTTATTCAAGTACTCCTAGAAACTAGGATCGGGTTTCTTCCAGTAGGAAGTTTTATTATTTATGTAGTACAGGCTGTCATTAACTTAGGTTGGAAAAACTCTGAATGTCTAAGTTTTATGCATTCAATAATCCAAGATAGGCACTCATTATCCCCATCGTTCAGGTAGGGAAACAATAATAAGGACTAGTATTTATTTATTAATTCTAAGTACTTTTTCTCCCACTCATTTTCTTCTAAAACTCTTAACACTTTTATACATACTAACTCATTTGATCCTCACTGAAACCATATGAAATAAGTATTATTAGAAGCTTGTTATAGTTATTTTCACTATTCTTGCAACTTTTCAATATTGAAATTATTTTGGAATAAAAGGCTAAATATTTTTATTATATATATAAAGGAGTACAACATACATTTGAAAAATTAAGATGTAACTGATATCATATGATTATGACACTGTGAGATCTCTTAATTTTCCTTCAATTTTTCTAGAACTTATTAGCATTTTCTACATTGTCTTTATTATCGCTATTATTAAAGCAAAAAACTACACATATTTCCACAGAGATTGCAGCCTTTCCGATTCTAATTTGACTGTTGAGTTTTTACAATTTCTTTCATTCATTTATACCTTTGATCAGCAAATAAATAATATTTATCTAGATAATTGAGAGAGTTGATAATAGAAAAATTACTTCATAATAATTAAAATTTGTGTTTATTTTCTAGACAGATATTAACATCAACTTGATGTATTTTTACAGAAATTTGGTGAGCTAGTAGAGCAAGGAAACTGAGGCCCAGAATGGTTAAATAACTTGCTCACAAGACAATCAGTAAGGTGATCTGGGGTAGAATGGTCTCTTGTTGAAGCTTTACTTCTTGTGTTTATAAAAGAAAAACAATTGAGCTTCTAGGAAATACAAAAACCAAAAGCACAGGAAAAGTCACAAAATTGTTTTTGACAAGACCAATTCCTTGAGAAACATGTGGTAAAACCAGATAAATGACTAGTAAATTCTGGAGGCTTTAGTTGTTCAATAAACAGTGATAGAAAATCGGCACTTTGAGACTACACAATGGCATTTCTTTGTACAATTATCAAAAAACTACCACACCTATCAAGTACAAGTACATTTTGATTTTACTCCTAGATGTAGGCCCACCTCTTGCACACTCCGCCTTCTTCCTGTCGGTTAGTGTCATTAACAACCAGTTGACTGACCCCCAATGGATTTCCTGACCAGCTGGCTTTAACCGCCCTCCCACCGCATCCTGCTTTTGTGCTTTTATGTGCACTCAGTTTAGGAACTCGAGGCACCCAACATTCATATGCATAAAATAGAAAAGAGGTTTGTTTGTGTTCTCTTTTGCGATGCAGCCCAAGTTTAGAGAAAGGTTAGAATGTACAAGACTCACTTTAACAATAAAAATTCCCTTGTCACAAAGGTTCTTTCTGTGTCGTTGATAAAAATGAAAGAATTGTGTATGTATGTATGCATGTGCATGTGTGTGTATTTTTATTAGTCATCTTATTCTGGGACACCATAACTAATATATAGGTGAAACCATTTGGACACAAATTCTGTGTCCCCTGGTAATATCTCTCTTTGTCTTTTGGCTAAGCACTATAGGGAAATGGAATTCTGTTGTAGCATTTCTTTTAAATTTGAACTAATACTTATTTTTGAAAATGAAGTTCATTTAAGACTGTTGTCTTAACAACAGCGGAGCAGTTATCTCCTTATCCATGCAACAAAAATGTACTTATCTATCCTGTCTCTATTTTTACTTATTGGATATTTTTATTTGAATAAAATAAAAGACTTCATAGAAGAAGGTTAAATTTAAATGTTAATAGATCATACCGTATGTTAAAAAATTGAGCAATAATTTGCTAATACTTATTGTGGTAGATACAAAAAAAGTAGAAGTTTCTTGTACTCAAAGAACTGTAACATATCGGGGAATAGAGAATAGAGGAATGAAATACAAACTAAAAGTATTATGTCAAAAATGCGGAGAGAGGGGCCAGCCTGGTGGTATAGTGGTTAAGTTCATGCACTCTGCTTCAGTGGTCCAGGGTTCACAGATTTGGATCCTGGGCGCAGACTTACATACAACTCAGCAAGCCATGCTGAGGTGGAGGCCCAAATGCAGAGTAGAGGAAGATTGGCACAGATGTTAACTCAGTGACAATCTTCCTCAAGCAAAAAGAGGAAGATTGGCAACAGATGTTAGCTCAGGGCCAGTCTTCCTCACTAAAAACAAAAAATGAGAAGAGAAAATCCTAGATGCTAAAGGAAAGTTCTAATTTTAAGGAAATATGGAGGATGGCAAAGGATAATTGCTGGAGGTGAAAAAATGTAGTGGGATCCAGTTGCAAATCTAGGGATTGGTTTATATAGGATAAATCAGCAGAGAAAGTAGATTAAATGGGTTCAGATGCCAGTATAAAGGTAGATATGGTGGTGGAGGGGGGAGCTTATGGATGTTCATTTCTGTTGACTTTTAGTTTTTCAGTGAAATAAGAAGCAAGATCACTAGCTGAGAGAGAGGGTGGGAGAGAAGGGGTTAGAGTTTTGAGGGAAGAGAGAAGGGATGAAATTGTCACCTCAGATAGTAGAAATGCAAATGAATTAGAGATCCTGGGCAGTAATAAAGGCCCACTTAATCTTGTTGGTCTTGAACTTAGGCGCAGTCAACACAACGGAACGTTTTTCTCCAGCCACATTCATCTATCTTAGTGCTAAGGAATTAGAGTTTACTAGCATTTGAGTTTCGCCAGGAAGGAAAAGATAAGAAGATAGTTGGGAGTTTAGATAGGGGATAGATTATAATATGAGGCACAACATCTAAGCTGCATAAGGAGGAAAATGAGTACATGAGGGTGGTCAGGAAAAGAGAAATGATGGCAGTTATAGACTGTAGGTCCTTGTGGAGTTGAAGAATTATTGAAAATAAGGTACTAATATCAGATCAAATGCATCACTCCCTCTAAAACCAAAGATTTCGATTGAGATAGTTAATTTAGCTTCATTTTGATAATTGAAAACACATACAAACAAGATCTGGTGGGTATTTTTGCTTGCTTTGTTTTTATTATCTAGCTAATAGGCATACAGAAAGTGTAAGAGTCAAGGAGAAATATAGCAAATAATAAACATGAAGAATTATCGTCGCGGTGTGGCATTGAATTTGAGGATTTAATAAAACCCAAACTGCATGTCAGTTTTGAAAAGCACAGTTACGGAAATACCTACTTAGCTAGAGATTTATCTTAGCATCTGTACTAGTTGCTGTATTTTTCAAACAAGATCTATAATTCTCTCCTAGTTTATATCATAAACCATAGCTTTATTGCAGTTTCAAGGTAGAAAATGAGAAAAAAAAAGAGGTCCCATGAGTTTATGATCAAATTACTGGCAGCATGTTGTGCCAAAAATGCAATTAGTCGATTGTTTCAGCATAAATCCTGTTTATAGATGAGTAACTAATGTAAAACATTAATGCTAAACAGTGCTCTACCTGCCACTAAATATTTTTAAATCATGTTCTTTATGAGACAATGCAAATCACATTTTACATGAAAGGTAACACTGACTATCGAAATACCACATTTAAATTATGAAATAAGGCTTGGAAATACTAAACTTGGAACACACAGTCAACAACATTTGATAAGAATAATGAAATAAATCGAAGTGTACCAGATCAGAAAGAAATTATCAAACATGATCTCAACGGAATACCAACGTCCAAGTGAACTCCAATGGTCACCTCATTTTTATTCTGCCTCTAGGCAGTAAGATACTATTCTAGCCCACACAGGTCTCACATAAAGTGTTAATAAGCAATTGATGTAATCCTTTACACTTAGATAAAACTAGGATATAATTCTTCTGTAATTTTATTGCTGATGCATGTTGAGTTAAAATATTGGATAGTATAGCAGTTATTCCTATAATGATTTTATATTGCCCCTTATGGACTGTTGAAAAGAAAACCCAGACAGGACACATTTTCTGATTGGGAAGTGCATCTAACCAAGCATATGTCTGTTATTGAAGATTCACAGCTAAGGTGACTTGAAACTGTGGATTGACTATGATAGTCATGAAAACTGCATTTTCAAGATTATGAAGTCAAATTGATTAATTTTGTCATGTCCTTCAACAAAAATTTGCCTCTAATATGTCAGATCTTAATCTCAATTCTTATTCCTTCGAGTTACAAATAATATAAAATTTAAAAGAGCACATTTTATGCTGTTTACACTTAAATTTTCTAGAGTTAAGGCCACTGTCTCTTTATACTCCAGCTTCCTTTTCATCAACTTTCCTTATACCCGGCAGAATTGGAGTGCTACAGACATTTTTGGGATCTGCCTATGGGAAATTAAGTTAGGAATACATTTTGGTTCAGTTGGTTAATTATATGCTTTACAGTCACTTATGTATTTAAATTATTGCAACTTTTTCTGGTGTAGGTGTGATTTCTGAGAATATTGCTACTACTGGGCTCACTCACCTTGTGCCCAATCTTGTGACAGGAAGTGGCAGGGCCAGAAGTTATATCACAGTATGAACACTGCCTGACACTGGAAGGATGAAAGTAAGTAGCTAATGGTGGAGAAACAAGGTTTGAAATATACAAAGCCAGAAGGTAGTCTGTGAACAACTTTTTCAATTATTACAGCCCATGAAACTAGAGTTTTCCCAATTTTGATAACAATTGTAAACATGTATATGACATTATCAATAATGAATTGTGAAGCTGAAAGATACTTTCTAAACTATCAATAATAAAAGATAAGTTTTGACCAACCATGATAGGAGAGGGACTGAATTTTCTTTTTCTTATCTTTTTTTTTAAGGGACAATGGGCTGGAAAGTTCTAATAGGGTGGGATGGGTTTTTTTCCTTTTTGAGGAGATTGGCCGTGAGCTAACATCTGTTGCCAATCTTCCTCTTTTTTTTTTTTCCTCTCCAAAGCCCTAGAACATAGTTGTATATCCCAGTTTTAGGTAATTCTAGTTCCTCTATGTGGGACGCCGCCACACCATGGCTTGAGAGTGGTGTGTATGTCCACACGCAGGATCCAAACTGGCAAACCCTGGGCTGCCAAAGCAGAGCATGTGAACTTAACCACTCGGCCACGGGCCTGGCCCCTGAATTTTCTTTCAATTTTCTCTATATGTTATGATATTACAAAATCTTTGTCATATGAAGACATGTTCAAAGAGTATGCAGCCAAAAATAAAGTAAGAGGAACACTATATTAGTTAATTAATAAAAATACTATTTTTCTGGATTTTATGATTCTGTAGTATTTGTCAGCATTTTTTCAATTTGCAATTTATTATAATTTTTTCCAAAGAATTAACTTGTTTATCTTTTATTAAGACTTTACTTTTTTTGAACAGATTTAGGCCCACAGAAAAACCGAGGGGAAGGTACAGAGATTTCCCACATACTCGCTGCCCCCACACAGGCATAGCCTCCCCCATTATCAACATTCTCCACCAGAGTGCTACATTTGTTACAATTGATGAACCCACATTGACACATCACTATTTCTCAAAATTTATAGTTTTTATTACAATTCATTCTTGGTTTTATACATCCTATGGCATTGGACAAATGTATAATGATATGTATCCATCACTTTGGTATCATACACAGTATTTCGCTGCCCTAAAAATCTTTGGAGCTCTGCCTATTTATATTTACCCATCCCTCACCATGTAATTTATTTTCATTCAAAATAAATAATATGCTTTCACTCTTAATTTTATATTTGTGATTTTTCTTAAAGAAGGTCCCCCCAAATTTTATAATCTTAAAGCCCGGCAAATCCTAGGTGTGCCCTGTCCACAATATAAAATTTCCCATGCCCAGGGCACATAGCTAAAACAGTCTCCAGGGTACAACCAATAGTTAGAACAAACTATTTGACCTTTCTCAAAGAAATGTGCTGCTGTGGTCTGAATGCTTGTGTCCCCCCAAATTCAGATGTTAAAATCCTAAAGCCCAAGGAGGTGGGGCCTTTGAGAGGTGATTAGGTCATGCAGGCAGAGGCCTCATAAATTGGGTTAGTTGTCTTATAAAAGAGACCCCAGAGAGACCGCCCCTCCCTTTCTGCCACGTGAGGTTATAGTTGGAAGGCACCATCTCTGAACCAGAAAGCAGAGCCTCACCAGGCACCAGATCTGCCGGTGCCTTGATCTTGGACTTCCCAACTTCTAGAACTGTGAGAAATAAAATTACATTGTTTATAAGCCACCCAATCTACAGTATTTTGTTATAGCAGCAAAAATGGACTAAGACATGTGTCTACAGGACTAAGACATGTGTCTACAGTTTTGTGTTTAGAGAAAAGTTTGAACTTCAATAAACTCTTTTTGTGAGTGTTAACACATATGAATCCAGCATACGTAGCCAGAATTTCAGGTTCAGACTTTGAGTGGAGAGTCAGACATCTTCAGTGTGGCTCCATCTGAGAGCCAATCCTTACTGACAATGTGGTGAATAGGTTGAGGAGACAGCGCATTCCAAATCTAAACATAAGACTACCTTAGCTACCTTCTAGAAATAGATTCTCTGCTTAAAAGCATTGATAATATACATTGTGTATAAATAATGTATAAATAAATAAACCACATAAACTTAGAATGAGAAGAAAACTTGAGTTCATTTAATCCATCATTCCAACAAATGAAGAAATTCTATGTAAAATACAACATCCCTAAGAGATATTCATCTCCAGCCACCTTTTGCTTAAAAACTATCAGTAACCAATTGCTTACCCCTTCACAAGGAAGATAACCCATTGATGAATGGATCTGACTCTGATAAAGTTCTTTCTTAAATTGAACTGAAATCCAACTCCTATCAATCTTATGTATGTTCTCTGGAGCCAAACTGAGTAAGTTTACTCATTTATTGATACAAGCGTCTTCAAATATTTGAAGGTATCTTTCATCTCCCTGAAAAGTCAACCCCTCTCCAAATTAAGTAGCCCTAGCTCTGGATTCAATAATCAATCCCTTCCTACGTATACTATAAAGTGTAATTATATATTTACTTGACCACTAATTTATCCAGCCACAGAGACATATATTCAGGGCACTGAATGGAAAATGTCCTTTGTCAGATAAATTTTAAATTTTAGATTGAAAATGTCTAGCTCAAATTTTAGTTAGTAGCAATTAATCATCAGATCTTGCAAAATGACATTAGTCTCCACTGCCTTCCCTCTATACATGGCTATAACACACACCCACACACACACACACACACACACATACTTTTTTCCAGTCTATTACTTCTATTTGATCTATAAGCTGATAATAACATTCAAGTGTTCAGAGTTTCCAAAGAAACAGAAGTCAGGAAAAATATTACCTTTGGCAGTAATCATTATATAGTCTCCTTATCGTTCAAAAGGAAAGAAATTTATGTACACATTCAGATTCCAACTGGCTGCAATTTAAACACACACATATGGGTATGGATGTGTGCACACATTTGTACACACACACAACTATTGGCTGCTGGAGACTTGAGACTTAGTAATTACTTCCCCAGGCTCTCAAGCTCTGCTTCCTACCAGATGCACAATAAATACTTTGCAAAGTGCTAAAAGCACTGTGCTTGTCAGTAGCAATTTTCAAAAGGGAAGAAAAAGCATATTGTGCATTTCCATAAATAGCAAATGGTCTACATATCAAAACTCTGAATTTTTAGTTAGCAAGACTTTTGTTCATTGAAACAATACCCTCATTTTATTTAGACTTGAGGAAATTTGGGCCTAAGGAAGACAATTAACTTATCCAAAGCCACACAGCTTACTTGTGACTGAGGTTCCATAAGATCTTGTCCCATGTTCTAAGGAGGTCAGCCACACTAAAACATATAAGTCAAGTTCCCCACAGTTATTCACCAAGATTTACTTGAAGGCATCATGAAACCATCTTACAAAAAGGATATTGTTTACAAAAAGTGATGCTACTATCTTACACAAAATTATAAAAATTGTAGTCCCATGGTGAACAGGAGATATTTGACCGTTGAACAGATACTAAGAGGTACAGTACATGCCTTGAATATAGTGACACAAGATAATCCATCCTCAGAACTATTGTAACCTGAGGAAATTGTGTCATGAGGTCCATATCTTTGTTGGGGGGAAGAGGTGTTCTGTGCTTAATTTAAATACCATTCAAAGTTACTCTTTCTGGGCAAAAGAAGTTTAAAACACCATTCTCTTCTCGTGATAGCGAACAATAGCATAACAGCATGCAAGAAAGAGAAATTAACATTGAGCTATGGCATCTCGCAAATGGAAAGGGAAGCCATTCCTGGGGTAACAAGGGTATAGGCCCAGATATTTTACAGAGCTGATGGGAGAAAACAAAGCTCTGTAGAATTTACTTAATCTTTTGATATAACATTGATGCCCTGAAAAATAGATAAGCATAATCACATTTAGAAAAGCAAAAAGAAATATCAAGACCAGACCAGAAAAGAGAATAACCTTTTATCCAGATCAAAGAGATTTCACTAGTTCTTTTATGTATCTGTGGGTGTGGCTGTGCACATGTTTGTGAGAGTGTGTGTGTGTGTGTGTGTGTGTATGTGTTGGTTTGGGCCTAGGAAGGAAGAGAAAGAACCAGAATTTATTAGACATCTAATATGTGTCACATACTGCATTTTGCAATGCAAAACTATGTTTTACTATAAAACTATATTTGCTAAAATCTATATTTTACGACATTATACTATATAGTATAATATATATTGTATTGTATAATATATACTATATATTATATAGTATATATACCATATAATATATATTATAAAGTACTTTACTATATTTTACTATATAGTATAAATTATACTATATAATACTTTACTATATTATAAAATTTAATCCTCACACAACCTCACATAACCCTATGATACAGGTTTTATTATCTTCATTTTCCAAATGAGGAAAGTGAAGTTCTGGAGGCTTCAGGTCACACCACTAAAGCAGCAGAGGCTAAGCTGAGATCAATGTATGTTAAATGTCAGAGTCCATGATCATTCAATTGACAAGGAGAAACAGCATATTTGATCAAAATTCATTATGTATTCTTTATGATTTGTTACTTAAATTAATTATATGCTAAAATATTTACCCTTTTATTTTTTCATAGTGTGGGTTTAGTCATTCTCATCTAATTATTTACAATCATCAGAGTGCCCCACACCAAACTATGCAGATACTATTGCATCTAAATACCTCACTGAACTGAACCCCTCACCTGTTAGAGGAACGACAACACCAGGTACACAGCATGCTTTGGAAAATTCTGTCTGAACAAGGTTTATTTCTATCTCAGCATGCTCTGTGTTAGGAAACCCTCCAACTTATAGAGGGTATATTTAAGTACAATAAGTGTTCAACTTCCTAATTGCAGCAAAGTTTACCAACGCAAAGCATGCTTCTAGTCCTCACAAGTTAATGACTCAGTAGCCATTAGACAGAAACTGGCCTAAAATCCTCCAGACATGGAACAGAGGTGTGCTTGACACACTTCCAAGACATCATCCCTCCAAGAATCTCACCCACTTATAAGGAGTAACTGAGGAAGCCTGAGGAGGACAAATGAGATGACCTTGTATTAGTTTTCCAGGCTGCTTAATAAATTACTCCAATCTTAATGTCTTAAAATAGCAAATATTTCTTGTCTCAGAGTTTTTGTGGGTCAGAAGTCCATGGATAGTCTAGCTAGATCCTTTGTTCAGGGTCTCACAATGCTGCACTCAAGGTGTTGGCAGGCTGAAGGAATTTTCTAGAACTCAAAGTTCTCTTCTGAGTTCACGTGGTTGTGGAAGAATTCGGTCCCTGTGGTCCTTGCTAGCCATCAGCCAGGGGTTCCTATCAGCTCTAGAGGCTGCCTCCAGGTCATAGGCTCATGGCCCACTTACAATATGGTAGCTTGCTTCTTCAAAACCAGCGGGAGAATCTCTCACTTTGTCTCAAAAGATAGAGTCTTATAAGCTAACCAAGGAAGTGACTATCCCATCACTCTTGGCATATTTTATTGACTCGAAGTCACACGTTCCATGTGTCCCCAGGAGGAGGGAGCTATACAAGAGTTTGACTCACTGGGAATTACCTAAGTGTGTGTCCACCTCAGACCTTGCTATGGACTGAATATTGTGTCCCCCCAGAATTTACATGTTGAAACCCTACCCCCAAATGTGGTAGTATTAGGAGGTGGGGTCTTTGGGAGGTAATGAAGATTTGATGAAATCATGAGAGTGGAGCCCCCATGAATGGGATTAATCTCCTTATAAGGGTCCTGAGAGAGCCAGCTTCCACTTTCACCATGTGATGACCCAATGAGACGATAATCAGCAATTAACCAGGAAGCCGAATCTCACCAGACATAGAACCTGACCATGGAGGCAACCTGATCTCAGACTTCCAGCCTCCAGAACTGAGAGAAATAAATTTCTGTTGTTTATATTTATGTTATTTTGTTATAGCACCCCAAGCTGACCAAGACAGACCTCAAGTCAAAAAGATTTCATAGTGAATTTAGCTATCCAGTTTTCCTTGCTTATTAACGAGTTTTCACTTCATTCTAAATCAATAGCAACTTCTGATATGGAACAAGGACAAAGGGAAGATATCCATCTGGATTTTACTTGTTCCATGGGAAAAAAAACAAATTCAATTGCAAAGGTATTACAAACAAGCCGCCAAGAAAGTAATACAAATTTCATCCTTTTGATGATCCAGATAATCCAGCTGGATTATCTGCTTTGCTCCTTTGTTTTAGGACTCTGAATTGTCACTATCTTGAAGCATCAACAGATGGACCTAAATATTGATACAAACAGCACAGAGTTGGCAATTCAGCTGCTTCCAGAGGATCAGTACCCAATCCTGCCCTTTTGGAGCCCAAGGGTGAACAAATCCTAAGACAGTACTGCTGGAAGCTTGTTTTCTCCTTCCACTTTAGTTAACAAAAATGTAAGAGATTCCAACCAAAAAGACACAAAACAGAGGAATCAACTAACATGATAAATGACATATTTATTATTTTTATAATTATTTCATTGAATAGGATTATTTTTTCAAAATTATTTGTAGGATTTTTATTCTCCTGAGAGATATAAAAAGAAAAATATTGCCATTTCCTTTAGATTTTGAAGAAAATCCATTTTTTTCATAATTTTTTGCCATTGTTAAAGAGAGTAAAACACAGGAATTAACTATCTACTGTACGCCCAAAGATTATTCTTGGCACTTTTATGCTCCTTTTATTGACACTGAAAGATCAGAGATTATGTGAAACCTACCTAAGGTCACTCAACTAGTACATATAGTAATGGCATTGTGCCAACCCAGGTAGATTTTAAATTCAAGTTTGTTTGCTTTTTAGTCTACAAGCTGTCACTCAAAAGGAAAGGAACTTCAGGTAGGTGATAAAATTAACTCAAATTATGATGCTAAAGAAATATGTGAACTTGAAGGGAATAATTTTTAAAAGTGCATCACCTAAAGTTTACAGAAAATGCAAAATAAACATGTAATAAATATAGCCAGCTCACAAATGTAGATTTTTGACTACACAATTTTAAAATAATTGAATTAGTTACAAAAAATTCTATATTAGATTTCACACACACATATATACATAGATATAGATATATATGTACAGCAAATGTATATATATGTATAGCAGATATACATATATCCTGCGTCTCTAGAAAAATCTGAAGATCTGACAACTGTCTACTTCCTCCTAGCAACAACCAGAGCTATACACTTTTGGCAAATTGTTATTAAGGGGCAATGTTTATTCAGGACTCACTCTTTCTACAAGTTAAAACAAAAGGTCAAGTAAGAAAGTGTAGTAAGCTTTCACCATCCACACTCTAACACCCAGATGTCCTTATGCATCAGGAACTGTTTGAGAAGAGACAGCTCAGCTGGTCCCCCCATGACCTGGGAATGATGACCTACAGGACGGAGTATTCGATTTATCCCAGAGTCAAGTCTCCTCTCATTTGGAGACACTGGGATATTTCTGGCCATGTAGGCTCTCGGATGCACCCAGGATGAAGGCCATTCCTTAATGGCCGTGTGGCAATGGCAGTTCTCAAGCAGCGCCTTCTGGGAGGAACATCAACTGTGAAGGTTACACAGCTGTCTCTATCAGACCACTTACCAAGTTCTACAAGCAGCAAAAGCAGAGGAGACAAATGACTTAAAGAAAGCTGACAATTTTTTTTCCTGGCAAAATACTGTTTTGCCCATACCAGCAACATCAAAAGAAGGCTCTTAAAATTCAAAGCAGAATTTTAATGGTCACATTATAACCAGAGGAAATTTGAAAGCAATTCATGGTCCTGAAAATTTTGCATTTCAAATATCAAATATTCTTGTTTTCTAGACCTCTCAATGAGTATGTTATAATACCGTGTATTTTTTTTAAAGTACTGCTTTAGAAAACACATGGTCATTGGAGTTAGACAACATGAGTTAAAAATCGCATCCCTACCACTCTCTAATTATTAATCTTGGTGACTACGAGGGGCAATTTAACCTCTCTAAGCTTTAGTTTCCTCATTTGTAAAATGCGGATAATAATAACAATTTTGCCAGACTCTTGTGATGATTAAATGAGACTAGGTACATACGGTATCTAGCACAGAGAAGGCACATCATAGGCACTCAATAACTGGTAGTTTTGGTTATGGGTGTCTGATCATATAGATAATGTCTTAATATATGCTGAGTGCTGTCCTGTCAATGCAGCACAGTGGCTCTGAAACTTGACATCTTGGCATCATAATCACCTTGGGGCCTTGTTAAAACCTGCATTGCTGGGCTCTGGCCCCAGAGTTTCTGAGTTTCTGGATCTGGGGTGGGACGCAAGAATTAGCATTTCAAACAACTTCCCAGGAGAGTCTGATGCTGATGCTGCAGGCCAGGGAACCACACTTTGAAAACTACTAAGGAAAGAGAATGTGCACTTGATTTAGAGGTGGCTGGTCTGGGTATGAGCCTCAGATCTACTAGTTACCAGGCACCTAAAAGTTCAGAATCAAAGGATCTACGCAATATTAAAAAGAGCAATGAATTGAAAGTCAAAGGCTCTAATATGAATAAATTATATGATAACAGGCAAACATTTCTGTGTCTGGAACCCAGTTTCCTATTTGTAAAATAGGCAGTTAGATGATATTTGTGTTATTTTACATAATTTCGTATGTTTTTAAGCATATGCTTGTCCTCAAATATCTTGGATAGTTATTATAAAATAGAAGATAAGGGAAATGCAAACAATAATTCTTATCCTGAAAACATTCAGAGCCAGGGCAAAGCTTCATGCCTTCTCTTTCTGTCCCCAAAAATGTGATTCACAGAGTCGAACAAAAGTAAAATAAGAGAAAAAAAAAAGCAACATAAGTCAGAGCCACTACTACAACATATGCCATTCGTTGGTTCATTATTCATTCAATGAAGATTCTTTTCAGCACCTCTTGTGTTCCAGACACTGCGAAAGATCTTGGGAAAAGACGGTGAGAGAGACAGACAGGGAAAATGCATCAGCCTAGCAGGACACGAAAATCCATTTATTTATTATAGAACTTACATTACATTGTGGCATTTCTTGAGAATCAATTGGCCCTAATCTATATAATGCAGCTGGCTGGGACACAATTTAGAAGGATCAAGCACTAAAACCCACACGGATTTGAAGCAGGGCCCACAAGTCGAAGTCAGAGGAACAAGAAGAGTTATCAGATGCAGAAACTGAAGGCTTACTGTTTCAGAGACTAATGGTCTCCTGAGATCGATCCTCTTCCTCCTCATGGTTACAAGAATCTCCCCGGTTTAGATAGGCACATGGCATTCAGCAGAAAATATATTTCCCAGCTTCCCTTGCAGCCAGATGTAACCCTGTGATTAAATTCAGGATGATGGATGGGAGAGGAAGTGAAATATTCAGTTTCCAGGACATATCCTTACAGATAGGTTGCCTGCTTTTCACTTGCTTTTTATCTATCCCCACAAACTGGAGGAATGTGAGCCTAGTGGCTTTGGCCATGTGAGCAAGAACAACATTGTCAAGATTCCTGAGTCTCTGGATCACCTTGTGAAACGGAATTGCCCTAACCCCTAGAACTGTGCAGCAGCTCAGACTTCTAAGGGAGAGAGGAGTGTTTAAACCACTGTACTATGGGTCTCTTTGTTAGAGTATCTAGGGCATACGCTATCTATTGCAGATATCTATAACTGGACCCTATCTACTAGACAACAGTTTGGAGAGAGAGTGAGAACCATATCCACTTTTGCTCATGACAGTAGCTCCAGCATCTAGCATGGTGCCTGGAACATATTAACTGTTAAATTAATAAGCAAATTTAAAGGAATAGAATGAAATAGATGTGGGTCTTGACTTCAAGGCAAATCATTGCACTGTTAGGAAATAGACATGGAAACAAAAGCAAAGGATAGCTTTCTTTTTCAATCTCATTAATGCACATTCTTCCAATACTCAAAAGATATATTATAGTTCATATTTTAAAGTTCTAATATTGGCAAAAGTTTAAATTCTCCAGACATGCTTTTTGATAAGTGATATTTCCAGGATGCTTAGCTTGCTAAAGAATAGGGTGAAATAGAATTGAATCTCAACTGTATTGTTTGTGCTATTATTGTGCTCCAGACTAAATTACTAATAAATTATTTGGGAGTGCATAAAACAGGAGTTAGCAATATTTCTGTGAAGGTACCAAATTACTGGTCCTTTTTCTTCTGGTGTGTTTAAAGGGATATTTGGATTTATGCACACAGAACAACAAGTGTGTATATATAGCCACATCACGTGCACTTATAAATTAATTTAATTAAAATATTAAAAGATCTTGCATTTTAGTTAAATGAGGGTTGTTAAAAACAAGCACTTTTTATAACAAAACAATTATTTTTAAATAGCCATGTTAAAGGTAGTTGATTCCAGAAACCTTATTACCTTATAAGGCTAGAATTTTATACTATTAATGTAAATAGTAGTATCTACCTCATAGTGGTATTTTAATGTTTCTGCATCATTATTAGGGCTTTCTGAGCAAAGAAAACTGGAACCTTGTTAAAGGAAAAATTTTGGAAATTAAAGAGTGAATACGTAGAGACTTCCAGAGAGAAATACATTAAGATTTCAAAGCAGGTGAAACCCAGAGTCATCCGTTTACATTTCAAAGAATTGAAAATGGGACCTTTCCTTTCTCTTCTCAGAGATTTGTTTATATTGGGAATATTGGATCTCTCTCTCTCTCTCAGTCCCTGAAGAAGAGGAGGTGGCCGTTGTGCAGTAGTTCCTATATAAACTCTGAGATTCACAGTTTCTTCTTTGTAGTGCAAAAACCCCTTTGCAGTTGCAGGATAACGTCTGGCTTTTATAGCATAGCCCTGAACGGGGAGAAGGGGACACGGGTAACTGATGCAGTTAATGTTGTGGTTAATGATACTTTGCCTCTGATCTAGAAACTTCATGTTTGCTCTCAGGACAAAACAAACAGATATAGATATTACAACTTACAATGAGCTATAAAAGAAGCAAAGATAGGTGAACACCGTTAGAGAAGTTGTATGCTTCGGTCATGGTACCCGAGTCTGTGTCTCTGTTCCCTACCTGTTACCATATTTACCATAAGAACAGGTATCAACCATAAGGCACTCCAACCAATGAGTTTCATCCTCCTCAAAGTGCAAAGAAACACAGAAGTGGCAATTTTACAAGAATTGCTCTGTGACTAATGTTCTTCTCTAATATTTGTCCTACTTTCCTTTCAATTTCCTTTTCATGTGTAGCTGCATGGTCAAAAGACCTCTTTGTCCACTCAAATTTATGCCTCTATTTGAGTGTAAAGCAACATTAGTGAAGAAATGTGATACTATATATCAAATATGCGTCATTGTAAACAAAGAAAAAAACCGTTTTTCTCAATTTTGCCTCTTTTCAAAGCTAATCCCTAGTATCTTCCTGCTTCTCAAAAATTGTTCTCCAACAAATATGCTTTCCCTTTCTGGTATCATCAGTCTCTGTCTCTCCCTGTTTTTCTCTGGGTGTCTCTCAGCTGCCTGCTTTGGGTCCCTGTGTCTCTCCACCTCCTCTCTTCCCCTTCCTTTTGTGTATCCGACATCTGTTTCTGTCTTACTCTTTCTATCTCTCTGCTTCTATATCTCTGTCTCTATGCTCCTTTCCTAATCTCTCTAGGCCCCTCTCTCTCTCATTGTCTCTCTCTCATTCTTTCTCTCCATACGCCCCACCTTCAGCATCCAGCATTTCCTCTATGATGAGGTACACAGACTTTCCTATCTTTTAAAACTATATGCCTTCCTTTATCCATGAGGTTGCAAGCACTTAACACCCAAGAGCTCGCCTTTGCACAGCCAACTATAGAGAAAAGGAATCCATGTCAGAATTGAGAAGGTGAAGCTGAAAAACTCAGAGGTAAATCTTAAACAGGAGAGGATCAAAGCCAAGCGGTAGGGGCCATCAAGTAAGACAGAGACCTAAGAGTCCTCGCCATCTTTGGCATTTGGTTACTGGTACCTTAGTGAGAACAGCTCTTGCGGAGAGGTGTGCACAGTAGTGGATTCCAGTGAGTTGGGGAGTGAACAGGAGATAAAGAAGAGAAAACAAGGAGTTTAACAGCAATAAATATTTATTAAGTGCCCACTCTATGCCAGGAGCCATGCTAAGCTTTACAAATACAATTGGGAGCAAGCCTGACAGTCTTCCCGGAAGGAGCTTATAGTCTAGCGGAAAACAAGACAGGGTAAAAATAGTGTGATGATGATTTGACGAGGAAAATACAGGGTGATCTGAAAGCTTGTCAGAGGGGCACTGACACTGGAATTAGGGGCATGATAGACATTTAAATAGGGCAAAGACTGCAAATCCTAGTCCTCTTCCTCTTCTTGGGCACAGAGCTAGATGACATTTCCAGCCTCCTGTACTGGTGGCCATGTAACTGAGTTCTAGCCAGTGCAACATGAGCAGAAGGGAAACACCCCTCTTCCAGGCCTGCCCAATAGGAGTTCTTACATGCCTTTCTCCCCTTCTACTGTTTGGAGACCTTAGATGCCAGAAGGTGAATATGGCAGAGCCTTCACCAGCCTGGCTCCTCAGATCACTGAAGACAGCAGAAGCCATGTTTTGGCTTATCCATTTCCTCCCCAACCTGATAAACAAGAAATAAACTTCTATTGCGTTTGAGCCTCTGTCATTTTTTTGGTTGATTTGTTACAGCAGCCAGAATTATCCTAACTAAGGTATGTGAATTGAAGGATGTGAAGGAGTGAGCCCAAGAAAATCAATGGCATTTATGTGTTTAAAGGTCCCTCTCTTAACTAGATAGATGACAGGATCTTTGGCCCTGTCTATTCAATTTTATATCTCTATGACATAGCACAGTGCCTAATATGAATCAGTCACTCAATAAATATTCATGGAACAAAAATGAGCTAATGAGCTACCTCAAGGATGAGATTACGTTTTTTATTTTGTTTTGTATTTTTTCTTCATTTCAAGTTTATAAACCATGAATCCAGACGACCACCATCATTTGCATTTTCCCTATTTTGTTAAGCCTTTTCATTATCCTCTTAATCCAGTAATGCCCCTCACATGTACAGCACTGATAAATATATGCCCAATATTGACTTTAGCTGTATCAGTGGCATTCATGTCTGATTTTTCAACCTCATGACCCCAGTGCATTCTGTGGGGATGCCATAAATATTAATTTATAGTGGCTATGTTATCTTTCAAACATTTAGACACAAAAATATGGAAGAATATTTTTTAGTAAATTTGTATCAAGTCCTTAAATTTGTACTTTTTAATGATTCTTTTAGAATTCATCATTTGTCCATGCTGCTGAGTATCATTGGATCAAATTTAAATTGGTATAGCCTTTAATGAACGATTTGAAAAATCAATTGTGGTGGCTCATTCTTTAGATTTGCTAAAGGCATAATTATTAGAGAAGGTTAAAATTATTCTAATTATGCATTAATAATTGCATACGTATCTATTTCATAGAGCTGATGTTCGTCTCTATTTTAAGTATTTTTATTATTTGCTGCATTATTCATGAAATTATGGGATCATACTATTTATTTAACACACAGTGTATGGGTGTGTGTGTATATATATATACATATGGTTATACACATTATAGTATTGATAGATTTAATATGAAAAAATTCAACATTTAAGGAATTTCCATTACGTGCCAGGCACTTTTGAAGTCTTGAGACTACAAGGATGAATAAGTCAGGGTTGTTGTTCCAAGGAGATCATCATCTAGCAGCAGACATAGAGGTAAATAGCAATAAAGATATGAATAGTGCTAAAAGAGATGTAAGTACAACATGTCATGTCAATACAGATGACAGAGCAATTCCTTCTGCTAAGCATTAGAGAAGGTGAGTTAAGGCTTTGTAAAAGTGGTGACCCCATAGCTGAAACTTGAAATGAGTAGCAGTCCCCCAAGTGGCATGGCAGATATGGGAAAAACATTCCAGGTGGAGGGAAATGGCTTAATATAAACAGCGGAAGCATAAAAGTGGCCAGCACATTTGGGAACAATGACTAATGTCCTTCTCTACAATATTTGAATTTTATTCCATAAGCAATGTGAAGGACAGAGTAGGGGAGGAAGAGATAAGGCAAAGGGGGACATCGGTTAACCATCTTTGATGGTAGTCCAGATAAGGTATGATGAGGACCTGGAAAAGGTCAGTGAGAATGGAAAGAGGGGATGTTTCATACAGAGAAACAATCTGACTTAATCCTTAAAGAGGAAGACAACTATGATTCCATAATTTCTAAGTTAGGTAACTGAGGGAATAGTGAGTCCAAAATAAGAAATACATAGTGAAGAGCAAGTTAGTGTATAAGATCATAAAATTATATTGAGGATATTGAATTTGAGATATCTGTAAAGTAATCTGAAGGATATAATAATACATAAATGAATATATGGACCAAGAGCTTAGAAGTAAGATACAAACTTCCAGTAATAAAATAAATAAGTCATGGAGATATAATGTACAGGATGGTCACAATAGTTAATGATACTGTATTCCATATTTGAAAGTTGATAACAGAGTAGATCTTAAAAGTTTTTATCACAAGAAAAAAATTCTGTAACTATATACGGTGATGAATTTAACTAGACTTATTGTGGTGACCATTTTGCAATATATACAAATATCAAGTCATTACATTATACACCTGAAACTACTATAATGTTATATATCGATTATGCTTCAACAAAAAAATATATTTGAAGTAGATCATTGAAATATATTTACATATCAATAAAAAAATAAGTAGCCAGAATGATATAGATGTGGGAGACATTAGGCATTGAACTGTGAAATGAAATGAAAAGCCAAACAGGGAAGAACATTTAAAAAATGCAAATATTTGCAGTGTAGAAAAAGATGAACAATAAAAGAGATAGATAATCCTTGGTCACAGAAGTAGGAGGGAACCAGGACACAGTTGGCTTCAACCCAGTCTAACATCACTACCACTCACTCACCAGCCAGTAATATTTGTGACACTTGTCCTAGTCATTCCACTGTTCCCAAGTTTCTCCCACTTTGATCCAGTTCTCTACTGGTTCTTGGCGTTTCCTTCCATCTCTCATTTAGAATCACACTCTCCTTAGGATTTAGAATCAGTACCTGCCTTTCTGGCTCCTATTCCTCTGGCCTCTGATTCCAGTCTCGCCTTGAGGAGTTTTGGATTCGATCTTTTACTGGCTTTTCGCACAGTACATCATCTAGCTAATCCCGTAGAAACTGGCCATGACCCAGGCCAGCTAACACTAATGAAAATTAACACGTATTGACTAATTACTAAAGGCAGGCACTGTATTAACTAATATAGTTTGCTTTAACAACAACTCTATGGATACATATTTTTAACAGCTCCATCTTCAGATGAAGTAACTGAGGTCACACACAGGTAAGAGTGACCCAGGATCCTAGCCAGGCAGTCTGGTTCCAGAGTCTGCAATCTTAACCCCTATGTCATGTTGCCTTTTATGTGCTGGCCAGTTCATTCAGTTCCAAACAAAGGGCAGATTTTTAAAATCTCCAGCTTGAAAATCAAGAAAAGATATGCATTCAAGAAGAATTTAATGGAAAATAGATCATCACAGTGGCATGAGAAGATCCCTTTGTCTCTCCCCTTCAATATACACTGAGTAAAACACCCGTGACCCAACAAAGGCTACATTGCCAACAAACCAGGATGCCAGAGAGATTCACACATCAGTACATACAAGGTGTGGGTTTATTGGATCACATAGAGGAGGCTAAACAGGGAAACAGCAGAAACAGAGCACAAGAGCCTAGATCCGCAGCTGCAGTGGCTGAGCCAGGTGCTCCTGGTCCCAGAGAACTGAGTGGACAGCAATGGAGATGCACCTGCAACTCTGGCTGGCCAGTTGCTGAGGCACCTGCAACCCTGGGAAGTGGAAAAGCAGCAGAGGTGGGGTCCTGTGATCCTGGGCTCCTGGCCATGGCTTGGAGCCTGGTAGCAGCAGCAGAGGTGTGTACAGGACTCCAACACCCCAACTGCAGTGGTGCCTGCAGTCACAAGATAACAGGCAACAACTGAGGTGGTACCCCAAGGACACAGCTCCTTCCTCATCCTCCTCCTTCCCCCACCACAATGGCAGAGCTTCCAACCTATCTTATTTTGGACGCAGCAGAGGCATCAGCCATTCCTGTGTCCCCAGCAGTAAAGCCAGTGACTGCAGGGACACCAGCAACAGCAAGGCATCAGTGACCCCCAGAGGCACAGAGGGCAACGACGAGAGTACTGGTGACACCCTGAATAGAGGTGGAGGAGGGTCAAACGTGCAGATCCTCAAATACAGTCAGAGGCAGCTCAGGTAAGAGAAATCAGAAACTAGTGCTATAGCACCACCTACTGAAAAACAAAAGAAAGGCCTCTAATCTCCAACCAGTTGAAAAGTTTACATCAAAACAAACAAAGCTATACCTAAATAAGAAATGCATTTCACGTGACAAATGTGCTGGTGGAGGAATAACTCAGCAAGTACCACAAAAAGCCATGGTATCATGGCATCACACAAAGAAAATAACAATTCTCCAGAAGCCAACCATAAAGTCATGACAGATTGTGATCTAACTGATAAAGAATTCAAAATGCTGTCATGAAGAAACTCAACGAGCTACAAGAGAACTCAAAAAGGCAGTTCAGTGAGCTCAGGAATAAAATCAATTAATATGAAGAGTACTTTACAAAAGAGATTGAAACTTTAAAAAAGAATCAGAAATTCTGGAGCTGAAGAACGCAATAAATGAAATGACGAATGCATTAGAAAGCATTGGAAATAGAGCAGACTACCCGGAAGAGAGAATCAGTGAGCTCAAAGATAGAACCCTAGAAATGATGCAAATAAAAGAGGAAAGAGAGCTAAGACTTTTTAAAAATATAGAAATTCTACAGGAATTATCTAACTCTATTAGAAAGGGCAACATAAGAATAATGGGTAACCCAGAGGGAGGAGAGAGAAGACAGTAGAGATCTTATTTAAAGAAATAATAGTTGAGAACTTCCTAAACCTGGGGAAGGAACTGGATATACAAATCCATGATGCTAATAGAATACTCAAGTATATCAATGCAAAAGACTTTTTCCAAAACATATGATAATAAAACTATCAAAAGAAAATGACAAAGAAAGAATACTAAAGGCAGGCAGGAGAAAAAAAATAATAACCTACAAGGGAACTCCTATTAGGATAAAAGAAGAAACTCTACAGGCCAGGAGAGAATGAAATGATATATTCAAAATATTTAAAGATAAAAATTGGCAGCCAAGAAGACCCTATTAAGCAAAGTTATCTTTCAGATATGAAGGAGAAATAAGGCCTTTCCTAGATAAACAAAAGCTAAGGGAGTTTATCACCACTAGACCTACCTTACAAGAAGTATTTACAGGACCTCTCCTACCTGAAGTGAAAAAGCAAAGGTATACAAAGCTTTGAGCAAGGTGATAAATAGACACACAGAATCAGAAAATTGTAACTCTGTATTAGAATAGGTTGGTAAATACTTATAAAGTTAAAGGGAAAAGAAGTATTAAAAATAACTATAACCACTTCAATTTGGTAAAAGCTCACAATACAAAAAGAGATAATTTGTGATTAAAAAAAAAACAGAAGGGGAAGAGGAAAAGGATGGAAACTGCATAGGCAAATGAAGATAAGATGTTACCAGCAGAAAAAGGACTATTTAATTTATGAGATCTTTTATACAAACCTTATGGTATCCACAAAATGAAAATTCAGAGGAGAGACACAAAACATAAAAAAAAAACATTGAGAAAAATATCACAGAAAACCACCAAACTGAAATGGCAGACAAAAACAAGGAAAAAGAAACAATGGAAACAGAGCAACTAGGAAACAAAATATAAAATGGCAATATTAAGTCCTTACATATCAATAATCATCCTAAATGTAAATGGATTGAATTCAGTAACCAAAAGACACAACGTGGCTGGATGGATTAAAAAACAAGCCCAACAATATGCTACCTTCAGGAGACTGATCTCAGCTCTAAAGAAAAACATAGGCTCAAAGTGAAGGGATGGAAGATGACATGGTAAGCAAATGGCAAGCAAAAGAAAGCAGTGTAGCCATACTTACATTAGACAAAATAGACTTCAAGCCAAAAAAGATAACCAGAGACAAAGATGGACATTATATAATGATAAAGGGGATCAAGAAGATATTTATTATGCATCTAACATAGGAGCACCAAAGTATGCAAAACAATTATTCACAGACCTAAAGGGAGATATTGACATCAACACAATAATAGTAGGGGACTTTAATACCCTGCTTACATCAATGGATAGACCATCCAGAAAGAAAGCCAACAAAGAAATATTAGCCTTAAATGAAATATTAGATCAGATGGACTTATTGATATATAGAGAACATTCCATCCAAAAGCAGCAGAATGCATATTCTTCTCACGTACACATGGAACATTCTCAAAGATAGACCATACACTGGGAAACAAAACAAGTCTCAATAAATTTAAGAGGATTAAAATCATATCAAGTATCTTTTCGAATCACAATGGAATGGAACTAGAAATCAACTACAAGAAGAAAGCTGGAAAAGTCACTAATATGTGGAGACTAAACAACATGCTACTGAATGGAAGAACAACATTCTAATCAACAAAGAAATCAAAGAAGAAACCAAAAAATTCCTGGAGACAAATGAAAATGAAAACACAACATACCAAAATTTATGGGATACAGCAAAAGTGGCACTAAGAGGGAAGTTTATAGCAATACAAGCCCATCTCAACAAACAAGAAAAATCTCAAATGAACAATCTAACACTACATGTAAAGGAAATAGAAAAAGAAGAACAAATGAAGCTCAAAGTCAGTAGAAGGAAGGAAAAAAACAAAAATCAGAGCAGAAATAAGTGAAATAGAGACTAAAAAGATAATAGAAAAGATCAACTGAATTGAGAGCTGCTTCTTTGAAAAGATAAACAAAATTGACAAATCTTTAGCTAGATTCACCAAGAAGGAAAGAGACAAGGCTCTAATAAATAAAATCAAAAACAAGGAAGGAGAAATTACAACAGACACCTCAGAAATACAAAGGATTTTAAAAGAATATTATAAAAAGCAACAAATTGGATAATCTAGAAGAAATGGATAAATTCTTCAAATCATACAATCTTCCAAAACTGATCCAAGAAGAAGTAGAGAATTTGAATGGAGCAATCACCAGTAAAAAGATCGAAACAGTAATCAGAAACCTCCCAAAAAATAAGAGTCCAGGACCAGATGGCTTCCCTGGTGGATTCTACCAAACACTCAAAGAAGACTTAATACCTATCCTTCTCAAACTCTTCCAAAAAATTGAAGAGGAAGGGAGGCTTCCTAACTCATTCTACAAAGCCAACAGTATCCTGATACCAGAACCAGACAAGGACAACACAAAAAAAGAAAAATTACAGGCCAATATCACTGATGAACATCAATGCAAAAATCCTCAACAAAATACTAGCAAATCGAATACAACAATACATTAAAAAGATCATACATCATGATCAAGTGTGTTTTATTCCAGGGATGCAGGGATGGTTCAACAATCAACATGATGCATTACATTAACAAAATGAAGAATAAAAATCATATGATCATCTCAATAGATGCAGAGAAAGCATTTGACAAGATACAGCACCTATTTATGACAAAAATTCTCAATACAATGGGTATAGAAGGAAAATACCTCAACACAATAAAGGTCATATATGACAAACCCACAGCTAATATCACTCTCAATGGAGAAAAATTGAAAGCTATCCCTCTAAGAACAGGAACCAGACAAGGATGCCCACTTTCACCACTCTTATTTAACATAGTATTGGAAGTCCTATGCAAAGCAATCAGGTAAGAAAAAGAAATGAAAGGGATCCAAATTGGAAAAGAAGTGAAACTGCCACTATTTCCAGGTGACATGATTTTATATATAGAAAATCCTAAAGAATCGACTAAAAAGCTTTTAGAAATAATAGGTGAATACAGTCAAGTCGCAGGATACAAAAGCAACACACAAAAATCAGTTGCATTTCTACACACTAACAATGAAGTAGCAGGAAGAGAAATTAAAAATACAATCCTATTTACAATTGCAACAAAAAGAATAAAATACCTAGGAATAAACTTAACCAAAGAGGTGAAAGATCTGTACACTGAAAACTATAAAACATTGTTGAAAGAAATTGAAGAAGGGATGAAGAAATGAAAAGATATTCCATGCTCTTGGACTGGAAGAATTAACATAGTTAAAATCTCCATACTGCCTAAAGCAATCTATAGATTCAATGCAATCTCTATCAAAGTTCCAATAATATTTTTCCACAGAAATAGAACAAAGAATCCTAAAATTTACTTGGAATAATGAAAGACCCTGAATAGCCAAAGGAATCCTGAGGAAAAAGAACAAACATGAGATATCACACTCCCTAGTTTCAAAATATACTACAAAGCTATAGTAACCAAAACAGCATGGTACTGGCACAAAAACAGACACACAGATCAATGGAACAGAATCAAGAGCCAATAAATAAAACCACACATATATGGACTGCTAATTTTTGACAAGGGAGCCAAGAGCCTACGAGGGAGAAAGGAGAGTCTCTTCAATAACTGGTGTTTGGAAAACTGGATAGCCACATGGAAAAGAATGAAAGTAGACCATTATCTTACACCGTGTGCAAAAATCAACTCAAAATGGATTAAAGACTTGAATGTCAGGCCTGAAAACATGCAACTTCTAGAAGAAAGAATACATAGTGCACTCTTTGACATTGGTCTGAGCAGCATATTTTCAAGTACCATGTCTGACCGGGCAAGGGAAACCATAGAAAAAAGAAACAAATGGGACTACATCAAACTTAAAAAGTTTCTGCACAGCAAAGGAAACCATCAGCAAAATGAAAAGACAACCTAACAATTGGGAGAAGATATTTGCAAACCATATATCAGATAAGGAGTTTATATCCAAAATATACAAAGAACTCATACATCTCAACAACAAAAAAACCAACAACATAATTAAAAAATGGGCGAAAGATCTGAACAGAGATTTCTCCAAAGAAGATATACAGATGGCCAACAGGCACATGAAAAGATGTTCAGCATCATTAACTATCAGGGAAATGCAAATCAAAACTACAATGAGATATCACCTCACTCTGGTCAGAATGGCTATAATTAACAAGACAGGAAACAACAAGTGTTGGAGAGTATGTGGAGAGAAGGGAACACTTGTACACTGCTGGTGGGAGTGCAAACTGGTACAGACACTATGGAAAGCAGTACGTAGTTTCCTCAGAAAATTAAGAATAGAACTACCATATGATCCAGCTATTCCACTGCAGGGTATTTATCCAAAGAACTTGAAAACACAAATGCATAAAGACACATGCACCCCTATGTTCATCACAGCCTTATTCACAATAGCCAAGACTTGAAAGCAATGTAGGTGCCCATCAAGGGACGAATGGATAAAGAAGAAGTGGTACATATACACAGTGGAATACTACTCAGCCACAAGAAATGGTGAAATCCAGCCATTTGCAACATTGATGGACCTTGAGGGTATTATGCTAAGTGAAATAAGTCAGAGGGAAAAAGTCAAATACAGTATGGTCTCATTCATAAGTAGAAAATAAAAACAATTGCAAACAAACACATAGCCACAGAGATTGGATTGGTGGTTACCATAGAGGAAGGGAGGAGGGCGGAAGGTGAGAGGAGTGATTAGGCACATGTGTGTAATTAATTTTTGGATGGTGAACATGACATAATCTACACAGAATTTAAAATACATTACAACGTATATCTGAAAGTTATATAATGTTATAATCTAATATTACTGCAATAAAAATAAATTTTAAAAAAAAAGACCACAAAATAAATAAATAAATAAACACATACACATGTTACAGCCTGGGGGAAAAAAATGGGCAGGGGATCTGAACAGACATTTTTCCAAAGTAGATAGACAGATGGCCAACAGACACAAGAAAAGATATTCAACATCACTAATTATTGGGAAATACAAATCAAAACCACAATGAGATATCACCTCATGCGTGTCAGAATGGCTATTATTAAAAGACGAGAAATAACAAGTGTTGGGGAGGATGTAGAGAAAAGAGAACCCTTGTACAGTGATGGGAATGTAAATTGGCTCAGCCACTATGGAAAACAGGATGAAGATGTCTCAAAAATTTTAAAATAAAACTACCGTATGATCCAGCTATTCCACTTCTGGATATCTATCCAAAGAATGCAAACACACTAATTCAAAAAGATATATGCACCCCTATGTTCACTGTAGCATTATTCACAATAGCCAAGACTCAGAAACAACCTAAGTGCCCACTGACAGATGAATGAACAAAGAAGATGTGGTACACACACACACACACGCAAACACACACACACATACATACACAATGGAACACAACTGAGCCATAAAAAAGATGAAATCTTGCCATTTGTAGCAACATGGATGTACCTTGAGGGTATTATGCTAAGTGAAATAAGTCGGAGGGAGAAAGTCAAATACTGTATCATTTCACTCATGTGTGAAAGATTTGAAAAACAACAACCACAAACAAAATAGATACAGAAAACAGATTAGTGGTTCCCAGAGGGGAAGAGGGTGGGGGAGGGTGAAAGGGTTAAAGGGAAACAAATGTACAGTGATGGATGGAAACTAGACTTTTGGTGGTGAACATGATGTAGTCTATACAGAAGTCAAAATACAATAATGTACACTTGAAATTTATATAATGTTAAAAACAGTTACCTCAGTTAAAAAGAAAAAGAAGGATTTGATGAATACTTAACATTTCCAAAAATTACAGAGAAGCAAACAATGGCAGCTGAAAAAGAAGCCAGTGGATTAACCATTTAGGGGGTCAATAGTGGCCTTCTCCATAGCATCCTACTTCAACAGCACGGTAACGGTGGTAAATTGGGATTGACTGTGAAATGAGAATTTAAACAGTATGTGGAGGCACAAAATTCAGACTACTCTATCCAGAAGTTTGATGAGGAAGGAAAGAGACTCAGAGAGGTAGTTTGAGGGGCAGGCACATTCTCAAGATTTTTTTTTTACATGAGAATTTGGTGGGAGGTCTTCTATAAGCAGGGCAGAAGAAGCTACTGGAGAAGAGACAGTTGATGCAAGATAAAGAACAACTGATAGGCCCCAGTGGGAGGGGATAGAATCAAGAACACAAATGGGTGGCCAGACTCTAGGAGCTGTTCCTGGAGGAGCTAATTGGGCAAAGAAGATGATAGATGACGGAGTTAGGAGGTGGAAGAGGAAATTGACAGCTCACATGCTTGAGGCCATCTGTTTTCTCCAGGAAGAAGGAGGTAAGGCCTTCGCAAAGACTGCAGTGGGCAAAGTGGAATTGGAAGCTTGCAGTGAAAGTTGTGAAAGGATTGTAAAAGCCACCGTGGGAAATGGGATAGGGAGCTGATGAGAAACGCAAGTAAAAGAATTGCTAAGCAGCATCAAGGGCCCAGCTGAGGATGAAGCTCATAAACTTATAATGGAGGAAATCAGTGTGATGCTGTGATTTCTCCAGCTGGGCTCAGCCTTGCAGCAGGAGCAGAGAAAACAGCCAGTTGGGCTGATCTGGAGAAGGGTTTGGAAAACAGGGAGCTGCAGAAGACACAGAGGTAGGAATTAGAGAGCATCTGAGACTGTCTTTGAAATCACTTTTTTGGTCCAGGCTAAATAGGAAAACAGTTCATGAAGCAGGAGAATAACAAGAAGGCCTTGACAAAGACTCATGTCCACGAGGAGATACAAGTAGAGAAAGGGGATGGGAGAAGGGACAAGGTTAATGTGATTATTTGGCTTACAGTTTTCCTCTGCTCCCTGATTCATTCCATTTTCTTGGGCACCTTAAACCTTCCTGCCAGTGGGTTATTTAACATCATAAAGTTAGTAATTTTCACTCTACTAGTTATTCTCCAACTTATATTTTTGCTAGTTATATTGAGTTTCTCCGGTCACCAGAAATCTAAAGTTCATTCCTCCAATATCAGCTGCTAGACCTTCTTGTTTGGGTGTGCGAATTGGGAAAAGGCAAGTCCTCTGGGAAAAGGGGACCCCCAGGGCACATTGCTGGGCAGGTGAAGGGCTGACTGGAGTTCAGCCCGACAGGCTCCCCCATCCACATGCCCTTGGGCAGGGCACACATTCCCCAACAATATTTCCAAGTCCTGGGTGAACCCCCCAACATAATTTTTTTTCTTTTATTAATATATTTGGTATCTCCCTGAATTGGAGTAAAATCTTGATTTTATGAATGGATATATTAAAATATTCTGTGGAAAACATTTTTAATGATAAAAATAAAGGCAGATGTAGATGAGAAAGAGCATAGCAAAGAGAACTCTAAAACACGTCTTTAAATAAAAGAAACCCCATGTCAAATGAAGAGACTAAACTCCCTCTCTGACGGTGACTTGGACTCCCCCATCATATATAGAAGCTTGAAATGCCATGCTTCAGTGCCAGATGGATAACTTGGCACATGTAAAGTGAAACTCACTTGACAAGTTTAACGAATCCGGGACTAGAGAGTGAAACAAGGGAACCATGGGGCTGTCATTCGTACTTCCAAACTAAAAGATGTCTTCCTTTGTCCTCAGCTCCCACATTTAAATCAGTGACTAGCAAGACAGCTCAGACTCTATAAACGGAATGTGATGCTGGAACGGGCCAGAAGCATGACTGTCAAGAAAAGGGCCGAGTACCTTCCCTCGGAGCTTTGTAAAAAGCTCCTCTAAGCCTTGGTATTTTTAGTCACAATATTTATAAGACATTCCTGCTTTCTTTTTCTTCCTTATTTTATTTCTTTTTTAAAAAAATCTTATCTACAGATAGAATGGACAGGTCTCTTAAAGTAGTAAATAAGAATGATTTCTGGAATCTGAAGACAAGCAAGTGCCATCTGTTATTTAGCATAATGTAATTTAACTGAAGACATCGCCTCCTTTCTGTGAGGAATGTTGGCTTTTCCAAGATTCATTCGCTAGTGCAGGACTAAGCCTTTAGGTATTTATATTTGGGTTGTGGGTTATTTTTTTTAATATAACCATGAATACACTTTAATCTCAACAATTATCAGGATTTATACATCTGGCAAAATAGTATTTGGACCATAAACTAATTTTACTTTTGCAATGAAAATTTCTATTGAAGCCCCAGAAAACAGGTCCTAAGAGAAATAAGAATCAATGCCACTTAACCATTTAATCTTTGGGATTGTAGTAGAAACTGAGAAAATAAATAATGTGTTTAGTAATTATTTCTCCTGGTGAGGACATTAGCATTTATACCCATAAATGATTTACAGAGAAGACTCATCATCTGTAAGTGAATAATTATCCATGGAAATTTAAATGACTATTTTCCCAAGAAAAATGCTTCTGGGCTATAAACTCTTGCTGTCAATTTTTCCTACAGGGATGTAAATTAATTACAAATTTACTGAAGAATGACAGAACTCAGAATATATGTTCATAATACATTCCAAGATCAAATACAATCTTTAAAATTATGTACTACCAACCCCTTCAGCATCAGTTATCACATTGACAATCATATATTTACAAATATGAACACATTCATGCTTTATGGTTAACACACAGAAATATGGATTTTGATACAATATTTTTTTCCTGTAAGCATACTGCCATCAAACTTCTACCCATGGTTTCTCAAAGTACCAAATTTCTCTGTGAAGGAAAAAAAAGCAATATTTACAAGTCTTACCCATCAATGAAAAAATACAGTAAACAAATATTTGGGGCCTGTGCTATGCAAAGGGTACCAGAAAAACAGCAAAATGTGGGAGAATAATAGTGTCTTATTCTGTCGTATTGCTCTGGACCATTATCACCTCAAACCACTTGCCAATATAAAAGACAGTATGCAAAGCTCAATGCTCCTCATGTTAAAAAGGTCACAATTAAGGGTCAAAATTTAATGGAAAATAACAGGGATACAAAATATGCTGATATTCTGGATGTGGATCAGAGGGCAATCATTTCCACTGGTCAGGGGCTGAATGGAAATGTGTAATTAAAGCTGCATCATTTAGCGTAATGGCTCATTAAGAATTCTAAGAAATGTGCTTCAGGATCATGAGTGATGTTTCCCGAAACAAAATGAAATCATCACTTGGGACCCATTGATCAAGTCTCTTTCGTGTTATTCAGGAAGTCGGAGGCTTGGAAAACCCCTCTGGATGATTTTACCCATCTCTCTTCACACCACCAAACTCATAACCATAAAAGACTTTCAGCCAAATTCCGTGCTTAAAGATGGTTAGCTGGGTCTGTGTAGCCATGTTGCAAATTTAAAAACTAACGTTTAAAACTTATATAATTATTGTAAATAATCTTGGTTAACTGAAGCTCAGATTGAAAGATAGGAGTGAAAAGGTTCAGAGGCCTGTTTGCCAGACTCATTTAGGGAGCATCAGTAAAGTCATTTTTACGTCCCATGTTCTCTACTATAATATGCATATAACATACAAAATTTGATGATTAAGCAGTTATCCCAATCAGGCATCTTCCTGGGTTACATATGTTGACATTTTGCAATTTCCCTTTGGTAGAAAAGAGTAACATTAAGTCCACCTTCCTTGAATCTACTGAATCATGACTATCAGATTTATAAGGCAATTTCATGTATCTAGTTTGTTTTATACTTTTTGAGTTCTGTGAGATATTGATATTATCCCCATTTTACAGAAGAGTAAACCAAGGTTCTGTGAGACTGAAAGTTAAATGCTTTCCTTGGTAAAGCACAAGGGGAAATTCAATTATTTTGAGGTGTAGGTGTATTTATAACTATAACGACTGAACATGACAATATAAGGTATCTTAAAGTATCTGTAATTGTATTGATAATGTTTAAATGTGCAAATATTTTACAGAATTCAGAGAATTTACTTAATTTTCCTGCTAATCTGAATCAGCAATGAATAGATATCGAATGTCTTTCCATCATGTACCCTAACATGGCCAAGTTTCATCTCTTTTGTTCTTGTATATATTTATGGATGTTCTCTAACCTTTGCAGTCATTTTGTAAGTGTGTGCTCTTAGTTCAAGGGTGACTAAATCAGAGTGTAGACAGAGTAGCTCCAATTAATCATCAAGATGAGAAAATCTACTAAAAGCATCAGTGAGTCAATGTGTCTTTTTTTTTTTAATAAAAATGAGCACATTAAAAAGGGGGAGGGCCTTCAATAGCCATTTTTTAAAAAATGCACAGAGGCTATTGTTACTTGAAGAAGATTCCGCAGACACTGATTGCTCTGCTAAATTGACTTGACTTGGCATTACTACCAGTAATTTTGTCGAGCATTTGAACAAATTCAGAGATTTTGGGTTTTGTTTGGCTTTTGGTTCTGTTGGTTTCTCGCATTTGGTTTTTGATGAGAGCTCTGGCCTCCCCACAGAGATTCTACCTGCAAGTACTACGTGGACATGGGGAGGCAAAGATGCAAATTGCGTTCCACAATTTAAAAAGCAAAACAAACCACAAAGAGAACTCCTTTTTCTTCTACACCCCTACTATCTAAGCCAGGGGGCGAGTTCTTCAGTCAACAACTTAGCCTCCTTTGGGAGTCATTTTGACTATTCACCTTATCAACTTAGCAGTGCCCTCAAAGAGACTTTTCTCTGAGGGCTATGGACCATCATGCATACGTACCACACATCCCATATCACATACATCTTAGGTGTGTACTAGGTCACAGCTTTTTTTTTTAAATCACTTTAAATCCCATTTGAGAGTAAACAGGATCTACACATATATGTATTTGAACATACAAGATAATACAGCTTCAGTATCAAATGCTGGGCAGGGGAAGGGCCCACTAGGTAAAATGCTGTAACAAACTTAGTTTCCTGTGCCACAATGTTATTTACGGAATGTTTTCTATCCCTGTTCTCTTTCACTGTAGATCACACACATATTAAAAAAAGAAAAAAAGCCACAAGTACAGGAATTCCAGACTTCTCTTCCGTCTATCTAACCCTTACCTTGATCAGGCTGGTAGGACATTGCCAGGCAGGCTCACTATACCCACCATATCCACTTATCAAAGGGAGGTAATGAAATAAGAATATATGAACACCCAAGGTTCTGCTGAAAATGCCTGACAATTTAAATCTGAGATTGTTTATCTGCACAGGATCTTGTTACTACAGACCACTAATTGAAGGACATTCACTAGAAATCATTTTTATAATTTTTGTGAAAAATGAAATGATTTATATCCTATATATGTAAAATACATGTGTGTGTATATATCATATAGTGTATATACTCAATTAAGATACTTAATCCATTGGATTAGTATGTATATTATATACACATACACAATATAAATTATATATTGGTTACATATTCATTGTGTGTGTATATATATATATGGATATACAACTTAAGATAAATTAATTGACTGGATTATTATTGTAACTACAATTATTTCAACTTTGATTAAATGTCATCCTCTAGCTCTAATTAGAATTTCAGAAAAGTTAGTTAACATAAAGTCTATCATCTTAATTCTAAATATTTAACTTTCTAGGCACAGATTTTTACAATAAGCCGTGCTAAATCTATGCTTTTGTCTGTATTAAGCTTCCATCTTTGATATAAATATCCTGTAAAAGATCACTTTGCAAAATTGGATTGGGACTGCTTATAAGCTGATTACACGTAGACGAGAAAGAGAACAAGCTCAGGAAGGAAAGAATATGGTTTTACTTCCTGTAATTTAAACTATACGATCAGCTCTTCTCAGTTAAAGAGCAGACCAGCTGCCCTTTGTTGGCAAGTCTTCCATGCTAAACTTGGTGAGTGACTTTTGCCACCACTGTTGCTGTCAGTCTGAATCATCTTTGGAGAAAGAAATGAGAAAATAGAAATGTTTCTTGGCTTGGCAAGCAGCCGCCGGACTGAAGGGAGAGAAGACAATGAACACCCTTCTGTTGATTTCTCCCCATGTTATTTTTTTTTCTGGAGCTGGTAGTAGAAGGAACGCTGAGACCATCTTAGGATGATTGGAAGAATGTTCTGAAATGATTTGTTCATCTGACTCCTGACTACTGTTGTTTAAAACTCATCTTATAGATTACTTTACAATTCTCTACCTTGGAAGCTACAGAGGATTTATTTGTTCTTATGGAGGAACAGATTGGTTCTCATTGTTTCTTTCTGCTTCAATGGATAACCTTTATTTTCTCAGGTAGAGAAGAAGGTAGAAAGGTAAAAAGGTAGAGGTAGAAAGAAAAATTCATTTATTCCAAAAGATTTCATATTAGATTTTATTTAGTTGTTCTCAATAATGGCACTATTGGTCTATCATCCATGGTGAACGAAAAAAATAGCACATTACTGGTGAATCCCTTTGGAAGATATTTTAGTATTGCTGTTTTTCCCCCTGAAAATAACTAAGCAATAAAGTACTTCAAAGAGGAGAAGGAAAGTGTAAGAATCCAACAACAAATTTAAGATAACCAGTAGAAATGAATCTTTATTTCAAACAACTTAGGAAGATGAAGATTCTGTGACATAGGTACCAATATGCCAACATTTATGCTTGAAAAGCCAAATCCTTCTTATGAATACAAAACCAAAATATTATAGTGACACATGTAAAAAGAAATTGAAGGTGAACATTCCTTTCAGAATTGGTTCCTCCACTTTTTATTCCTGCTCCAAAGAAAATAAAGTAAAGCAAATGAATCATCTTTTTCAGATTGCCTGCCCTCCACACCAGAGACCCAAGACACTCCCAGTTTCCAATTTCTCCCAGACGTTATACTCGGGATTGTATGGGACATTCGAAATATGCAAATACGACGGTTTTTGTGAACAGAGGAAAGGTCTGTGGATTTCAAAATGAATGTCTGGGAATGGATGTGTGTTTGATGTGATTGAAGCAGATGAACTCACTGTTGGCAAAGGCAATAGAGAGGAAATTAAGTTAAAGGCAGGTGGATACAGGGGGCAACTTAATATAAGACTAGATCCGCAAGAGAAATAGTACATTACAGACCCAAGTTATGATAAGTAAACAAAAATATCTCAAAGCTAGGTCGAAGAGGAGGGACAAAGAAGAAGAAAAGAATGTACTGGGATTGTGGTGTCTTTGCACGTGGTAGAGTGGAAAACTGGAAGGTTAGGGAGAGGAATATGCCACCCCATTTCTATCCCTTCATCTTGGTCTTTGTTAGCTTTATTTCCCTCACTATAGACAAAATGACTAATAATCTCAGGAAACTCTAAGGCTAACATTCTGGAATTCACATGTCCCTTTACTGACAAATGTGCTAATAAATTTGTAGTAAAACTAGATTAAGAATTTTACTCAAGGACACTTTATTTATTAAAATATATTTTCATTTACTCTACCCAAGACCTAGGATTATTCCCATCCTGCACAAGGAGAAAGAAAGGCCCAAAAAGTCCTATAAAAGATACTGCAAAATTCTTAGCAGTAGATTTTCAAATCTTTCTGAGACAATCTGTTAACTTCTTGAACAAAATGCTGCTTTGGATCTGTGTACAGGCATGCCTTGTTTCATTGGCCTTCACTTTATTGCACTTCGCAGATACTGTGCTTTACAAGTTGAAGGTTTCTGGCAACCCTGTGTCAAGCAAGTCTATCGGTGCCATTTTTCCAACAGCATTTGCTCACTCTGTGTCTCTGTGTCACATATTGGTAATTCTCACAATTTTGCAAACTGTTTCATTATTATTATATTTATTATGAAGATGTGTGTTCAGCGATCTTTGATGTTACTATTGTAATTGTTTTGGGGCTCCACAAACCATGCCCATATAAGACGGTGAACTTAAATGGATAAATGGTGGTGTCCTAACTACTCTACCAACTAGCCACTCCCCCATCTCTCCCCTGTCCTTGGGCCTCTCTATTCCCTGAGACACAACAACGTTGAAATTAGGCCAATTAATAAACCTATAGTGGCCTCTAAGTGTTCAAGGAAAAGAAGAGTCACACGTTTCTCACTTTAAAACAAGTTAGAAACGATTAAACTTACTGAGGAAGGCATGTGGAAAGCCAAGATAGGCCGAAAGCCAGGCCTCTTACGCCAAATGGTTAACCAAGTTGTGAATGCAAAGGAAAAGTTCTTGAAGGAAATTAAAAGTGCTACTCCAGTGAAAACAGGAATAAGAAAGTGAAACAGCCTTGTTGTGGATATGGAGAAAGTTTTAGTGGTCTGGATAGAAGATCAAATCAGCCACAATATTCCCTTAAGCCAAAGGCTAATCCAGAGCAAAGCCCTGACTCTCCTCAATTCTGTGAAGGCTGAGAGAGGTGAGGAAGCTGCAGAGAAAAGTTGGGAGCTAGCAGAGGTTGGTTCATGAGGTTTGAGGAAAGAAGCCACCTCCATAACATAAAAGTGCAAGATGAAGCAGCAAGTGCTCGTGTAGAAGCTGCAAGTTCTCCAGGAGATCCAGCTAAGATAATTAATGAAGGCAGCTACACTAACCAACAGATTTTCAATCTAGATGAAACAGCCTTATACTGGAAGAAGATGCCATCTAGGACTTTCATAGCTAGAGAGGAGAAGTCGATACTTGGCTTCAAAGCTTCAAAGGACAAGCTGACTCTCTTGTTAGGGCCTAACACAGCTGGTGACTTTAAGTTGAAGCCAATGTTCACTTAACCATTCCGAAAATCCTAGGACCCTTAAGAATTATGCTAAATATACTCTGCCGGTGCTGTATAAACAGAACAACAGAGCCTAGATGTCAGCACGTCTGTTTACAACATGGTTTATTGACTATTTTGAGCCCACTGTTGAGATCTACTGCTCAGGAGACAAGATTCCTTTCAAAATATGACTTGGTCACTGACTATGCACCTGATCACTCAAGAGCCCTGATGGAGATGTACAACGAGATGAACGGTGTTTTCATGTCTGCTAACACAACATCCATTCTGCAGCCCATAGATCGAGGAGTAATTTCAATTCCCAAGTCTTATTACTTAAGAAATACATTTTAGGGACTGGCTCTGTGGCCGAGTGGTTAAGTTCACACACTCTGCTTTGGTGGCCCAGGGTTTTGCCAGTTTAGATCCTGGGCCTGGACATGGCACCGCTCATCAGGCCATGCTGAGGCAGTGTCCCACATGCCACAAATAGAAGGACCCACAACTAAAATATACAACTATGTACTGGGGAGACTTGGGGAGAAAAAGAAAAAAAAAACGAAGAAGAAGATTGGCAACAGTTGTTAGCTCAGGTGCCAATCTTAAAAAAAAAATACATTTTATAAGGCTATAGCTACCATAGATAGTGATTCCTCTGACTGATCCGGGTAAAGTAAACTGAAAACCTTCTGGAAAGGATTCACCATTCTATATGCCATTAAGAACATTTGTGATTCATGGGAAGAGGTCAAAATATCAACATTAGCAGGAGTTTGGAAGAAGTTGATTCCAGTTCTCATGGATGACTTTGAGGGGCTCAAGACTTTAGTGGAGGAAGTAACTGCAGATGTGGTGGAAATAGCAAGAGGACTAGAATTAGAAGTGGAGCCTGAAGATGTGACTGAATTGCTGCAATCTCATGATAAAACTTTAATGGATGAAGAGTTGCTTCTTTTTCTTTTTTTTAAAAGATTGGCGTCTGAGCTAACAACTGTTGCCAATCTTTTTTTTTTTTCTGCTTTTTCTCCCCAAATCCCCCCAGTATTTAGCGGTATATTTTTTTAGTTGTGGTCCTTCTAGTTCTGGCACATGAGATGCTGCCTTAACATGGCCTGATAGGTGGTGCCATGTCCGTGCCCAGGATCCAAACCCTGGGCTGCTGGAGCAGAGCCAACAAACTTAACCGCTCCGCCATGGGGCCGGCCCCGAGGAGTTGCTTCTTAAGGATGAGCGAGGACATGGTTTCTAGAAATGGAATCTACTCTTGGCGAAGATACTGAGATTGTTGAAATGAAAACACAGGACTTAGAATAGCACATGAACATGGTTGATAAAGCAATGGCAGAGTTTGAGAGGATTGACTTCAATTTTGAAAGGTCTACTGTGGGTAAAATGCTATCAAACAGCATCACACGCTACAGAGAAATCATCCATGATCAGAAGAGTCAATCAATGTGGTAAACTTCATTGCCGTCTTACTTTAAGAAATTGCTACAACCACCCCAACCTTCAGCAACCACCATCCTGATCAGTCAGCAGGCATCAACATCGAGGCAAGACCTTTCACCAGTAAAAAGATTATGACTTGCTGAAGGCTCAGATTATGGTTAGCATTTTTTAGCCATAAAGTATTTTTAAATTAAGGTATATACATTGTTTTCTAGACATAGTGCTATTGCACACTTAATAGACTACAGTATAGTGTAAACATCACTTTTATATGCACTGGGAAACCAAAAAACGTGTGTGCCTCGCTTTATTGCAGTGGTCTGGAACAGAACGCACAGTCTCTCTGAGGTACGCCCATATTTTTGAATCATTAAAGGTCCACTAGCTTTCTTTCACTCGTAGCCCTCATTTTCCGTGGTAGTTTTATCTGAAAGAAAATGAAACACTCCCAAAGAGTGTTTGAGCATCTGAACTGAGAATCTTATTCAGGAAAACTTTCTCATGTTCTATAATTTTCCATTAAACAAAGGTAGCCAGGAATCACTCTGCTTTCTCCATCTCCCATCTCTCCTCCTTCATAAGATTTTTGTTTTTGTTTTCTATTTCATTTTGAAAGTTCTTCATGAATACAGTGATCTCCTAAATAGGGTTCCCACTCTCCAAGGGGTATACAAGCCACCCATTAGAGTGAAGAAGAAAATATAAACATATATTGTAATGTGGAAAAGAAATTAAACCTTACTAATATTTAATATACACGTTAATACTGGTCCATCACATATACACTTTACCCACACCTCCCCCACCCCCAGTCCAGCAGTTGGGCACACACCACTGAGGGTAAAAGATGTGACTTGAAAGGAAAACAGAAATTTCACATTTTGGGGAGGGTTGACAGAGGCACCCTGAACTACTTCCTTTGAAAACATTATAGTTCGGTGTGCCTGCTTTCAGGAGATTTACAGCAATTATCTTAGTAAAATCTTTACTATACCATGTGTGTAAGTATTGCTGCCACAACAAATCACACGAACTTAGCTGGGCTGAAGTCAAGATGTCAGTAGGCTGAGTTCCTTCCTGGAGGGGCTAGAGGAGAATCTCTCTCCTTGCTCATTTGGGTTTGTTGGCAGATTTCAGTTCCCTGTGGCTGTATGACTGAGGTCTCTCCATTTTTTTAATGACTGTCAGCTGAGGGCCATTTGCAGCTTCTAACAGCCACTCCATTTCTTGGCTCATGGCCCTGTTCCTCTATCTCTAAAGCCTGCAACAATAAGGCAAGTCTCTCTCATATTTTGAATCTCTTCTCTCTCCTCTCCCATTGCATTTCTCTGGCCCATTCTTCTGCCTCCCTTTTCTACTTGTAAGGACACATGTGATTAGATTGGTCCCACCTGGATATTTCAGGGAACTCTCATATTAAGACCCTTAACTTAATCACATCTGCAAAGTCTCTATTGCCATGTAAGATAACATATTCAAGGATTCTGGGGATTAGCGTCTGGGCATCTTTGGAGAACCATTTTCTGCGTACCACACTGTGAAATTATTTTGTGCCACAAAGAGGTTCACCTCCTACCTACACCATAGTAAATAAATAAATAAATAAATTTTTTTAACAAATATCTGTTTAAATATCTTTGAATTGAAAGGTTTGGCCCATTGCTAAAAATATTAAAATCTTCAGTCTTTCAAACTGCAAAAACAAATAGTAGTTGACGTTGGGAAAGATTGAGATTTACTACATGAATTTCAACAAAAGCCTTGGAGTATTTGATAAATGAGGTTGAAATGCTAGTATTATGATTTAGCACCAACAGTGTGCTTCTGCCATTGCATTGACTAAGCATTAAAGTGAACTTAAAACCAATTGTCAAAATGGTTTTTGACAAAAAAACAAAAGAAGCGAACCTTTAAAACTTATATCCACACAAAAACCTGCACATAGCTGTTTAAAGCAGCTTTATTTATAATTGCCAGAACTTGGAAGCAACCAAGCTGTCCTAAAGTAGGTGAATGGATAAACTCGCCAGACAATGGAATATTATGCAGTGCTAAAAAGGAAAGAGCTATAAAGCCAGGAGAACACATGGAGGAACCTTAAATGCATATTACTAAGTTAAAGAAGGCAACCTAAAAATGTCCAACTGTGTGTTCAGTGTCATAGGTACAACTATATGACATTCTGGAAAAGACAAAACTATGGAGACAGTAAAAACATCAGTAGTTGCCAGGGGCTAGGAGTAGGAGGAGGGACGAAGAGGCAGCACAGAGGATTTTTGGGGAAGTGGAAATACCCTGTTATGATACCACAATCATTTTACACGTATCCAAAGTCATAGAATGTACACCAGCGAGAGTGAAGCCTGACGTAAACGATGGCCTTTGGTGATTATGATGTGTCAATGTAGCTTCATCAATTGTAATAAATGTGCCACTCTGGTGTGGGATGTTTATAATGGGAGAAGCTATGCATGTGTGGGGACAGGGGTATATGGGAAATCTCTCTATCTTCCTCCCAATTTTGTTGTAAACCTAAAACTGCTCTACAAATATAAAGTCTTAAAAAACCAAAAAAATGAAGTGAACCAGATTTTAAAATCATTTTATGAAATGTAAAATGACAGTGTGAAAAATACTGAACACTATCACATAGCTTTCACCAAAATAAATCACATCAAATGAGTGTAAAAAAGTTTTAAAATAAAATCTATTTTATTTCTTTCTCTTTATTTTTTGCCTAGAAAGATTCACCCTAAGCTAACATCTGTTGCCAATCTTCCTCTTTTTGCTTGAGGAAGATTTGCCCTGAGCTAACATCTGTGCCAATCTTCCTCAATTTTGTATCTGTGTTGCTGTCACAGATGGCTGACAAGTGTTGTTGTTCAGCACCCGGGATCCGAACCTTTGAACCTGGACTGCCCAAGTGGAGGACGCCAAACTTAATCTCTATGCCATGGGGCCGGCCTCTAAAATCTACCTTGAAATATTGTTTAGTCTATCTTCATTTCATCAGTTAAAAGTGTTTGTGTTCTTAAATGGATATTATTAATATAGCAACAATTTATGTAACAAATAAATATATTGCTGTAAGTAAATCTCCTTTATAAATAAGCAAATACAAATATACAAGTAAATGTTTATAGTGCATGTCCTAAACTTTTACTTATAGGTGTGAACCTTCAAATTTAAAATTATTACACTAATAAGCTCATACTGGCTACATTTGGTTGCTACATTACAAGTTAAAACTATCTAAAAGAAATGTTTATCAATCTGAAATCATCATTTTGCAAGAGATTTATAACAGGTAAATCAGATCTTGATGTGTCATCATCTCAATTTAGCCACTTAAAAATGTTCTAAAAGAATGGTTACCAAGGAGTCCAGAATCTTCCCATTTTGAAAACATTTGGCAAACATTTTAAAAATAACGCTTTTTCTAATAGGTAACTGAATTTCAAACACTGAACTTCAAAAGTCACAGGAACATGTGAGCTATCATTTATACTTCTTTAGAGTACTGGGGATTTTATTCACTGGTTATCTTAACACATAACCCTTCATTTCTTGCTGTGAAAACAGCCAAATAAAGTTTTCTAAATGCACTAGCAACAGCTAGAAAACCTCTGGTTCTCTTGGTTTCTCTGTGGCCGCTGTGAGGGATATTTTTTGTGACTAGAAAAACCAGTCACAAGCAAAGTGATACATGTTGTTAGCAAACGGGTGATGAATTACAGATAATGCTCATAATTCTATTTTTCTTTAGTAGAATGTATCTTTTCCCTCCCAAGTCGTGCTATTTATTTGTGGTTTTTGTTTGCCTCTTTGTGGCTAGTCAACACACACAGCATGTTCCCTTTAAAAATATAAGTTAAATTCATTCCACTTACCAAACTATTCCCTGAGCGCCAGAGCCAATAGGCTTTAGATTCTGGTAGCGCTTGAGAACGGTGAAGGTTGAGTCTCCCACTTCCACGCTGTAGAACTGGTTGTCAACTTTGCTTTTGCTCATGTTGTAATGTTTGGCAATATATGACACATCCACTTGTTTATGGAATCCCTGTGGAAAATGAGAACAACAGCATGAGACAAGCGACAAACAGAGTGATAATGAGATACAGAGAAGCCTGTTCTTTTAATGGTTACTAACACTTAGTCACCTATCATCATTATATAAACCTGTATTTCACATAGAAAAGATATATATTAGTCCATGTAAGGCAACCTGGAGGTAAAGAGCTTAGAAAAGATGCAAAGAAAAATTTGTTTTCAATATTAAAACTATTTATAATAAAACCATCTTAGATTAGATCTGGATAACTGTTTCTGAAATGATTCATTAAAACTATTTAATTATTTACGGAGCAAACATCTACTGAACATATCCTGGTCCCAGAGACCGTGCTAGACACTTCAGATGATCCCTGCTTTCCCATTAGAATATTCATATGAAGAAGGATAAAGATCGTATCAACATCCCTTCCTCAAAAAGAACTGAGATACAGAGTAATGCTACTTTTAATTTTTAAATTAGGTAAATTTGAATTAAATCATGTTGACTTCATTTGTTCTCAATTAGTACCAAAAATGCTAACATCCTGCGTTAAACACTGAACAATTTTAGTCCAAATTAACATTATTCTAAAATGCTACATGATGCCTTTTTATCTTTTGCAAGCTTAGGTTTTAAATATCTCAATTGTTGCATCTTCTGTTTATCTTTAGGAGAAGTTCTTCCATTTACTAATTATATGTAGCAATTGAAGAGACTGTCCTTGAAATTTCAAACCATGTTTTTTGAATATATAGAATATAAATATCCATTATCTGTGATTATTGTTTACCCATAAATGATCTTATATTGCATTTTATGGCATTAAATTCTTTGGGTTCTATAGCTAGAAGGGACTTCATAGAATACCGTCTCGCCTGTTCCTTGTGGCCCATAATGGTGGGTGCCTACCTAGCAGTCATCTCCTCTCCTTTGTGCTGATTTCATTCCGGTTTTGAGAATGAAAACCGTGGGTTCTGTGGGTTCCTTCCCTAAACCAGAAATTGAAAGTTGAATGGTCCACACCAGTGGTTCTCATTAGAGGTGGCAGTAACCCTCGGTGGGCATTTGGGAGATTCGTGGGCATGCTTTGGTGTGCCACAATGACAGGCAATGCAGCTTCATTTAATTTGCTTATCAAACAATACTGGTTGGCCTGCAGTGAGTGGGACATTCCTACACAATGAATAATTTCCTGAATACCTCACAACCTTTGAAATAAATCAAAGCTTTAATTAGCAAAAAAAAAAAAATTCCTTTAATGTTCTGAGCCCAGAATCTAAAGGATCTTTGTATAGTTTTAACACACATTAACTTCTGAAAATCTAACTCTCATATAATTTGAAAGAAGATTTAAATCTCCTTAGGCTTTGAACCTCTGATTGGTCATACAAGCATTTTTCTTGGAGAGTTTTCGCATTTCGTTTCTAAATAAAAAATCGAAATAGAACTACAAACTTATTCGGCCCTGTATGCCCTCGGAAGGGAAGCTAGGGAGGGTCAGTAATGTAACTGAGGAGAATGCAATGCGGACACGGTGGCAAAACCTGCAAATCTAGTGCAAGGACATTAGGAGTCCAGATAGATTTCAGAGCAGAATACACGTGACAGGCACCAGCCTCCGGTTGGGAGAGAGAGAGGCTAGCAGCAATCCAGTCCAAAGGCCCAAAGGCACACAGACCACAAAGAACAGAGTGGACCATCGATTAGGAATCTGGGTTGTTTGGACTGAAGACTGAAAATTCAGGTAATTCGCAAATACAATAATGAGAGGTCTGAAATCCAGGAGGCAGTCTGCATGAAACAGGAAATTAAACAAGACTATTAAGAACCAGGACATTGGAAGTCCCAGACTCAAGGACTGACAAAGTCTCAGTATCCAGACAGGTCAGCAGGTGGCCAAGTGCTATAACGGAGTATATCATTTCATCCCAGCAATTGTTCATACTCCTGAGAAGTACCCTGTAATTTTTTTGCAGTGTATTCCTAGAACAGAACTTTTCATATAGTGGGGAAGCTATAAATGGACTTGTGGTAGTTTGGTAAAATGGTTAAAACAATCATAGAGCTTACACTAGTAGCAAAATTTTAGCAACAAGAGAATTCCCAAAGAGGGACAAAAGCTATTCAAATGAAATGCCTAATGCCCTGATGCCTTTTCTAAAATAAAAATTATTCGGTGATCTCTTATCTCCATTTCAGAGCATATAATTTCTCACCATAAGATTGAAAATCATCATTATAAAGTTTGTGAATTCACACACACACACAAAATTTCCTTTCAAGTATCTTCTTTATACCTAGTTTTGAATTAAACTTTAGGTGAAATTTAAAAGATAGAAAATACATTCTTGAGAATACCTTAAGTAATTGGGAAAAAGCTATTTTAATTATCAAACAGTGAGACACAGAGATAACAGCACTGGAAATTTTCTTGGATCTATGTAGTAAGCAAAATTTGATGGCAAACATGTCATATTCAAGCACTCCCCTGGATCTCATCCGTGCCCCAGGCTTACAAATCCAAACTGAGTTTCCAAAGGCCCAGAATATATTTAGTAGAGTATATTTTATCCTCAACGTCCATGCAGCTTCCTTGTCATAAAGTTCAAATATAAACTTTTCTCTATAAAATGTGCCTATGCAAACATGCCATTAAGCACACTATGGAAAAATATTTTCAACACTAAAAAGATTTTTCTCCAATTATATGCTTTAGTATATCCTTGGTCCAGGTCACAAAATTGGCGATTTGAACACAGGAAGAGAAGAATCAAAAATTCATATTGGGAAGGCATGACTGGACAATAGTTTAAGGTAGAGATTTTGAAGTTTTAACATGGATCAGAGCTACCTGAGGAGTTTGTAAAACAGATTGCTGAGGCCCACTGAAAAGTTTCTGATTCAACAGGATTAGGGAAAGGCCTAACGTGTTTCTAACAAGCTCCACACTTCGAGGACCCCTATCTTAGAGAATAGTAGATCTGAGAGATGTCACCATTCAAAACTTAATTGGAGAGGCAAAAACTGGAAGCAATACAGGTCAAACCAAGCAAGCAAAGGATGTGGATGTTAGAAATACTGTCACCATGACACTCCTCGGTATCAGCACCTCTTTAGCAGGCCCAGATGTCACATTCCCAGGGATGTGCTTTCCTATCTCATAGGTACAAGATAGTGCCCAATTAATGTTCTGTCAATTAGCTCACAAAAATAGAGATTCCATGGGGGCTGGCCCCGTGGCCGAGTGGTTAAGTTTGCGCGCTCCGCTGCAGGCGGCCCAGTGTTTCGTTAGTTCGAATCCTGGGCGCGGACATGGCACTGCTCATCAGACCACGCTGAGGCAGCGTCCCACATGCCACAACTAGAAGAACCCACAACGAAGAATACACAACTATGTACCGGGGGGCTTTGGGGAGAAAAAGGAAAAAAAATAAAATCTTTAAAAAAAAAAAAAAAAATAGAGATTCCATGATCTATTTATATTAAATTTATATTAAAACATTTGACTATATTAAACTCACAGGTATTCATAAATGCTCATCAAAATAGAAACTCCCTTTCCAGAGAAGAATGTAATATGTTGATTAAGTTCATTATAAATAAGGAATATTATATTAAAAAATTATAGGGGCTGGCCCCATGGTGTGGTGGTTAAGTTCACATGCTCTGTTTCAGCAGCCCAGGGTTTGCCAGTTCCAATCCTGGGCACAGACCTAGCACTGTTCATCAAGCCACGCTGTGGAGGCATCCCATATAAAAATTGAGGAAGACTGGGATAGATGTTAGCTCACTGACAAACTTCCTCAAGCAAAAAGAGGAAGATTGGCAGCAGATGTTAGCTTGGGGCCAATCTTCCTCACACACACACACAAAAATTATTAATCACCACAGTGGTAACTTTTGGAGATCAATAGGGTTCAAAATAACTATAGGTTTAGAATATTCTATTGTTGATTCAAATTATTTTAAAAAATAACTCATCCCTCCACTGAATATTAACCTTACATTTAAATGACTCAATTATTTCTATGTGGATATAATAAAATTTTCTTTGCAAAACTTCAGAGCAAACTCATTTCCTCTCCATCTGCAATCTGCCAAAAAACTGAAAGCTAAATTAAAAGAAGACCTATTGCCACTAGCAGTTTGGTAGGCAAGAGGAAATCTGAATATAATCTCTTCTGAGAGAAGACTACATTTTATAAGCAGACCTGTGAGAAAGGGCCTTTTGCAATGAGTCCTCACCTTCAGTTCAGTTGCTAGCCTATAGCTACGGAGTTTTGCAAAGAAAAATTCCCCACATTTCTGATCTTATCCTGCAGGTGTCCAAAGCCTTGATTGCATTTTGCTCAAATTTCACAGCTGTATTCCACGAGCCCTCCCTCCTCATCGTCATTTGTGCATGACTGTCCTATGTTACTGATAGTCAGTTCCTGAGAGGAAACACCGAGCTTTAAGAATCTTTAGAGATTAAATTTCCCTAGTTTCTTTTGAATGATGTAGCTGAAAACAGCACAAAGCCTGGATTAGTTCCGCACTTAATAGCTGCGAAACCTTGAGCAAGTCATTTAGTGTTTTGGGGTTGTAGACAATCTCTCCCAAAATCTAAAATATAAAAACAATGCCATTTATTTCACAGACTACCAAAAATGATTTTCCATTTCCCTGTTGGATTATATAGGTTTTCCTTTGCCCTCCGCTGTCAAAATATCTTTTCCTTTGAGGCTCTGTTCCCCAATGTTGGTGTAAAAGTCTTCATTCCCTCCAATGACAGTAAACTTCTATAGTCATTTTATTCTTTCATTCATTTATTATTTATATTCTGTGTGGTTCCAAAAAGGATTTGTGCAGCTCGCCATAGAAGATATAGGAACAATAAAACCATTAAATCCGGTTTTAAGAACAAACGTCAAATAAAGTAGGCTAGGAGATGACAATTTTACCAGGAGGTTTAAGTTATGAATATCTACTGCCCTGAGCACAAAATTTAGTGTCATGCTTCAAGAAAGCCAAAGGGAAAAAATAATTACACGACAACAAAACCAAGTGAGTGGCAAGCTTTGATTCATTAATCTCAAAATATATCATACCAGTTCACAGGAAAGGTAAAATTTCCCTAGCACTTAACTTCAGGAAGAATAAATCCCATAGTTCTTTATATAACAATACTGGAATCCAACAACAGGCAGGAGATGCAATATTTTTTAATCAAAGACAGAAATATGTTTCATGTGACTTATATGAAACCAACTCCCAATAAGACAAGGGAAGACAGAAAGGTGAACCAGTATTAATTGCTTACCTACTAAAGGTGGACTTTGCATTCTGTTAAATAGTGTATTTAACACAAAAACAGATGAGGAAAGTGGTATACAGAGCTGTTAATTGACTCAAAGTCTTAGAACTATAAAAATTTGTGGTAACAATTAATATGAATTGATGTTTGTCCAACTCTAAAACATGTGCTTCTTTTTTACTAAATCATTCTCTAGTTCAGCTAAGATAATTGAGAACAGTGATGTGGTTTTCTTAAGAGAAGGTGAGCTAAAGGAATAGAGCTTAGAAAATCAAGAGAAATTAGTGAATAACACGTCCTTCTCTTTTGTTTATCAATTGTCTCAGCCTGGGGTTTGAACGTAACTGAATGTTCAACAATTCAGGGTTGAAGTAGACAATCTTGTGTTGGTGATGGAAAGCTGGATTTTTAGAGCTGCCTAGAAATTTAAAGGGCCTTATCCTGCACATTTGTTAAATATTTATTGAGCACCTACTGTATGGCAGGCACAACTGAAAGTGCTATTGATATAACGTTGATCTATCTCAAAAGGATAGCCAAGATGAATTAGCCACAAAACGCATCTCCGGAAAATGAACTGGTCAATCTGTTGGATATAATTTTAATGTTGTCATTTGGATACTGAAAAGCATCTTCCAAAAGTGGTGATTCTGCTTTTGGCACAAATGATATTGAGCTATTCATTCACAAAGTTATGACCAGCATATTGAGTTGTTTCATAATGCCACTCACAGATTGTGACACAAAGTCAGCAGAAACAATGCCTGCTATTCTGTTTGTTATAGTAGAAAGGCATATGTTCCATCCATTTTCAATCTGAATCAAATTATTTACATATGAGCTTTAAAGAGGGAGACTTAAGACAACAATACTTAATAACATTTAGGATTAGATTTTGTCCTGTCAAGAGCATATTTCCTCCACTCTGTTTCTTGAAGTGTTATTCTCTGAGGAGAATTACAGCCTGGAATCTACATTGCTTTTATATTGGTTGGCCCAGAGATGGTTACTCTGTGGAGTCAATGGCTTATAATAGATCAATAATGCAGTAAAAACTTTAAGACAAATTATGTTTAATCATTATTTTCAGGTATATGAAAAAGCACATAACAGTAATTCATAGTAGAGTAGGCATGGCTTCTGCCTGCCTGTTCTTTTTATTTGAAGGCAGAAAACTAGTACTGCTTGAATACCTACTATGCAACCAGCAATTATTAAGACCAGACTCTGTGCTAGGTGCCTAACAAATCATTTCACGTAAGACTTGGTATTCTCATTTGCTATTGAGAAGTTTTAGACTGAGAACTTCAGCAGATGGTAAAGCTCCAGATTTCATGTAAGAATCTTGCCTGTGAGGCCTTGAGCAAGCTTTTTACAGTCTTAGCCTTAGTGTCCTTACTTATGGAATGAAGGCAATAATCTACTACTTTTGATTAGTGGAGAAGTTAAACGAGATAATCTATGTAAAGCTCTTTGCATGGTATAAGCTTATAGGAAACTTTCAACAAAATGTATTATTATTATTACTATAATTACTATTATTATTGAAAAATTAGATAACATTTAAAGACACTTACTAATTAGCAGTTTTATAATGTTTTTAACCAAAAGTTGGCCTGAACCATAGTGCCATCCCAAAGCACTATGATACCACTATAAAATCAACAAAAACCAAAAGTGTTCAGAATGTTCAGGTAACAAAATACTTTTTCTGTGTTTTCATTTGTGTTAGATTGTGATCTGTGAATATCCACATGCTCCGCTACATTTCCCAGCCTCCCTTGCAGTTCTTTTGGGGCCATGTGACTATTTATGGCCAATGGACTACAAGCAGAGGTGTCAGGCATCACCTAAATGCACAGGCATTCACAAGATGTGCCTCCACAATCCATCTCTTTCAACACTCTGGTGTCTTAGCTGGCACATGACAAGATGGCAAGAGCCTAAATTCCTGGGTCACAAGGTGGCAGAAGCCAAAATTCCTGAGTCGTCAGCTAGAGGAGAGCCCTTGCTAACCTGTACTAGACTTTGTATAACAGGAAGTACACATTTGTTCTGATAAGTCACTGAGATTTGAGGTCTACCTATTACTGTGGTAGGTTTTTCATTCAGCAAATATTTATTTTGATCTTACAATGTGCCAAGCAATGTTCTAGGCACTGAGAATATAAAGCTCCTGGCCTCATGGAGCTTAATGTTAAATAGTCCCTTAGAGGATCAAACTTGGAATGGTGGCTTCATTGTCACAGTGATCTAACCTACTAAACTAAGCACATTGAATTCTGCACTTTTGATCTACACACTCTCAATTTGTCCACAATAAAGAAAAAGGTATAAAATAGGCAATAATAAGTGATATTATGTCATCAAGAGAGGACAAATTTCCAGGTTAATAAATGATAGTTAATTTTTAAAAAACACTTTCCCAGGGTGGGAGTAAGAGGTTATGTTTCATCAGAAGGAGAGTAAAAAGTCATTTAGGAATCAAAATGTTTAAAGTGAGTTATCTGGATTTCACCAACATCTTTAAAATGTGTCTTTATATTTTTAGAAGGGAAAATTAGAGTTTATCAAATGCTACATTTAAAAATATGGGAAGCCTTGTTTTGATTACGCAATAAATAGTATTATTTAAAAATCCTCTATGATTGTATTATTATCATTCTCTCATTTCATAATTATAAAAAGATCTAATTAGTACCTAAGTTTACTAGTTCCACATTCGCCAAAGTCTTGGCTTTCATCTCTTTGAATATGCACTTTTGTAGCTTCCCTTTCCTTTTCTGGAATGAGTTAGAGATGTATAGATAGATGTATAGTATTATTTTATGTATAGGTGTCAGAGCATATAACCAAATAAATATTCATCTTTAGAGAAGATGAACAAAAAAAGAGTTGAATAACACATTCCAGATTGGAACTGATTTTAGACCTCAAAGCCAAAGCAGACAGTATTCTTCTTAACCTACTGAAACATTCAGCCTTTGCTTATCATGCACCCCAAGCTCAGATAATACCTCTGCAGAAAAGCAAAATCATCACTTAATATATTTTTGAAAGCCTTACATCTTAAATATAGTAGAATTAAATAGTGCATTTAAAGAATTAGTTGATTACTTAAAAACGCTAGCTAGGTCAAAATGGAATCCACAAGTTGCTGCTTTTCTTACAGAGCATGATTAACCATACACTGAAAACCACAGATAATCCTGGGATATTTTACAGCACAACTATTTTGAAAAATGTAAGCAATAACTTCATTCAATCTAATTAATACCTCCACCACAATTGAACTCATAATATTAAGCTACATTTACATTCAAGGTAAGACCATTCAACAAGAAGTCAAGTTTGACCTTTTTGTCCTTCAAGCAAACCAAACGCATACCCACAATCAACCAATACAGAAAAGCTCCTCACTACAGAATCAAATCTTAAGACCTTTACAATTTTTGTTAATCTTTAGTAGCATAACTTAATCTATTCATTAGCTGAAATAATTACTTAATACATCTTTAGATAAAACCTGCCAAAGGTAGAAGACACAAATGTAACACTAAACTTACTCTTTTGAAATTTGCTATAACCATCTTCACGTGTGGGCATATGGAAAAAAACCATTGTCAAGCAACATGAAATATTCATTCACAAAAATATGTAGGTTGGTTTTCATCCTGATAGTATAAATATCTCAGTAATTTGTTTCATGATTCAAGATGCGCCATGTTTTTACAATACTGTTTGCTATGTCTTTAATAATTTACTCACAGACAGTCCATGCACTAAAGTACATGTATTGGGATTTTAGAAAATGAATGCAAAATTAAACGCAATGCATCAAAGCTAAGGTAGAAGAAAGAGTTGGGCTTCCTTAAATAATATGCAGGAGAGGAAATCCCTTAAAAAGAGAAGCTAAAGTAAAAGTTTCTCTTTTCCTGTTGCATGAAAAACTAAAATACCAAAGGAAAAGTTTATCAGTTTATACCTCAAAATCTTAGACATTCATTTACAAAACGCCAAGACCTTCAAATATATCCATGGTCAATCTACTGATTCCCTTAAATCATATTTACATGAAGTTAGTGTCTAAATTTAGTGTTTTGGGGTGGCAGACAATCTCTCCAAAAATCTAAAATATACAAACAATGCCATTTATTTCCCAGACTACCAAAATGATTTTCAGTTTCCCTGTTAGATTATACAGGTTTTCCTTTGCCCTCCCCTGTCAAAACATATTTTCCTTTGAGGCTCTGTTCCCCAATGTTGGTGTAAAAGTCTTCATTCCATCAAGGGTGGCCACCCTAGTAATGAAGTGTAAAGATTTTAATTGAATATTTTCAAAGTCTGTAAAACAGAAACATCATAGACTCATCAAATAAAATAAGTTGAGCAAATCAAGTTACTTAAAATTCAAAATGCCTTAAAAGCAAAGAATTGGTTTTTTAAAGCCATAAAATCCTGGAATCAGGTTTAGTGATAATTTTTAAATGCCCTAGATACTAGTAATTTGAACATATCACTTAAAACTACATCATTCCATGGGCATTCCAGAATACCCATTTTTATGAATTCTCTGGTTTATTAGTTTCCAGGCTTATAAAAGTCTCTAAAAAGCTAATGCAGCCCATAAAGTATTTGCAAATATCATGGGATTTCCAAAGATTGAAAGAGGAAAACGTTGTACTAAAAAATAATAATAAATCAGAAGTATCAGTAATTTTGCTAAAGAGTAAGTTTTCATTTATTTCGAACAGCCATCTGGGAAAAGGAAAATTATTATGTATACACACATAGTTCTTTTATAATCCAGCATTAGAGTAATAAAATAAAATTTAATTAACTAGTCATCTAGTAATATTTTATATCTATTAAGAAGAACATTGCTTTAGCTAGAAAAAATTCAACATGCTCAGTCCTGACTATTATATCTAACAAGATGATACATTGAAAAACAGTAAAAACTCAAAAAGCATTGAAGAACACTTTTGACAGTAAGAACTCCACAGTGAGAGTGCTGTTTCTGTCTGTCCCCAGTAATATTTTAGACCTTATATATCACAATTGTCTTTTGAAATTTATATAAAAATCTTCTCTTTTTTCCTACCAGTGACCAATAGAATCTCAGGCTTCTTTGCATTTAATCACAGTATTGTGCTTCTTAGTTATATTTAGTTGCTATTCATTTCACTCAAATAAATAGCAATACACCAATATGAGCTTTCAAGAAGTTCGTAATGGGACTAGGGAAAGACCTTCTAGTATAATGGTTCAGATTTACAATTGCAGAATAAAATATAATTATATTCTGTCTCCTGATAATTATTGGTGTTGTGAAAATTAAATGAGGTAAAATCTTAATGAAGTGTTCCCTATAGTAAGCATTCAATAAGTATTTGGGGTTTTAGGTTTTTGTGACTTATTTTTTAGCTCATGGTTATTGCTGAGGTCTTTAACTCAAAGAGGAATAGGTGTTCCTTATGTTTACAAGCCTAGCCACTCTCCACTGTGCTTTAGATTAGAGAGTGTGTTCTTTGAGGGGAATAACCTTATCATTCATCCTGTATCCCTAATTTCAAAAGGTTACAGGTACACATTATAGGTAATCAGTAAAGATGTGTTGAAAAATGAATGGGAGAATCAATCAGTCAATGCATAGATATTTTCTTGCATAGAAAATGTAAGAAGGCATGAAGAGTTTCTGTGCCATAACCGAAAAGAAGCCCGCTGAACTCAGTCCCCTTTATTTCTAGTTCTACTTAAACTTATAACTATTGACTCATTAATTTGAGCCCTCTGTGTCTCAGGCTTTCTGAGAAATCATTCAAATGATTGATAATCAACTCAAACAGCAGTAAACACTCACAGGCATCAATAAGTTAATAACTGTCAGATAAATGTTAGGTTAACATGGATTTGTGACTAGCAAAATAACCAAAATGCAATTAAGTCTATTAAAATATACACATAAGATGTTAAAATGTTGAGAAATTGACTTGATTTTGAAAGGCAAGCAAAGAAATTTCTACTCAGGAAGTGGTGTTTTTCTCTTAAGTTTTTATTTACCTTCTTTTATTCAAAAAGCATTCATTGAACATTTACTGAATTAAGATAGATTTCTGGGCTTGGACGTTAAGGACAAGGATGCCCTGGTCCTGTCCCCAAGGGAATCACCACTGAATGGGGAAAACACAAAAATGTACAACTAATGGTACTCACATCAGGATGTGATAAATGCTGTGGACACCAGTAGATGTGCATGCAGTTTCCAACACACGTTATCTTTCTGTGTATATATTCCCTGGTTAAAACCCTGACTCAACTGTTCAGTACATCAGAGTTCCAAAAATAGCACTTTTTACAGAACTTTTTAAATCATAGAGTGAAATTTAACAGCTGTGTACTTCTTTGTTCAGTTGAGAAAAGAAGGCTATGAAGGCTTCTCTGTTTTTCAGGAGGATCAAAAGTTCTTGCACTTTCAATTCCCTATAGGTCTATATTTTGTAAAGTCTTCATACTAGTGCAAACTAAAGATTATTCTTTTATTGTCCAACACTACAAAGACAAATTTCTCTCCAGAATATAACAAGAAACCTCTTGCCTGCAAAAGCTGTTTAATGGGTTTTTTAATAAAAAAACAAAATTATTGAGTGACTAAAAATTTCAATTAATCCCATGTTCTTCAAACATTCAATGAAAGTCTCCAGAAACCACTCCTGAAGTCACAGAAATTTACAGTCTAAATGACAGAGAATTCAAAATAGTTGTCATAAAGAAACTCAAGGAGTTACAAGAAAACTCAGAAAGACAGTTCAATGAACTCAGGAATAAAATTAATGAGCAGAAGGAATACTTCACCAAAGAGATTTATTCTCTGAAAAAAAAAGACATCTGGAGATGAAGAACATAATGAATGAGATAAAAAAAAAATTCTAGAATCCTTAAAAAACAGAGCTGATGTTATAGAAGACAGAATTAATGACTTAGAGGACAGAAATATAGAAGTGTTTCAGATGAAGGAAGAAAAAGAACTAAGACTTTAAAAAAATGAAGAAATTCTTCAAGAAATATCTGGCCCAATTAGGAAATGCAACATAAGGATTATAGGGATTCAAGAGGGAGAAGAGAGGGAGAAAGGAGCAGAGAGCTTGTTCAAAGAAATAATAGCTGAAACTTCCCAAACCTGGAGAAGTAACTGGACTTACAAATACACGAAGCCAATTACACCAATGTAAAAAGACCCTCTCTGAGGCATCTAATAGTAATACTAGCAAAAGTCAATGAGAAAGAAAAAATATTAAGGGCAGTAAGGCAGAAGAAAATAATCTACAAAGTAACCTGTATCAGGCTTTCAGCAGATTTCTCAGCAGAAACCTTGCAGGCTAGGAGAGATTGGAATGATATATTCAAAATACTGAAAGACAAAAATTTTCAGCCAAGAATACTCTATCCAGTAAAACTATCCTTCAGATACAATGGAGAAACAAAAGCTTTCCCAGATAAACAAAAGCTGAGGGAGTTCGTTGCCACTAGATCTCCCTTACAAGAAATGATCAAGGATGCCCTCATACTTGAAACAAAAAGGCAAAAGTTTACAAAGCCTTGAGCAAGGAGATAAATAGACAGAAAATCAGAAAATTGCAGCTCTCTACCAGAACAAGTTAGCAAACACTTAATTAAAACATACAAGATAAAGGAAAGGAAAGTATCAAAAATAACTATAAACACTTCAATTCAGTCACAAACTCATAAGACAAAACAGAATAGTTTGTGACAACAATAACTTAGAAAAGGAAGAGGAAAGGGATAGAACCTGCTTAGCTTAATGATGATAAGAGGCTATCAGAAAATGGACTATCTTATCTATGAGATCTTTTATACAAACCTCTTGGTAACCTCAAAACAAAAATTCAGAGCAGAGACAAAAATCATAAATAAAGAGAAAATTGAGAAAATCATCACAGAAAACCACTAAACTGAAATGGCAGTCAGAAATATAAGGAAAGAGAAACAAGGGAAATACAGAACAACCAGAAAACAAGAGATAAAAATGGCAGTATTAAGCCCTCATATATCAGTAATCACTTGAAACATAAATGGATTGAATTCTCCAATCAAAAGACACAGAGGGGCTGGATGGATTAAAAAACAAGACTCAACAATATGGATCCTCCAGGAAACATATCTCAGCTCTAAAGACAAACACAGGCTTAGAGTGAAAGGATGGAAGACAATACTCCAAGCTAATGGCAAGCAAAAGAAAACAGGTGTAGCTGTACTTATATCACAAGAAGTAGACTTCAAAACAAAACAAGTAATGAGAGACAAAGAGGGGCAGTATGTAATGATAAAAGAGACATTCCACAACAGGACATAACACTTATGAATAAATATGCATCTAATACAGGAGCACCAAAGTATATAAAGCAACTATTAACAAACCTAAAGGGAGAAATTAACAGCAACACAATACCAGTAGGGGACCTCAATATCCCACTTACATCAATGGGTAGATCATCTAGACAAAAAGTCAACAAGGAAATAGTGGACTTAAATGAAAACTTAGACCAGATGGACTTAAAAGATAAATAGACAACATTCCATCCAAAAAGAGCAGAATACACGTTCTTCTCAAGTGCACATAGAACATTCTCAAAGATAGACCATATATTGGGAAACAAGGCGAGCCTCAATAAATTTAAGAAGATTGAAATCATATCAAGCATCTTCTGACCACAATGCTATGAAACCAGAAATAAACTACAAGAAAAAACCTGAAAAAGTCACAAATATGTAGAGACTAAACAACATACTACTGAACAACCACTGGATCACTGAAGAAATCAAAGCAGAAATTAAAAAATACCAGGAGGAAAATGAAAATGAAAATACATCATACAAACTCATATTGGATGCAGCAAAAGAGGGGAATTCATAGCAATATAGGCCCACCTCAAAAAACAAGAAAAATCTCAAATAAGTAATCTTAAACTACACCTAACAGAACTAGAAAAAGAAGAGCAAACAAAGCCTAAAGTCAGCAGAAGCAGGGAAATAATAAAAATTAGAGCAGAAATAAATGAAATAGAGACTAAAAAAACAGTAGAAAGGATTGCTGAAACTAAGGGCTGCTTCTTTGAGAAGATAAACAAAATCGACAAACCCTTAGCCAGACTCACTAAGAAAAAAAGAGAGAAGGCTCAAATAATATAAAATTAGAAATGAAAGAGGAGAAATTACAACCGATACCACAGAAATACAAAGGATTATAAGAGACTACTATGAAAAAGTATATGACCACAAATTGGATAACCTATAAGAAATGAATGAAACAACCTCCCAAAACTGAATCAAAAAGAAAAGGAGAATCTGAATAGAACAATCACAATAAATTGAAATAGTAATCAAAAACCTCCCAAAAAATAAAAGTCCAAGATTGCTTCTCTGGAGAATTCTAACAAACATTCAAATAAGATTTAATACCTATCCTCCTCAAACTATTCCAAAAAATTTAAGAAGATGGAACACTTCCTAATTTGTTCTATGAGGCCAATGTCACCCTGATACCAAAACCAGACAAGGACAACACAAAGAAGGAAAATAAGAGGCCAATGTCACTGATAAACATAGACACAAAAAGCCTAAACAAAATATTTGCAAACTGAATACAGCAGTACATTAAAAGGATCATACACCATGATCAAGTGAGATTTATACCAGGGATGCAGGGATGGTTCAACATCTGCAAGTCAATCAATGTGATATACCACATTAACAAAATGAGGAATAAAAATAACATGATCATCTCAATAGTTACGGAGAAAGCATTAGACAAGATCCAACATTCATATCTGAAAAAAACTCAATGAAAGGGTACAGGGGGAAAGTAACTCAACATCATAAAGACCATATATGGCAAACCCACAGCCAAAATCATACTGAATAAATAAAAACTTAAAGCCATCCCTCCGAGAAGAAGAACGAGACAAGGGGGCCCACTCTTGCACTCCTATTCGACATAGTACTAGAGATTCTGGCCAGAGAAATTAGGCAAGAAAAAGAAATAAAAGGTATCCAGATTGGAAAGGAAGAAGTGAAACTCTTACTGTTTGTGGATGACATAACTCTCTATATAGAAAAACCTAAAGAATCCATCAGAAAACTGTTAGAAATAATCAACAACTACAGCAAAGTTGCAGGGTACAAAATCAACATAAAAATATCAGCTGCATTTCTATACACTAACAACAAACTAGCAGAAAGAGAACTCAAGAATACAATCCCATTTACAATTGCAAAAAAAAAGAATAAAAGATCTAGGAATAAACTTAACCAAGGAGGGGAAAGGCCTATACATTGAAGACTATAAGACATTATTGAAAGAAATCAAAGATTACGTAAAGAAAGGGAAAGACATTCCATGCTCATGGATTGGAAGAACAAACATAGTTAAAATATCCAAATTACCTAAAGCAATCTACAGATTCAATGCAATCCCAATCAGAATCCCAATGACATTCTTCATGGAAATAGAAGAAAGTGTCCTAAAATTTATACGGAACAGCAAAAGACCCCAAATAGCGAAGGCAATCCTGAGAAAAAGGAAGAAAGCTGGAGGCATCACAATCCCTGACCTCAAAATAGACTACAAAGCTACAGCAATTGAAACAGCATGTTCTGTCTCAAAAACAGACACACCGATCAATGGAACAGAATTGAAAGCCCAGAAATAAACCACACATCTATGGACAGCTAATCTTCAACAAAGGAGCCAAGAACGCAAAATGGAGAAAGGACAGTCTCTTCAATAAATCGTGTTGGGAAAACTGGATAGCCACATGCAAAAGCATGAAAGTAGACCATTATACCTGAAACCATAAAACTCTTAGAAGAAAATATAGGCAGTACACTCTTTGACATCAGTCTCAGCAGCATCTTTTTGAATACCATGTCTACTCAGGCAAGGGAAACAAAAGAAAAAATAAACAAATGGGACTAAATCAGACTAAAAATCTTCTGCAAGGCAAAGGAAATCATGAACAAAACGAAAAGACACACACCAACTGGGAGAAAATATTTGCAAATCATGTATCCAACAAGGGGTTAATTTCCAAAATATATAAAGAACTCATATAACTGAGCAACAAAAAGCAAACAACCTGATCTAAAATGGGTGGAGGAAATACACAGACATTATTCCAAAGAAGATATACAGATGACCAACAGGTACATGAAAAGATATTCAATATCACTAATTATTAGGGAAATGCAAATCAAAACTACCATGAGATATCACATTACATCAGTCCGAATGGCTATAATTAACAAGACAAATGCCACAAATGTTGGAGAGGATGTGGAGAAAAGGGAACCCTGATACACTGCTTGTGGGAATGCAAACTGGTACAGCCACTATGGAAAACAGCATGAAGATTTCTCAAAAAATTAAATATAGAAATACCATATGACCCAGCTATCCCACTGCTGGGTATTTATCCACAGAACTTAAAATCAGCAATTCAAAGAGATTTATGCACCCTATGTTCATTGCAGCATTATTCACAACGGCCAAGATGTGGAAGCAACCTAAGTGCCTATCAACTGATTAATGGATAAAGAAGATGTAGTATATATATATACAATGGAATACTACTCTGCCATGAAACTACCCATTTGCAACAAAATGGATGGACCTTGAGAGTATGATGTTAAGCAAAATAAGCCAGACAGAGAAAGACAAACACCACATGATTTCACTCATATGTGGAAGATAAACAAACACATGGATAAAGAGAACAGATTAGTGATTACCAGAGGGGAAGTGGGTTGAGGGGTCAGCCTCAAAGGGGTAAAGAGACACATGTATATGGTAATGGATAAAAATTAGACTATTGGTGGTGAGCACAATGTAGTTTATACAGAAACTGATAAATAATAATGTACACCTGAAATTACAGAACATTATAAACCATTATATCCTCAATGAAATAATAGAAAAAAAATTCAATTAACAAAAGACCCTGAATAGCCAAAGGAATCCTGAAGAAAAAGAGCAAAGCTGGAGGTATCTCACTCACTGATTTCAAAATATACTACAAAGCCATAGTAACCAAAACAGCATGGTACTGCCACAAAAACAGACACAAAGATCAATGGAACAGAATCGAGAGCCCAGAAATAAACCCACACATTTATGGACAGCTAATATTCGACAAGGGAGCCAAGAGCATACAATGGAGAAAGGAAAGTCTCTTCAATAAATGGTGTTGGGAAAACTGGACGACTACATGGAAAAGAATGAAAGTAGACCATTCCCTTACACCATGCACAAAAATCAACTCAAAATGGATTAAAGACTTGAATGTAACACCTGAAAACATGCGACTTCTAGAAGAAAGAATACATAGTACACTCTTTGACATCGGTCTGAGCAGCATATTTTCAAGTACCATGCCTGACTGGGCAAGGGAAACAAGAGAGAAAATAAATAAATGGGACTACATCAAACTAAAAAGCTTCTGCACAGCAAAGGAAATCATCAACAAAACAAAAAGACAACCTAATAATTGGGAGAAGGTATTTGCAAATCATATATCAGATAAGGGGTTAATATCCAAAATGTACAAAGAAGTCATACATCTCAACAACAAAAAAACCAACAACCAAATTAAAAGATGGACCAAAGATCTGAACAGAGATTTCTCCAAAGAAGATATACAGATGGCCAACAGGTACATGAAAAGATGCTCAACATCATTAACTATCAGGGAAATGCAAATCAAAAGTACAATGAGGTATCACCTCACTCTGGTCAGAATGGCTATAATTAACAAGGCAGGAAACAAAAAATGTTGGAGAGAATGTGGAGAGATGAGAACCCTTGTACACTGCTGGTGGGAGTGCAAACTGGTGCAGCCACTATGGAAAACAGTATAGAGTTGCCTCAGAAAATTAAGAATAGATCTACCATATGATCCAGCTATTCCACTGCTGGGTATTTACCCAAATAACCTGAAAACATAAATGAATCAAGATACATGCACCCCTATGTTTACCACAGCATTATTCACAATAGCCAAGACTTGGAAGCAACCTAGGTGCCCATCAAGGAATGAGCGGATCAAGAAGATGTGGTATATATACACAATGGAATACTACTCAGCCATAAGAAATGATGAAATCTGGCCATTTGTGACAACATGGATGGAACTTGAGGGTGTTATGCTAAATGAAATGTCAGAGGGAGAAAGTCAAATACCATATGATCTCACTCACATGTAGAAGAAAAATACAATGAGAAACACATAGCAACAGAGATTGGATTGGTGGTTACCAGAGGCAAAGCGGGGAGGAAGGAGGGCGAAAGAGGTGATCAGGCACATATGTGGTGATAGATTGTAATTAGTCTTTGGGTGGTGAACATGACGTAGTCTTCACAGAATTCAAAATAGATTACGATGTACACCTGAAAGTTATACAATGTTATAATCCAATGTTACTGCAATAAAAAAAAGTCACAGAATTAGCAACTGTGTAGTAGTAGCTGTGCCCACAGGCTGCTGGAACATTGAGATAAATATTGATAAATTCAGCTCCCTCACGCAGATATTTCATCAGTCTGAATTTTCCAGTAGAGGAGCCTCTAGCAATATGTGGCTCCTGAGTGTGTGAAATACCACTAGCTTGATTTGAGATGTGAGGTAAGCATGAAGTACACAGTGGATATCAAAGATTTCTTAAGGAAAAAAAATGTAAAATATCAAATTCATAATTTCATATTGGTTATATGTTGTAATATAATATTTTAGGTTATTGGGCTAAGTATATTATTAAAATGAATGTCATCTTTTCATTTCACTTTTTTTTTACGTTGCTATGAGAAAATTAAATTTCACATTTGTGGCTCAAAACGAAAGAAGGGTAATACCATTACAGATAAGGTACATAGTTTCTGTTGATAAAGTACTATCTAGACAATTTTATTTTCTACATTTTCTGTGCTTTCTTATTGGTAACAGTGAAAAAAATGGAACTATAATTTAAAAAGTCACAAATTAAGACACAAGAGACCTGCGTTCTGGATACAATTGATCATTAATTAATTGTTGACAAGTTACTTAAGGTCTTTGTGTACGGTCTGTGGGGCAGGAAGCTGTGATCGGGTTAAACACCCCAGTACCAAAGACCCATGAGCTGGCTCAGGAAATGAGAAGCTGCCCAGGAACACAGTCTGAAAGTAAACTCCAGGAGATCATTCTGCCTCTGAAAACAAGTACACTATTTTCTTTAAATTGCTACAGCAGTAAATGAGACACAGGGCTACAGGAAAGAAAAAAATAAACGTTATTATCAAACAAAAACTCCACATGCAAAGTAAGTAAAATGCTCTGAGTCACAACTAGAAATATTCTGCTTGCTAAGATATTTTTAGATTTTTTTTAAGTTATAGAATATGCATGCATATTTCCTAGGTACCGAAAGTTCATAGTAAGCAAAAAATTCAGTCATTAAGAAAGTTCATACTTCACTTCTTCTCTTTTTTCTTTGCTTTAAAAGAACACTTACTGGAAATAGACATTCTACATCTGTACCCAAATGCTGGAAGCTGATTTAAAAAATAACTTCCACCTACAGAATGACTCTTTGGGTTAAAAAAAAAAATAGTTGAGCTTTTAAGATTTTTTTTATTGATAATTTTCAAAGTTCAGATTTAATCTCAAAATATGTAAAACATGGGCTTAGTTTTATGTTTCTTTGTGGTTTGTTTTTTAAGTGTTAATGCCCATAGTGAATGGCTAGGATCATGCAGGCTAAGGAAATAGCTCACGGTTATACAGCTTGCAATTGATAGAGTCCAGATATTCTACCCAGAAATTCAGGCCTGCTCATTTTCCACCAGAGCACTATTATATTACAGTTGCAATTGATTGCATAAACCAAACATATCATTCATTCATTCATTAAGAAAATATTTGGTAAGAGCCTTCCCTATGCCAGACATTATTGCTAGTTCTCAGTACAGCAGTGTGCCAAAGAGACAAAATTCCAACGGTGTGCTGGTGAATGTTCAACAGCTGGCTGGTGTCGGGGCGGGGTGGGTGAGGAGGAAGAGGACTTATGTGTAGCAATTGCTTGTTTACATAATTGACATACTTCTATCAGGACAGAGTTCAATCTACCACCCTGACATCATTGCCCTTAGAGTTGGGGAGAGATGTGCACAGTCAACTCTTGCGAGTCTGTGTGAGGTGGCTCCTGCAGACTACTGAAAAAATTCCTGCCCAAGGGAAAAATGCATTCTAGCAAAGAGAGAGAGGCAACATGCTCATCGCCTGTATGGTATACCAGATACTAAAATGTGTTATGGAGGGGGCAAAAAAAGGCAGGGAAGTTGGGTAGGCAGTGCTGGGTAGGAAGGGGCAATTTTAAATAGGAGAGTCAGGAAAGACTCTTTAAAAAATGACATTTGAGCAAATCCCTGAAAGTGGTGAAGGATGGGATAATAAAGAGCATTTCAGGGAGGGGGGTCTCTAGAGAAAAAGGCTTGGTATTTGTTTTAAGAATTTTGGTTGTTACCATAAGTGAGATGGGAAGACATTGAAAGGTTTTTCTGCTTTGTTTTGTTTTCAGCCAAGGAGTGACATTATCTTATTTATATTTTTAATATATCACTCTAGCTGATGCCTTGAGACTAGACTCTTTGGAGGTGAGCAATGTGGAAGCTCTTGCAATAATCCAGGCAAGAGGTAACGGTAGCTTGGATCAGAGTGGTAGTGGAGAGAACGGTGAGATTCCAGATGGATTCTGAATGTAGAGCCAACAGAATTTGTTTACAGATTGGATATGAAGTGTTGCCCAAAAGATGATTCTAAAGATTTTGTTCTAAGAAACTGGATTTAGCATTTACTGAATTAGAACAGAGCAATTTTGGAGAAAAGATCAGGGGTTTGGTTTGGACTACATTTAGTTTGATATGCCTGTTAGATGTCTATCTAAGAGGAGATGGAGAACAGGCAGGTGGGTATACAAGTCTAGTTTCAGGGAGAGGTTTGGGTTGGAGATATGACTGTGGGAGCATTTGAGATATTGGTAATACTTAAAACATTGAGGTTCAATGGGAGCACCAGAAGAGTGAATGCAAAAGTATTTAAAACTTAGTTAGCTATTTAACAAACGCATATTCCAGCCCTGTTCTCAGTGTTCTGCAAGTATTAGCTCATTTAATTCTCATCACTGTAGAAAGTAGGTACTAACATTTTCCCCTTTCACAAACAAGGAAACAGAAAGGTTAACTAAGTTGCCCAAGATTACAAGCAAACGGTTAATAAGTAGTAGATGTGAACTTTCTAACCAAGGCTGTCCAGATCCTGAGTTCTTGCAAGAGAAGAAAAGTTATCCAGAGGTTGAGGCTTCAGACACTATACCCTTCAGAGGTCAGGGAGATGAGGACACCCTGTTCATGGCAGGTAACACATTTTACTTTGCTGCGGAAACTCTAACTGTGCTCAAGGAGAGTAAACATACCAATGTTTCCCTTTACACTTTTCTATAATAAGCACATATTACTAGAATCAGAAAAGGTTGTATTAAAATAATAGGAGCTGCAGAGTTAACTTTTAAACCTTGTTTCAGGGGATGCATATCATTCTCCGTTTACATCACAGTTAAACGTGAAGATATGATGAAAGTCCTTACAGAAAAACTGAAGTGAAGCTCTCTGCTTAGGGTGTGAATAGAGTTACCATATGATTTATTGTTCAAAGAACCATTCCTGAGAGTAAAAGGGAGCGCTATTAATTATACGGTGACAACAGGCTTCAGTTAGGACTGCCCTAAACATACCTGGAGTCAGCGTGGGTGCCCCCCATAGCCTCTTTCTTGAGAATAGAGTTTGTATGAATACAAGAGAGCAAACTCTTATCTAGTCCATGCACACTGCCAACCACTGTTACCACCTTACTGTTAATTACAGGTTAAATGTATTCATTAAATTTATTATTTGTCGTTGTTTAGCTTTCCTACTAACTACTGGTTAGAACTGGATATCAGAAAATGAACTGAGCACCCCCTGCGTGTTGTTATCCATGAGGATTGGAGGTACACAACTTGGGGCTCATTAGTCCTAGGATGAGAAATAATAACATGGGCTTCAGCTACTTTGATGATTAATGCTTCATTTCAAGGATTTGAAAAGAACTATTAAAAATGTTAAGTATAAGAGAAGTCTAGTAAGAAATCACTTTACACGGTGATTAAATACTATATTTATAATCATTAAAAAGACTTCTCTTCATTCCTGTTCTAACTTAAATGAACTGTGAAAAAAAGGAGACATCTAAGCATCCAATTCTCTTTCCTAAGCCATTTTTAATATGATATAAATACTACTCTGGTGTGGAACACGTGCAAGATGGAATGGCAAAATGGAAATACAAGAGAACATACTGTACCTTGTTTTACCTGTAAGGAACACACACCTGACAAAAGGCAATTTTCACATCGAAGGTTGGTTCACTGCAGTAGTACAATAAATGGAGGCTCATAAATACCTACAGAAAAAAGAGGGGGCATGAATTTCCAAATCACCCAACTGTTCATTATTTAATAGTATAAACGTTAATATAATTTGAATTATATACAAGTTGTCAAGTACAACATATATTCAGCATAGTCCTTATCCAGACCAGTACTAGGTACTTTTCACCAATTGTAAATATTAAATCATAAAATAAGGTTAAAATGCCCTATCTTCTATAATGATGTCATCACAATCGTATAGATATAAGAAACTGGATACAACTAATAAGCTGAAGTTTAGTACCTTCCATCATAGAGCACTTTCAGTTCTAGGCATCTAATTTAAAAAATCTCAAGCATATGCTCAAGAGGATATATATATGAAGATGTTTATTGTAGAATAAACAGACTATGGAATAAAATGTAATTTATAATAGAATTATATACAGCACTTGAAATAATTGAATTAGAGCTTAGGGTATCAGCACAGATAAATTTTTCAAACATGATGTTGAGTGGGGAAAAAAGAGCAAGTTTCAAAGGTTATGAATATCACTATATTATTAACATAAAATTTTTTAATATAAAAATAATGTACATTGCTTATTTATATAACTAAATAACCAAGAATAAAGAAAATTGGGCACTATATTAACATTGGTTTAACCTTGGTATTAAGTACAAAGATTTCAATTATATTATTTTCCGTAGGTTTGAAATATTTTATAATTTTGCAAAGTTTTAAGGAGAGGATAAAAGTCATCTAATGGTGGTAATGCCAAGCTAGGTACTGGGTTATTTGGGAATGATGAGGCAGCACCAGAGAAACTGGTCTGAAATCTCATTGGTTCAATTAAGCATATTTTATTGAACGTTATTTTGTGCAAGACATAATTCTGTGCGATTAAGCAATTTTAAAACCACTATTGACACAAGCTGTCTGTTTCTGGCAATATGCATGATTAGATATCCTGGAAACCACTCTTAAAGCAAAACTGCTAAAAAAAAAAGGTTAGATGAAATATACAAAATCTCTTTTAAAATGCATAGCTGAGCTGCCAAAAAAAGACAAGAAAAATTCTGAGAGGCTGAAAACAATGTGAAAGGATCCATGCAGAGCAGTAAATGAGCTGAAGCTGCCACTTGTCCCCAGGCCATCTGCTGCTGTCTGAAGACTAGAACTTCAGTTTTTAAAGAACAGTGTATAGAATACAGGAACATAGAGCTTAAAACCTATCTGTGGTGGGAAGTCACACTGGGGACACCTGCATTAAGCTTTCTGGAGAAAATTTTAAACAATCTTAAGGAGCTAACAAAACAATCCCAGAAGGAGGGTCTGAATTGCAAGAAAAAGTGTTTTACATGGGAACTTGTCCAGATTTTTCAAATTTAAAGAAGAATGAAAGGACAATATATAAGACATTCCTGAAAAAGAACAAGGTGGGTATCTGTCTGTGGGGGCAGGGGAAGGAATTGATCTATCAGAGATCAAGATTCATTATAAAGCTGTAGTAAGTAAAGGTATGTGGGACTGATGCAGAGACAGACTCATCAATTAACAGAATAGAGAGCCAGAAACAGACACATACATATATGGAAGCCTGACTGTCTGCATTGAAGATATTTGGGGAAAGAAGATACTATGCATTAAATCGTGCTAAGACAGTAGGTCCTGAATATGGGGGTCCGGGGTACACCCTGCTGGGAGACAACTCTCTACAGGCCTCTCACCTTTCTGCATGTCTTGCAAACAGAAGCCTTTATTCCAGGGTGTCTTCTCAAGGATGGTTATGTAGCAAACAACCTTGGAAGAGAGAGAGAGTATCTCCCCCTGGAGCAAGGGGCAGGTTCGATTACTCTGCAGTATAATAAAGTGTCCTTCGGGGGCAAGGCATGCTTACTGCCCATTATAAAAGACTGAGTTTCCCTAAGCTTGGAGTTCCTCTTCCATAATGTAACTCACTGTGCATGCAGTAGTCACCTGACCTTCTTTGAGTCCCCTTGTGGGTATTGGGGCCCAAAGAACTGGCATGAGTGCTGACATTCTAGCTACTGCTATTGACGTAATAAAGACCTTTGTATCCGACCCAGGAATCTTGTGTCTACTTCTTCAAGCTGGGTGGTGGAGTCATGCATGGTTGTTTCATTATTATTCTCTAAACCCTACATATATGAAATATATGCTATTTGGTACGTCGGAAATATTTCATAATAAAAAAACTTCAAGTGACACAAGGAACTAGTGGTCCTTCATTCTTTTGCTCAGCATTGTTGTGTAAACACAAATGCCTGGAACCAAAACACTCATAATAGTAAATAGTAGGATATGATCTTGAGAAATGCTGAGGAGTGTAAAGCAGGAAGGTGGAAGGACCTGTGTGCTTGATGATAACACTAAACTAGTGAATTAAGAAATTCCGGAAATTTTCTACTTCTAGACTTTCCATTATATGAGAAAGTAAATCCTCCATAGGGAAAAATATTACTAAAATATAGTCGGTAAGCAAAAAGCAAAACAAAGCAACAACAAAAGAAACGATTTAATCCTCAAATTTTAACGAGATTATTTCATTGCATTTCCATGCGATTTATGTGTAATTTTTGCCAGTTACCTCCACTTCCTATTTTCAAAGAAAATTTTTAAATTTAGTTTTGATTCAGGTATCATTTACACAGAGCAAAATAAACAGTTCCTAAATGTCCAGGTGGATGAGTTTTGACAAGTGCACATATCCAAGTAACTCACATCCCAGTGCAGATACAGAACGGTCCGAAAACCCCTCATGCCCTTCTCTGGACAATACTCCCCACCCCCCAGGCTAACAGTGTTCTAACTTCCTTCACTCCAGATTAGTTATTCTTGTCCTAGAACTCATACAAAAGAAATCATACAGTATGTACTCCTTTTTGTTGGGCTTCTTTTGCTCAACATGCTTTTAGTATTCATCCTTGTTGGTGTAAGTATCAGTGATTGCTCCTTTTCATTGCTGAGAATAACGCACAACATGTTGATCCATTCTGTGTTAGGACACTTGAGGTGCTTCCATTTTTTAGATATTACTAATAGTGCTGCTATGAACACTTATGTACATGTATTTTTGCATAAATACGTTTTCATTTCTTTTGGGAAAAATATCAAGTGAAGGAATGGTTGGATCATGAGATTAGGAATATGTTTAATTTATGAACACTGCCAGGCACATTGTCTACCCTCCACAGCAATGTATGCAAATTCAGTTGCTTTACATCCTTGCCTCAGTGTTATCAGTTTTCTAAATTTTAATCATTTTAGTGGGTATTTGATAATTTTTTTATGATTTTATTTTTTATTTCCCTGATGACTAATGATTTTGAGAACTTTTTTCATGTGTTTATTGGCCATTTATCTTCTTTTTGAAGTGTCTTTTCAAGTCTTTTGCCCATTTGGTAGTGGACTATGGGTGCGAGTAGGAGTTTGTCTTTTTATTACAAATTGTAGAAATTCTTAACTATTTCAGATAAATGACTTCTGTCAGTTACATGTACTATGAATATTTTCTTTCATTCTGTAGCTTGCATGTTTAGCTTAGTAATGCTGTCCTGTAGTGAATAATATTTAATTTTTATGAAATTTATTTTATCATTTGTTCTCCTTTTATTATGAGTGCTTTCTAGGTTCTGTCAAAGGATCTTTGCCCACACCAGGTTCGTGAAGGTATTCTTCCACGTTTTATTCTTGAAGCTTTACATTGTTAGTTTTACTTTTATTTATTTATTTATCTATCTATTTATTTATTTATTTATTTTGAGGAAGATTAGCCCTGAGCTAACATCTGCTGCCAATCCTCCTATTTTTGCTGAGGAAGACTGGCCCTGAGCTAACATCCATGCCCATCTTCCTCTACTTTATATGTGGGACGCCTACCACAGCATGGCTTGCCAAGCGGTGCCATCTCCGCACCCAGGATCCGAACCGCCGAACACTGGGCCATCAAAGCAGAACCTGCAAACTTAACCACCACGCCACTGGCCAGCCTCATTTGTTTTTCTTTTAGGTCTATGATCCATCCCCAATTAATTTGAACCCATGGAGTGATGTATATGTTGAGGTTCATTTTTTTCCTTATGGATAGCCAGTTACTCAAGCATCCTTGGTGAAAAGACTTCCCTTTTCATGTTGTGTTGCCTTGCTACATTGGTCAAAAAAATCAATTGACTGTGCACGTGTGGGTCTATTTCAGGACTCTATTCTATTCCATTGATTTGTTGTCTATCTTTACCACAATACCATCCTGTCTTGATTACTGTAGATTTATAATAAGTCTGAAATTAAGTCAGTCCTCCAAATTTTGTTTTCTTTTTATTTGGGGAATTATTTTAGGTCTTTGCATTTCCACATGAATTTTAAAATCAGCCTGACATTTAAAAAGACAAACATTCAAGATTTTGATTGGGATTGTATTAGAGCTATAGATCAATTGGGAAGAATAGGTATCTTAACAACATTGAGTGTTTTTATCCATAATCATAGTGTATTTGTCCATTTATTTTAGTTCTATTTCAGAAATGTTTTTTAGTTTACAGTGAATAGACTTTATACGCTTTTCTTTAAGTTTATTCTTTAGCATTTTTGTTTTTTGATGCTAATGTAAATGGGTATATTTTTAATTTCCATTTCCCAAGTACTCATTTCTAAAAATAAAGTTGATTTTTATAAATGTCCTTGTATTCTACATTGCTAAATTCACTTACTAAATGTAGTAAATATTTTGTGAATTGTTTAGGATTTTCCTTATACACAGAAAAGCTGTCTGCAAGTGAAGATAGTTTTTACTTTTTCCTTTCCAGTCTGCTTTTTCTTGCCTAATTGCCCTGCTCCAGAACTGACTGTCATTTTGTTTTCCATTTTATTTTATCTAATAGCTTATTAGTTATACTTCTTTTTCTTCTTTTTATAGTGGTTATTCTAGAGTTTGCAAGGGAAAAGCCCAATAATGATGCATATTCTGCATTTTTAATTTTTAGTCATCTAGCTTCAAATAATATTATTCCACTTCATATATAGTTTAAGAAACTTTCACTGGTATACTTCAAGTTTCTCCTCTAGCCCTTTGAGCTATTGTTGTCATATATTTTACTTATACGTACTTTATGAACTCCACAGCATCTTATTTTTTTGCTTTAAACAGGCAATTCCATTAAAAAAATTAAAGCATTTCAGAGAAAAATATTTTATATTTATTCACATATTTTCTGTATATAGTCCTTTTATGCCTTTCTTTGAGTTTATTCTTAAGCTCTTATGTTTTTGATATTATTATAAATGGTATTTTTATTTTACTTCCATTTTCCCAATGCTCATTTCCAGTATTTGAAGCATGTTGTTCCACTGCCATCTCATTACCTTGTGGCATGCTTCAAATGGAGAAATGTTCTCCCGGCCACTCTTCAATCTTTTTGTCAGTCTTCTCATAGCACTTTGCTCATACTTTTATTATGAATATCTTACGATACTGTAACTGTTTGCTTATATGTCTGTTCCATACTACATTATGACCTTCTGGGGAACACTGATTATATTATATTCATGTTCACAACCCCAGGGCCCGGCACTATTCATAGTATATAGCTAATGTTGAGTAAATGTTTATTGAATAAAAGGAGAATCAAATGGAAAAAGCTTCTTGCCTTCTCTACCACAAATCTAAGGATCTTCATTATCTCCTCATATTGAGACCCATGAATTTTCAATAAATTTGATGCTAACAAATTAGGAATGATGAGTTTGTAGTAAAAAAAAGTATGAAAGAATCGGGCACAGACGACCCCAGAAATGCTACCCAGCAGGGCTGTTTTCGTTCTGTACTGCTGCACTGAGCATGTGGGAAATAATAATATCCAGCCCACCACCTGAAATGAACAATGTACTTTAATTTTTAATGAATGCATAATCTTGCTACGAAAAGCGAGCATCCTGACCTTTCCTGCTTTGCATTACAAAGACTCCAAATGTAGCACCGTGGCTAAGTCACTAAGTCACTGCAGTATCTTCTCATTCCACAAAGCGACACTAAAGAAAAAGGATATTCAGTATAATAATCCCAATGAATTACAGAAACCTAGTTTGATAATTATACTTTCTGATAGCACGGCAGAGAGCATTTGGCACCATTACATAGAAACAACATAAATGGCCAGGGCATCAGCTTGATATTACTCTAAAGTGGAATTAGTGACAATATCTTGGTGCAATATAGGACCCGTGAGGAGCCTGAAGAGGGAGGGGATGATAATTTGGAGAGTTTCGTGCTTTCCATTACTGGTGGTTCTTCTGGGAAAAGCCCCATGTGTGCACTCCTTGCTGTGTACTGTACTGAGCTCCTGCTCGTTACATGCCTGTGTGAGTTAATGGCTATTCTGAGCAAAGCAGTAGGCCAAGTTGTATGAATGAGATACACTTAAGAATTTATTAGGTTGAAGTGGTGCACAGCAGCTGCTATAAAGGAATGTAACTATGATGTGCTTTAATAGCTTAGATCAATACTTAAATTCTTTTGTATGTGAGATGTGCCAACTAAACCACAGGAGGTTTGAGAAGCTTCACAGAAGCAAAAACTCAAATTGTTCTGGGCAGCTCCAGGCTCCCACAGATTGTCACTGAAATGCAATATATACAAGAGAAAACCAAAAGACCTCTTGATTACTAAAAAATTTTTAAGGTCCAACAGTTTCCAAGTTGAATTGGTATACAACAAACATTATCTATAAAAAATTTCTGTCTTTATTACATATAAGATTTATTAAAAATGACTCTCTTAACAACCTGCAAGCATAGGTACGATATTAAAATACAAAGTCATTGTTAATTACCAAAAGCACTCTCCCTTCTATGCCCAAAAGGATTCTCCCAACTTTGTGCAAAAAAAAAAAAAACAAATGAAAAGTAAATATACCTTGAAAGTAATTATCTTTTCAAGTATAGGAAATTGATATAGGAAATTGAATTAAATTTAATTTTCTACAAAGAACTGTGCATATGCCTACTTTAAGACATTATTAAATCATTAGGTCCATGGACTGTCATTTAGAGCACGGATCAGCAAATTGTGCCCTAAGGACAAAATTCAACTCGTCATCTATTTTTGTAAAATAGCAGAGTTCAGTAACTGACAGAGACGGTACGGCCCTCGAAGTCTAAAGTATTCATCATCTGACCCTTTGTAGAAAAAGGTTGCCAACCTCTGCTTTAGAGCACTCTACCATGAATATCTGGAAGGACATCACTAGCTTCGGTATAAAGGCAAAAATATTATGTCTCTAATCATAAGTATATGAATACACAAAATAGTTTCTCATAAATATTTAATATCTAATAGAAACTATCTCCTCCCAAGAAATTTGTACTTATCTACATCTAAAAGTTAAGTATCTCTTAAAATATTTTTCATGTAACAGGATGATTGCTTCCACAGAAATCCTTTGATAAGCTTATTTAGAAGGAGTAAAGTAATGGATAGAGACCAGAATGCAAGAGATGAGAATGAGGCAAGTGTATAAGAAATATGGTGGAGTATTAAGAGAGAAGACATATAAAATAAGAGATGCAGAAATGGTGAAATTCACCAATTCAAGAATTATAACACATACAAACATTTTTAGGTTTTTTTAATTTTTTTTTTTTTTAGTGAGGAAGATTAGCCCTGAGCTAGAATCTGCCACCAATCCTTCCCTTTTGCTTGGCCCAGAGCTAACATCTGTGCCCATCTTCCTCTATTTTATATGTGGGACACCTACCACAGCATGGCTTGATAAGTGGTGTGTAGGTCCGCACCCAGGATCCGAACCAGCAAACCTCAGGCCTCTGAAGCAGAGCAGGTGAACTTAACTGCTACGCCCCAGGGCCAGCCCCCAAGCTTTCTTAATTTTTTTTGTTTTTTGAGGAAGATTAGCCCTGAGCTAAAATCTGCTGCCAATCCTCCTCTTTTTGCTGAGAAGACTGGCCCTGAGCTAACATCCATGCTCATCTTCCTCTAGTATATATGTGGGACGCCTACCACAGCATGGCTTGATGAGTGGTGCATAGGTCCATATCCGGGATCCGAACCTGTGAACCCCAGGCTGCCAAAGGAGAACGTGCGAACTTAACCTCCGCACCACCAGGCTGGCCCCAAGCTTTCTTAATTTTGAGTATATAGCTCTGGTCCTGGAAACCTGGTAGAGTTAGCTAACATGAAAATTCTTAACATCACAAACTCTAGGTGAGCTGGGTAAGCTGTAACAAAAAATTGTCACTGGATAGCTGAATTTACATTAAAAAGGAAAATTGCCAGTGGTGTTCTGAAGCTCCCTCCAAAAGCTGACTGTGCACATCTCCTCCCAGCTCCAGGCTTGATGACACCACTCCAGGAGCTTAAAATTGACTGTGGTGGGAATATTTACACCTTGGAAATCAGCAAATGCTACAAACCACAGCACCTTTTTCAGAGAACTGGTGATTAAAAATTTACTAGCACACCATTGGAAGCTACCAGACACCAGAAATGAAAGAAGAAATTGAAAGATGAATCACAAATTTTCAGAAATATCACAAGGAAAACAAACGCCACAAGTGAGAATCATCAGATACTATAAAGGAAATATTAGTACCACGAGAACTTCAGATGATGAAAAACAATTGGAATGATCATAAGTAAGAATGGGTAATGGGGCCGGCCAAGTGGCACAGCAGTTAAGTTCGCATGTTCCACTTCAGTGGCCTGGGGGTTCGCCGGTTTGGATCCCAAGTGCGGACATGGCACCACTTGCCAAGCCATACTGTGGTAGGCGTCCCACATATAAAATAGAGTAAGATGGGCATGGATGTTAGCTCAGGGCCAGTCTTCCTCAGCAAAAAGAGCAGGATTGGCAGCAGTTAGCTCAGGGCTAATCTTCCTCAAAAAAAAAAAAAAAAAAGAATGGGTAAAATAAGTAAGCAATCAGAATAAGGAATGAAGGCCATAAAAAATAAGCTATCACTGTAATAAGAAGAAAAAATGGATAAATTTGAAAATGAACTAAATAGAAGTTGTGGGAAAAGTTAGCTTTTAAGTTAAAAGCCTAATAGGTCAACAGGTTAAACAGAAACAGTGAGCTAATGAACTGGAAGGAAATTCACAGGAATTTATCACAGAATAATAAAGAGATGGAAAATATGAAAGATTGAGCGATATAGAAAATAGACTAACAAGGCCCAAAATAAATATGAGTTCCAGAAGGAAGAAAGCAAATAAATAGAATGGGTGAGGGGTAATATTTGAAATGATAGTGACAGTTAATTCTCCTAAATAGCTGAAAAATAGAACGAAGTAGTTAGCAGGATAAATAAGAATAAATCCATGTCTAGAAATAGTATGAAGAACTGTAGACCAGCCAAAACAGTGATAAAATCTGAAAAGCAACTAGAGAGGAGAGTCAGAATCCCCCTAAAAGAACGGCTGGACTGAAGGAAGACTCATGGGTATAAAATAAAATAGCAAAGCAGAAGAAACAGTACTTTAAAAATAAGTTCATTTAAAACAAAAAATAGAGCCAAGATGATGAAAACAATAGAACATACAAACAAACAAAAATTGGTTTATCACCGGGGCTGGCCCCGTGGTCGAGTGGTTAAGTTCACGCGCTCCGCTGCAGGTGGCCCAGTGTTTCGTTGGTTCGAATCCTGGGCGCGGACATGGCACTGCTCATCAAACCACGCTGAGGCAGCGTCCCACATACCACAACTAGAAGAATCCACAATGAAGAATATACAACTATGTACCGGGGGGCCGGTTGGGGAGAAAAAGGAAATAATAAAATCTTTAAAAAAAAAAAAAAAATTGGTTTATCACCAGCACATAGTGGAAAATAAAGTTTTCTAGATTTGACGAGAAAAATTCTAATTTTGATTACAAAGACAATGATGATTTGTAACCAGTCGGAAGAGAACTAATTAATATTAGGGTTCACCTTCCCCGTTCACCAAGGAGGGACACAGACACCAAGCAAGGGAGTCAGTACAACAAAATAGTCCCAATACAAAATGGCCATCAAAATAATTTTTTTTAAAAAAAGGTTTTCAGCTTAACAGCAAAGAAATAAAAAATAAGATACTGTTTTACTTATGAAATTGTTGGAGCTTTTTGATGATTAATATTCAATGCAGAGAAACAGATCTACCTGCTGCCTTCCTCCAAGACGTCCATTTCTCCAATACCTCACTTCACTCATGTCTACTCAATGTAAAATGAGCACTAAATAAATATTTGTTGAGTGAATTAATATATCTTGAAAGTAAAAATTTGTACACAGTTTTGGGGGTGGCTTGACAACAAGGCATTCAATTGATTTAAATTGCATTTAAAATTTAAATATTTCCACACGTAAGAATTTATGCTAAAGATATAATCAAATATCTGCACAAAGATTGATCTATAATAATATTCATCACAGTATTATTCACAGTAAAATGATTGGAAAACTAATGGTTCAACAAAAAATGGATTAATAAAATAATTATTGTAAAAGTATATAACATAATTCTATGTAGCCATTTATAAATTGTAATATGGATAAATATTCACAATATATTGTAAAGTGGAAAAACACAACAAAAAACCTACTACAATATGTTCCCAATCTTTCAAAAACTAAATAGATATGAACACAGTTTTATGGATATAGAAATGTGCACATATTTATACTTTGTGCTTTTACGTATTTTCCAGTTTTACAATGAAGACTATATCTTTTTAATAAGGAAAGATGTTATTACAGCATATGGTAAAATAACAGATGTAAAGCTTTTGAACTGAAAGAAAACATAGGAAGCATCTAAGCAATTTCTTTTCATAGTCTAATGGAAAATGGTTAGGAAATCTCCAAATTCATCTGTCTCAGCAGTGAGGCAACAGGGACTCAGATCCAAACGTCCCAAATGCTATGCAGTAAACACACATTAAATTTCTCAAAATGTTGGCCAGTAAACATTTTAAATATATTAGAAATGGCCTCTCAAGAACTGATTGTTTTCTCTTCTGATTGCTCCCAAAATTCAGGTGTATAGGCCTGAACCTAGACACAAGTATTTTACTTATTTTTCTAAAATATCCTTTACAGAACAACATTAACATAGAGAAACAGGATATTTTTCATCATCCTTATAATTTATAAAATTAATAAACTATTTCTTGAATTGGTTCTAAACGGTTTAACAGACACCACTAGTGCAGATGTCACTATCATTCACAAAACATGTTTTGCCCGGTGAAGTATCTAAACCACTATTCTTTACCTAGTTGTATCTTGTTCTTCAACATTTCTCAAGACATTTGCCATTGAAATATCAAGAAGTATAAAACTCAGCTCCTCAGTTACTGCATGAGACCCTATACGCCTAGCACCACTACAGCCGTCACCCCACACTCAGAACACTCAGCGTCGACATCCTCACGCTCTACACATCCGTCATCATTTCTAGGTTTGTGTGCATGTGAATTACATGTGGTCTTTTTTCTACATAGTTACCAGAGAGAAAAGATGGTATTTTTTTCTTAGTGATTCCACATTAATGAGATAATATTTGTAAAGCATGGAGTATAGTGCCTTTTACAAAGCAAGTGCTATATATGTGTTTTTACATACATAATCTGATAGATAGGTAAATAATATTTCACAGCACAGAGGAAAAATGCTTATAGACTACAAGTCCCAAAGAGTAAAGTAGCAATAATGTTGCGCACAAAAGCACTTTGATTTTTAGTCAGAATTACTTATAAAATTTATAACCACTTTTCATATTAATCTCATTTTTAAAAGAAAATTCAAATTCCCATCACATGGCTTCAATGAAAAAAAATATATACATATATCTACTCAGTATCCACTCTGTGTCAGGTGCTATACTGGGGACTCCTTGTATAAAAGTGAGCAAATCAAAGATAAAAGGCCAAAATTAGTGCCTTTAAGGAATTCTTGCTAAATTAAAATATTGTACATATCTATGGGTTTATTTTTAAATCCTCAAAGTTCAAAATTTTCTATTAGAGTAACTTTTTAATTTTTCTAAGGATAGACTTTTAAAAATATGTTTATTTTAACACAGATGGGTGTAATAAGATGCCTTAAGCAAGAAAAAAGAATAAACCTTTGGACAATTAATTTAAAAGGCAAAACGAAATCTTAATTCTATTGAACTAGTAGCACTCTCGCTTTAATTAGGCATTCCCAGAATAACGAGGCCAATAGGGGCTATTAATTAGGTGAAGTGTCAACTTGAATCCTGGAGAGGTGTTGAACTTACACGAACAAGTCCATCCCTTAAACGATGTGGAAAAATCTAATATAATGAGAATAAATTCAGAGGTCACTATATCTTCCAGTCGCTTAGCAACTGAACTGGAGTGAAGAGGGCAAGAGGGAAATGATTTGTAAAAATAATTAACCATTAACTCTGAAGTAGAGATAAGTAAAAAGGAGGATGGAAATGGAAGCAGCTTTTTCCAGAGCTTCAAGCCCACTCTTGGTGTAGGGACACATTTATCACCACAAAAGAGCCCCAGATACGAGGCTTACCTCCCTTCCTATTTATTTATACCTCTCTCTGTCCCCTCCACTTTCTGCTTCCTACTTCACAGCACACATGCAGACCTAGAGCCTTTCTCCTTGTCTTCTTCACAGTTTCTTGCCACCTCCAGGTTGGGGGCCAGATTTCTTGGACTAGCCCCTTTCCACCGGCAAAATTAGCACACATCTTATCTCGCACAGCCAAATCGTTTTAAATTCTAAAGGAGAGCACAAACAAGGAATCACAAGTGCAAACAAATACTCATTTCATTTAGCAGCATCAAAGTTTCTTTACGTTAGCCAACACTTCATAGAATGAAGAAAGAAAAGCAGATTATTTGGAATATTGCCAATACAAACTCGTATCACAACCCAACGCTTCAAGCAGAATAAGCCATAAATTCACATAAGGTCAAAAGTTCCCTTAATTTATTCTTTTAGCCCAGCTTCAGTGGATGTTTTAAAAGAATATTTCTTATAAGAGTAATATATTTATGATTTCAGGTATAGAAATATACACTACTATTGTTTTGTGGTTGTTAAAATGATTGTAGCAAGTTTAATCAAGTAACCCTTAACCTTTAGAGAAAGGTAATTTCTTTAAGGATAACTAAATTAATAGATAATTTGAAGATTTTTTTTTTCTTTAGGCAATTAAGTACTTTACAGGGAAAAAATCTTTTATATTCTTCAGGTAGAATATCAATATTCTTGCATTCAAATGGTTTTAATTACCAGCTAGTGTAAACCAAAGCAGATTATAGAGAACTGAACGGGGTAAGGAGAAGAAAACAACCATCTGTTGAAAACCATCCATGGCAAGGCTCTTTGTTAAGTGCTTTTTATAATAAGTTAATTGCTTTAATATTTCCTTTTCCAGAAATATGTATACGAATATTACAATACATTACCAAATTTTACAACATAAAACTGCACACACTTTTGCAAAGTTCGTGTTTAGAAATTTTACCCACATCCAATCTAAGTAAATTATGATATACTGAGTTGCATTAAAAGACCTATTTTAAAATATGCCCTACATCAATGTCAATAACAAAACTACTTGTAAAAAAAAATATGTAAACAAATCAAAAGGCATTTTAATATGGCCCATAACAAAATACAATGTTATCTTACATAAATTTAGTTCGGTTTAATTTCATCTGTGACATTTTATGATTAGTCGAAATGTCACAACCACAAAAAACAAAGTTCAAATAAAGCCACTAGAAGACTGACTTGTCCTTAACCATCACTTACAAGAGCTCCCCATGCCAAACGCCTCACGCAGTGAAAAACAGGCTCACAAGACATATACTACAGTTTTCACCTCTGTGTTTTTGAATTGAACAATGGGTAATGTGGAAAAATATAAGACCATTATAGAAGTAATATGATTTCAAAAGAATATAAGAATCATGCATTATGTCCACGTCTTTTTGAAAATAATAAGAAAGACTACGTTTTGCCAAGTAGATTAGGGGAAGGTAAGAAAGAGGAGGCAGTGATGTCAGGAGTCTTTCTTAAGGCCTCTGTAGTATTAACATATGAAAAGTGAAAGAGGAATATTTTCTTTTCTCCTTTCATATACATTTAGCAAATAATTAATTGGTTTGTATTTAGAAGGAAATAAATATACATCTGTATATATAAATAATTACATTGAACTCCACGTGTGTTGAGTTAGAAAAGCAAGTTCCAAATTTTACAAGTATTTCTTAACAATAAACACAACAGTATTTTAGGTTTCTTCTAATGACGCATCCAGCCTGATATATTTGTTATGGCACTTCTATTTCGTATTTTAGCATTTGGATCAGGACACACATCGCTCTTTTTGTTTATTTTATCTAATTTATTTCTGTCCCAGTCTCTAGGCTTTCTATAATCTTTAAACATGTTCAGTAGTTTCAGTTGCGTCTTCGTTGTCTCACAACATAAGGGACTTTTGAAGGAACCACTTGAGTATGCCTGAGGATTAGCATTTTTATTTTTCGTATCACTTTCCTCTTCAGTGAACATGTCTGTGGAAGATCTCCCTTTCCCTGACTTGAAAGCTGATTTCAGCCAGCCCAAGCAGGACAGAGTCCACTGAGTAGAAGGGAGTCGGGAAATGCCAATCATCTGTGATAGGGTTCAAACTCCAAGGAAAAGTCTAGAAATGTAGAAAATCCATTTTGAAGCCAGAGAGGCAGAATCGAGAAGTGATAAATTGGGATCAAACTAAACAGGAGGGGTGTGAAGGTGTAAATCCTGAGAAATTGCTCCGAGAAAATGTCATCCAACATGTCATTGGCTTTTACAGGTCAGTGGCTTGAAATAGTTCAAAGTGTAGGAGGAAAAAGGCACATTGGATGGCTCCTCTGCAATTTATCTTATGCAGCAAACAAGGCAGTACAGAAATTGCAGCGTCCAAGCATATTTATAGACGATAAAAAAGGCACATTTCTCATTTATTGTGGATACTGTGTTGCAATGACCAGATTCCCCCTGCAGGCCTGACCCACTCACTTTTCCCATTAATGGCCTGCTGCTAATGGGAGCTTCCCTGCCCAAGGTCATGCCCCTTTCCCAAGGGCCGTGCAACACGGGATACAACCCTCACCCCACACACACCCCCTTTGTCTTGACTCAAAACGTCTCTGTAGGATCATTCTAGCTTCACAGCAACCCTCAGGATTAGTGGAAGCCTCTGCTGCAACTGCATTGCAGTTCAGCTTCCCCTTCTGCCCACGCTGCTGTCGCCACCTCCTCACAGGTGTTTTTCCCAAGAGCCCTCCCCTAGAAATCACTCTCTGGCTCAGAATATGTTTCCCTGGGAATCCAACCTAGAAGAATTGACACCAGAATGGTTCTGGGAAGACAACTTTAAGACGGAATTTGGATCTGGATAACCTGTCCGGCAAGGATGATCTCATCACTACTAACAAAGCCTAGCATGCAGTAGTGGAACAATTGTTATAACTTTCATAGGTGGTGACCAGGATGGAACGCACTAGCAGATGCAATATCTCAGACACCTGAGGTTGAAGGGACGTCATAATTGAAAGCACTATGAATAAGGGCATGCCAAAGGGCTACAAGAGCCAACCTGAAAGAGCCCCCAATGGCCAAAGGTGGAACAATTTGAAGAACAAAATAAATAATGTGGTATTGGATTATAACCCAAAGTGTAAAATAAATATCCGTAAGTCCATATTGATATAAATAAATAATTAACTAAATAAATGGAGGAGAAGAGACAAATCTCCCTACAGAAGGGTTCCAAATAATTTGTGTTGATATTCCCCCCTCTAGGAGAAGGAACTTAACTTCCACCCCACCATCTCACCCCCCACCCCCTAGGGTCAGCTCCCTTAGTGACTTATATCCAAAGAGTATAGAAGGAGGAGGGGAGTAACTTTACAGTGGTAAAGCCTGGCCAACACGACCTCGAAGAGGTGATCAAGATTAAATCATCAGTGATAAGTCATATTGGTGGCATGCACCCTTTTATGTAACATGATGAGAATGGCACTACAACTTTGTGGTTTTCTTCCAAAAACCTATGACTCTTGTCTATCCATGAGAGAAGCATCGGACAAACCCAAATTAAAGGACATTCTGCAAAAAACACAACCAATATGCCTCAAAAATATCAAGTACTGAGGACAAGGAAAGTCTGTGAAACTAGCCACAGACCAGAGAAGGCTAGGGAGACGTGGTGACGCAGGATGCTAACAGGGTAAGCCACCCGGGTCAGTGGTGTACAGGAATTCTCTGTAATATCGCTGCAACTTTTCCGTAAATCTCAAACTATTCTAAAATAAAAAGCTTATTTAACTTTTAAAAAGTGCTATGGAATCAGAAGGCTAATGCCAGGGAACATCAGTGTATTGGAGAAAAACAATGAAAGGCTGAGGGTGATTAATCACCAGGTATGACTAAATGTGAAAGACAGACGACCTCCTTCGCAGCATGTAAACAAATTCTCATTTCCTGCAGCTGGAGGGCGAAAGAGCTACAGATCAGACTCAGAAATTAATCAGAAGAGTAGTCCAGGGCCTGGCACAGAGTAAGGTCTCGATAACTGTTATGCTCAACTCTTATGTTTCTTTTTGAGATATAAAGTTGTGTTAGAAAATGGCATTTTCGCTAAGAAAATAGATATTATAATATATGTTGCTTAAAATGTAGACTATTTTAGAAAAGCTACAAAAGAGTCTGCACTACATATTTAGTAACAATTGATGATGTAGAACATTGACGATAGTCCATTTCCCTTAATTTGTCATATGTGGTTAATGAGGCACTATTGTTTCTCGCAAAGGATTTGCATTTATTTCAGATAAATTTAAAGATTTGTAGATATTAACTTTGTCTGAACTATTACCATGAGCCAAGTTGAAAAGAAAGAGTAGAAAAGATTAATAAAGGAATTTAGCCAAAATGACTTGCCAAGTTTCTTACTGCTTAATGTATCACTCCAGATTCAACAACATGAGTCAGTTCTTTGGAATAACTCAGTGGGAGATGTTTCAAGGCTTGCCTTCACCATGTCCATTCAGACAAATTGTGTGTTACAAATAAGGACCTGATATGGATGTTGCTCTATACACGTATGCTTATCTACCAATTTTAGCACAAGAGTTACACTCTTCAGAACTGTGATTGTAAACTAATATGCCTCCCTAATACTATCTGTTAGGACAAGGGGTCCTAATGTCCAAAATATTCAGATAAGAATGAAGCTGACATAGTATCACCATGTTAATCAATTACAAAAAATTTCCTTCAAGAGTGACCCGACAAGAGATGAATCATGAGAAGGGTCTCCTCTATCATTAAGCTTTTTGCACTTGATCTTTCCTCTTCTCACACATCTTCATATAACTCCCTCTTTCTCGTTATTCAGATCTTTGCTTCAAGAAGGCCCAAATCTACCCCCTAAAACTCTCTTTCACCTTACTCTGATTTACTTTCTTCCTTGTGCTAATAGCTAAATGAAATTATGTTACTAATTTGTTTAATTATTCATTACCTCACTGACAGGAAGTATCACCAGCATCTAGAAGTATAGTTAGCACATTATATGTAATTAACTATTTTTTGAATGAATGGATTGATTGGTTAAATTTCCTGAGAACATACCAGAAAAATAAAAGACAATAATCACTCCTTTCCGGTCCCATCCTCTAAGATTGACACTTTCCATTTTGACAATCACTAGTAAAACAGAGAGAGAGTCACAACAATGAGAATTCTCCTGTAGTTTAAGGACAATGTAAGACAAAAGAATGAGGTTGTTACCTAAGTCTGAAATGCTGGGAACATCTTAATATACTTGCTTCTCTGAGTTATTGCAGTTGGTTATTCAAAAAAAGCAAAAACAACAAGAAAGAGTATCATTACAATAATTTTTACCTCATTGAAAGTTTTTATTAAAAGCCTGATCGTTTTCATGCTTGCTTTACTGACATCTTACTGGAAAACAAGGGTATGTTAAAGAATGAAGGACGTACTATACTAGGAAGAAATTTTCAGAAGGAAACTTCTCCACAACTTTTGTGTTACTAAAAGGGAACTTTTAGATCACAAAAATATATATATTTGCAAACCTCTAGAAGTTCAGAGATCACAGTTTGAGCAACACTGGGCTAACTGATTCAATTTTCATTCTGCAAAGCACAATTTAGAATCCTTTTTCTAATGCCCTGTATACAAAAGGAATGAAGAAAGTTTCATTCCATTCCTTTTTTTGCCCCAGCTTTATTGAGATATAATTGACTTCTAACGATATATAAGTTTAAGACGTACAATCTGATGATTTGATATACGTATATATTGTGAAATGAGTACCACAATAAGGTTAGTTCACACATCTATCACCTCATGTAGTTATCTTTTTTGTGTATATAGTGAATACATTTAAGATTGACTCTCTTATCACCTTTCAAGTATACAATGTAGTATTGTTAACTATAGTCACCATGCTGTACATTAGGTCCCCAGAACTTATTCATCTTACAACTGGAAGTTGGTACCCTTTGACCACCATAACCCACTTCTCCCACTCCCGGGCCCTGGCAACCATCATTTTACTCTGTTTCTATCTGTTTGGTTTTCTTAGATCCCACACATAAGGGAGATCATACACTATTTGTCTTTCTCTGTCTGACTTACTTCACTTAGCATAATGCCCTCAAGATTCATCCATCTTGTTACAGAAGCAGGATTTCCTTCTTCTTCATGGCTTCTTTGTGTATATATATATATATATACGTGTATATATATATATATATATATACACACACACACACACACACAATGGAATATTGTACAATGGAATATTATAACATGTATATACCATATCTTCTTTATCCATTCATCCACCCATGGACACTTAGGTTATTTCCATGTCTTGACTATTTTAAATAATGATGCAATAAACAGTGGGTGCAGATATTACTTTGAGAATTTCATTTCATTTCCTTTGGATCAATATCCAGAAGTGAGATTGCTGGATCATATGGTAGCTCTATTTTTAATTTTTTGAGGAACATCCATACTGTTTTCCATAGTGGCTGTACCAATTTACAATCCCATCAATAGTGCACAAGTGTTCCCTTTTCTCCACATCCTCACTAGCCCTTAGTTATCTCTTATCTTTTGATGATAGCCATTCTAACAGGTGTGAGGTGACAGCTCATTGTGGTTTTGATTTTCATTTCCCTGATGATTAGCGATGTTGAGCACCTTTTCATGTACCTGTTGGCTATTTGTATATCTTCTTTGGAAACATGTCTATTCAGGTCCTTTGCCCATTTTTTTAATTGGATTGTTTGGGGTTTTTGCTATTGAGTTGTATAAGTCTTTATATTTTTGGATATTGACCCCTTATGTGACACATGGTTTGCAAATATTTTCCCCCATTCCATATGTGGCCTTTTCATTTTGTTGATGGTTTCTTTTGCTGTGAAGAAGCTTTTTAGTTTGATATAATCCAACTTGCTTATTTTTGCTTTTGTTGCTTTGTGATTTTGTTGCTTGTGATTTTGCTTTCATTGTGATTTTGTTGCTTTTGCTTTTGGTGATTGTCAAATCAAAAAAATCATTGCTAAGATCAACGTCAAGGAGCTTTTTCCATATGTTTTCTTCAGGAGTTTTACAGTTTCATGTCTTATGTTTAGGTCTTTAATCCATTTTGAGTTAATTTTTGTGAGTGGTATAAGATAGGGGTCCAATTTCATTCTTTTGAATGTGAATATCCAGTTTTCCCAACACCATTTATTGAAGAGACTGCCTTTTCCCCATTGAGTATTCTTGGCTCCCTTGTCAAATATTAGTTGACTGTATATGCATGGGTTTATTTCTGGGCTCTTGATTCTACTCTATTGGTCTATGTGTCTATTTTTCTGCCAGTGCCATATTTTTTAATTACTCTAGTTTTGTAACATAGTTTGAAATCAACAAGTATGATGCTTCCAGCCTTGTTGTTCTTTCTCGAGATTGCTTTGACTATCTGGGGTCTTTGTGGTTCCATACAAATGTTAGTATCATTTTTTTTCTAGAAGGTTGTATTTCAATACATCAGTTCAATGTTAATGTGACAATCTATATATTGAAAATTTTCATTAATTATTCATCAACAAATGTTTATTGGGTACCATCTATGTGCCAATCCTTACGCTGGGCACTGAGGACAAGCAGTCAATCAATCTAACATGATTGTGTACTTCATGGAGCTGTAGGTCTAATGCCAGCCAGTCTCTCAAAATCTACCTGATTAATGAAACTATTTTTAAGGAAAAATAAAGGTATAATGATTTTGTGGTTGCAATACCCTCTAAAAAGTACTTTAACTCAATTTCCTATCAGATTTTAGTTGCCGAATTCTGTAAGTTGATCAGTAGCTGTACTTTAATAAGATTTAATTTGCCACTGATTCCTCCAGGAAGGCGAAGATAGTATATAAACATATGAGTTTATTTTTAATCTATTTAAAATTAATTTTCATTTTTTTATGTATCATTCCAAGGGGAAAGATTGTCTTTCCCACCAAAGACATTCTTTGTCACTATTCTTAGAAGACAGAATACATCTTCCAGGTTTAATAGGTTTAACTACAACATTAAAAAAAACTTTATAAGGGTGAATTGACAAGGAAAACACAGCACTCAAAAACCATGCTTTAACCAAGCCAAGTATGCGCCTTTGCTCGGTGCCTAAGCAGAGAGTAAGACTTTATAATATTGTACAGTCAAATTTTTACCTTTGGCAGACCAGTAAGAAAAGCTTCACTTTCTGAAGAATTGCAAAATAGGTGGGAATCAGGGTGCAGCCTTTTCCTGTTGAAGTAGAAGGAGAGAAGATATTTCCTTTCCCTGCCTCCTGAAAGATAGATCAATGACCTAAGTACAGCGGGTCAGATGTGACTGCCCCAGATTTCTTCATCTTGAGGAAGTAATTCAAAGCTCCAAGTCAGTTGGAGATTGTTGCTTGGCAGCAATGGGTAATGGGAGTGGGCAGGGGCAGCAAGTGTCCCAAAGCACCAGAGCCCAGGATCATTCCTTCCTTTCAGCTCTTGCCTATGCCTCATCGCCCTTGGTTCTTGACTGGTCCTGCAGCCATCCAGAAGATCTATGAACTACCTAATGCCCATTTACTAAATTCTTTTCTGCTTTACCTAACAAGAGCAGGAGAGATCTTTGCAGAGTAGAGATTGTACAGCACAAAACTATGTGGTACCCAGAGAAGTTCCACTTAGAACCAATACAAAAACTTTCTTCAGTTAATGGTTAAAGATTATTACTAGTTCCTTAATGGGGAGAAACTAGACATTACTCCTGGAACCTATTACTTCTTTATTATTCAATCATATGTTGATCTCTTTAGGGAAATTGCTCTGACATTCTCAAGAAATTCTGTTGTCATCTTCATAATATCCTAAGGTAAAGAAAACTTCTAGGTTTTTTTTCACATATAGATATCTGGACTGGATAATCAAAATCAATATTATGTTATGCAAATGGATAAACCTAGAAAAGTACAAGAGAGAATATTCTTTACCAGTCCTGAGAAGATTTTAAATACAATATAGATAGTCCTGGTACCAAAGTCTGTTAGACTAAGCTACAAATATATGGAAATGTCCAGCTGCAAAGTGTAAACAGAATGAAATTTCCCTAGAGATGTGTTTCATCACAGATCCAACAGCTAAAGACAATAACATTAGCCTGACTTGCCAAAGGATATCTCACATTTTTCCAGTTTTTTTATTTTAAGCCACATTTAATCTCTTCAATTTTGCTTTTTATTTGTTAAAATCTGTATGTCAATGAACTAGTTTAGTTTAGTAAAACAAAATATATTTCCAGTTAAGTTTTAAATAACCTCTACCAGCGTAAATATTCTTTCAATTTTGAAATACTTTAAAAATCAAATGGATTAAGTATTCCCAAACGTGGGGAAAAACTAATAAGCAAACACAATTTTTCAAGTAAACCAATTGTATAAATAGATTTTATGCCATGGACTGATCGTAAGATAATTTCCATTAGTAGAATGGCTTAACTGATGAACATGTTGTTTGATTGCAGATCCAAACAATTATTCAAAAATAAGCAGTAGATATACATGAGTCTTTGGAGTTGTGTATAATTTCATGTGTGTTACTAAACTAGAGACGTTGGTCCTTAGGCCCACAGCCCCTACTGTCTAAGCAGCCATATTTTGTACCTTCTGAGCCATACCCTGCACCATCACAGTTGATTGGACTGAGCTGACCTAGGACAGAGAGTTACAATCTCTATGGTCTGGTTCAACATTGTGATCTGGGTCAACCATATTTTTTTCCTGGAAATTTGGAATTGAAAAATTAAGATATTATATAAGTTAAATAAAGGAGTAAGTTATGTTTTAAAATGAGGCTATGGAAGTACAAGAAGAAAGCCATGATGGGCCACATGCTACTATAATGACACATTTCAGTCACCACTAAAATTTAGCAACCACTAAAATTTATTGAACACTTACTATGTGCCTGAAACTGTGCTAAATGGTTTACATGCATTATCTCATTTAGTCTTCACAATAACTCTATGAGACAGTCTCCTATTTGCCACGCTTTACAGATAAGGAAACCGAGTGACAGAGAGGGTAAGTAACTTTCCCAAAGTCACATATTTGCACAAAACTAGGATTCAACCCCTGGCCATCTGAATCCATACCCCTCATTCTTATCTACTATACAGTTCTTCAAGTGATACAGGAAAATGGAAACTGAAAAAAAAACATGAGGAAAGAACACAGTGTAGTTCCCTGAAAAAAAAAAGAGAGAGACAGAGAGAATCTGAAATAAGAATCTTTCATATCTAGTTCCCTTAAAGACTGACTATCATATACATCTTATCATTGGGCTCATATGAGATTTAGATATCCTTAAAATCAAATGGGACAAATAAACATAAGTAATAAATTCTATAAGCTTAATAAATTGCCTTACCTAAGATACCTTCTAAAGTTTCTAGTAAATCACTATTTCTAATTACTTGTCTTAATATAATTAAACTCAAACAATTACCATGGTACTCTTTGTTTGAGGAACACCAAGATTCTGAAATCGAAATTAGGCTTATAATTATCAAAATCATAATTAACTATTTTTAATTATCAAAGAGGTAAAAGTACTTCTTGTCAAAGAACTCAATTACAAAAATGCATTCGGTAGCTGTTACTGCATTGTTCTAGGCACCAAGGATACAGCAATGAAACAAATAAAAAAAATTCCTGCCTTCGTTGAATTTACATTCTATTTGTCCTAGACAATTTAAAAAATAAATTAATTGTAGTGTAGTAGAAGATCCATGGTAATAAGCAACTTCTAGGAGGAGGATGCCAAACCACAGCTTCAAACTGCAAGGCGAGAGCTGGCCAAGATCACCCACGTAATTGAGAAAGAGAACACTTTTATGAGAACTCTCGCTAAATGGGCCCCCTGGTTGAGTTTCACATTTGACCTTTTTAAGAACTGTTTATATATTGTGGTCATAGATAAGTCATAAATTGTAATGACTGTCCAAGATGAGAAGCTTATTTGCTCACGCCCATTCTGGTAGACTGACTTCCTAAATGAACTCTGCATGAGAGCACAATGAAATTCAGATGAAATTCACAATTTTGAATTGGACTCAGAATAGTGATTAAAGTCTGCAATTTAATATTAGACTTAGTAAATCAATATTATAGTAAATCTTTATATGAGATAATATAAAATTTGAGGATTAAAAAGGAAAGCAAGAAGGGTTATCTCAAGCATGGTTTTCAACAGAAATAAAGGGATCATTTATGAAAAAAAATGAGACACCCAATATTTCCTATAAACACACATACCTCAAACATCAAAATAGGCCATTCAGAAATATACATGCAGCTCTTTCCCACCCTCTTGTAATACAGAGTCTGATTACATTTTTGACGTTTGCTGACAGCTTTTGAGCTTTCCCCTTTCCCCGTTCCCTCCTGCCCCACATCTGGGCAGGCTGATAAGGAAGCTCAGATGCTCCTTCTTTGGTGAAATCAGAAAGTTCAAAACACTCAAGCCCTGACCCATGCACACAGGAGCCCTCATCCTAGCCCCACCCCTAACCACAATAAAATCCCAACTCAGTCTCCTTTCCCTGTTCTCTCAACCCATTTTTGGACCTGCTAAGGAACCTGCCTGGTCTCTCCAGAAAGCCTCATTATGTGAGTAATAAGCCTTTTCATACCCTTTTCCTGCATGTATAGAGTCATCAGTCTTGACATCTGAAGCAAATTTTGGGTGGGGGATCCATCTCTCCTCTGCAGGGTGACCATAACAATTGGTGCAGCAAGCATGTCTAGATGATACCCTCCACAGGTGGGGGTCTTTCTTCTCTTTCTTCCGCTTGCTAACAGGCTCTGCTGCCTGCTGGAGAGCATGTACTTTGAGCTGCTGCCTGCTGGCTAGCTTGTGCTTTGAGCTGTGCTACTTTGTGGTGCATTTGCTCAGTCCTCCCAAGCTTCTGTTATGAATTTAACTGACCTATATCAGAAGTTTCACTATTTGGCATTTAGGGACAGGAGTATGAAATTGAAGCCCTTCTTAAAGTGGCCCTGGATCATATGTCTTGGCCTGGACCTATCTATGTATCTCAAGTTAAATTATCTCTCTTGATTCCAACATCCACCACCACTGATGCTAGGCTCAGCGTGTGTTTCAACCGGGAATTGGCCCTTTCTGTAGAATTCTCAGGAGAGAGGCTGATAGCCTATGCAACATACAGGCCTACTGGGTGGTCTGTTGTGTGGAGGAAAAGCAGTTACTGTGTGGCATGCTGAGGTCACCCTGCTAAAAGTAGATGGCTTACTAGGACAGTATAAAATGCCTTTGCTGCTACTGCCTATGCCTCTGTCACCAACAAAGATCTTTACCCTGAGGATTATAAAGAAAAACACCTGTGGCTTCCCCAGAACACAGCCAAGGGGTTAATTCAAACTCTACATCAACCTGGGTGCCTTAAACCCTATAAAGCAACCATTGGCTTTGGTTGTGGATCCTAACCTTTAAGATATTGATTTGAGGCTCTCTGAAAGAAGAAACTTATAAATATGAGCAGCGTAGAGAGGACTTCCTTCCCACTGAGGTATATCCAACAGCCACAAAAACAACAACAGCAACAAACAAATAAAAAGCTGATGTGGAAGTGGAAACAAAAAAACTGAAACAGAGGTCCACACTTTGACACAGTTGGAAATCCAAATTTTGCTAGAAGAATTTATACAACAAAAGATAAAAGGGAACTGACTGGCCTTTGCGCCTCCACAACATTGGTTCTGAATCAACTTTAACATCTGATGAAATGCACCAACTGCCAAACTGTCATGGCCTCAGTCAATACTGGGACTCAAATTACAGTTAAACTAGGGGATCCCACTAAATTTAAACAAAGTCCTTTCTATACTCTGGGGAAAGTTACAAAATATAAAATAGAGACAGATAGACATGCCTCATCTTCACCACGAGAACTATTGCCTAGCTTGAATTTCCCATAATCACGGTGTTCATTGCCCTAAAATATCCTATAGTGGTCATGGACACTGACCAAAAAACTAATACATTAAAATTAAATTAAGTCTTTGGCATTTGCAACTGGCTTGACAAAAAGGGACTCATGGACTTCCCCTTCAAAGATTGATATAAGACCTATTTAGAGAAAGGGTGATAATGGGCCCTCTTCCTCCATTAGCAGCCAAATTTGACCTTTTTTTAAACCTAGAAGAATAAACGGTACCTCACGGTGGCTTATGGTAACCTTAACATTATGGTCCCCCCCCCCCATTAAGGTCCCCATACCCAATATTATTGAAATTATTGACTCCACCTAATCAGCAATTTGGTATATACTTTGCTATTATAGATTTGGTTAATATGCTCTCTTCAGGATCTGTTTCAACAGCTCCTCGGCCACAGTGTACAGTTTTCCCTCACCTTTGAAGGAACACAATACACCTTTACCTGGCTACCCATGGTTGGGTACCTCAACAGCCCTGCTATGACACACAATCTTTGTAGGCAAGCCCTAACCTTCATCCAACTTTCTCCAGGAGAAAGCATTACACCACACTGATGACACCTTCCTCCAAGGAGATTCAGTTGACACACTTATTCAAGACATACAAATATTCACAAATGAGCTCACAAAAAAAGGATGGGCCATTGCCCCACACACAGTACAAGGCTCCACCACCTGAGTTCAATTCCTGGAAATTATTTGGTAAGCCAAGGGTCATTCCATCCCTGACATTGTCAAGAAACAGCGTTAACCCTCAGCACCCACAGTGTTAAAACAAGCCCAACATCTTTTAGGCCTTTCTGTATTCGGGAGGCAACATATTCCTCACTTACAAATTTTACTTTAAACCCATTTATGGTGTTACTTACAAATCAGCCCACTTGAATACGGCCCCCTACAACAAAAGACTCTAGAATCTGTCCACATTGTAACACAACAGGCATTCCCACAAGTGCCCCCTGCCTCCCAGAGACGTATTCACTGTAGAGTCTTTAGAAACTTTCTCCCGTGTTTCCTAGAATCTCTGGACCACCCGTAACGGCCATCAGCTGCGCACTGACTGTGGCGCAGAGGCTTTCTTCCTCAGCATCCTGCTACATTCCGTTAAAATGGTATTTGCTGGATACATTCTGTGCTCTCCTGGAAAGGAAAGCTCTCACAGGGCCTGAGCCCATGATCCTGCTTATTCAGCTTCGCATCAAGCCTTGGGTTATGAAGTGCACCCTGCAAGATCAGCACTGCCACTGAGGCCTCCTTGCTGGATTCAAACCTGGGCCCTCTGCCAAATCCCACCTGCAGGAGGAAGGAGCCTCCCCTGTTCCAAACTCACTCCTCCCCTTTCCACTTCCAAATCTGGGCAAGCTGATAAGGAAGCCTCCTGGATGCTCCCTGCTTTGTCACTAGCAGAACATTCAAATCACACAAGCCCTGGACCCTGCATAGAGAAACTCTCACCCTTGTCCTACCCCCTAAGCTTAATAAAACTCCCAACCAGTCTCGTTAGCCTGCTCTCTCATGCCATTTTTGGACCTGCTTGGGAGCATGCCTTGCTCTCCCCAGAAAGCCTCATTATATGAGTAATAAGCCTTTTCATACCCTGTTGGTGCATGCATGGCATCACCCACGCGTGGCAGTCTCAACATCCGAACCGAATTTTGGGTAGGGGGTCCATCCTTCCTTTGCAGGGTGAGCACAACACCCCTCCACATTAATGACTTAAACACGCCACAGCTTTTATTTTAAATCTCTTTTGAGAAGGCTTAGTTGCCACTCTTTAATACTCAAAATTCCTTATGTAGGAGTTAGATCACTACCTCAATTCTGAGGATCTGAGGGCATGAACAAATGAAACTTTCCCAAAGTTTTCACGTAACAAACATTTATTGAGTACAAACTACAGTCCTGGAATTCTGCTACACACTAAGGATACAGCGGAGCTTTCAGTCTAATGGGAAAGACAGACATTAATATCCTTTCAAGAAGTACCAAATTTTCAACTGTGACAAGCTCCAGGGAGGAAAAGTGTATTATGCTATGGAGACCTATCTGTTATAAAGGGAACAATCCTAGACAGTTAGGAACAGTAAGGAAGTCATATACGGCCTGAAAACTGATGTATGAATAGAAATGAACTAGACAAAAAGGGAAGCAAAGAGAAGTCCAGGCAGAAAGACTAACATATGCAAAAACACAGTGACAGAGAAGCATGGAGAAATGCGCGGGACTGACAGTCAGAGTAATCATTACCATTGAAGGGTCTCAGAGAAAGCATGACATGATCAGATTTGTGTTTTAAAATGATCACTGTGGGGGGGCTGGCCCCGTGGCCGAGTGGTTAAGTTCGCGCGCTCTGCTGCAGGCGGCCCAGTGTTTCGTTGGTTCGAATCCTGGGCGCGGACATGGCACTGCTCGTCAGACCACGCTGAGGCAGCGTCCCACATACCACAACTAGAAGAACCCACAACGAAGAATACACAACTATGTACCGGGGGGCTTTGGGGAGAAAAAGGAAAAAATAAAAATAAAAAAATCTTAAAAAAAAAAAAAATGATCACTGTGGGTTAGTATGAAGAGAGAACTGAAGGAGGTAGAGAAGTTGAAGGCCAAATGGCAATAACCCGGTATCAGTACTGTTGATTTCAATTAGGAACATATGTATTTCTTCCCTTTCTTTACCCCCAAATTTAGGAGAACACAATCACTGCATAGGACTGCACATACTTCAGTTTGTGTGTTCTCCCAAGTTTGGGAAATATGGTCAGAGAACCTCACCTTCTAAAATAAAAGTTAAAAAAAATCACCCAAAATGAATGAGATTCACCATTTATAGAAATGACATCTTAAATACAATTCTCTATTGCAATGACAATCAAACCTCATTTATTTTGCAGTAATCTAAAATTTATAGACAGCAGATGCTTAGTTGGCCTAAAGAAAACCTGACGTTAACTGCTCCCAATTAGTGTAGAAATTCGACTGCTGAAGTACACTAATACCCTAGGGGGGAAAAAGTTTTAATACCCACACAAGAATCTAAGTAGTTTAACATATTTGATTTTTGCGGAAAAGAGTTAACAGCAGACCTCAGACTGCTATCCTTAAAAAGTCCTGCTTGAAAGTTTGGCCATTGGTTGGAGAATGGGAACTTGGATTTGAGGAGTCTCCCAGCATGGCCAGAACCGACAAGAATGCCAGAGCCATGTGTACAAACAATGTGGTTTATGCTGAACACCTGCTTTCCTTCTGAGACTGCCAGATTTTGGTACACGCCAGGCAGAGAGGACTATATGATTAGCCGCCAATAAAAATCTTGACCACTGAGTCTCTAGTGAGCTTCCCTGGAAGCCGTGTGGTCACAATTTGTTGCTGAAGGAACTCGGCATGTCCTGTGAGACTTCACTGCAAGCAGACTCTCGGGAGCTTGCATCTGGTTTCCTTTGGACTTCACCCCGTGTACCTGTTCCTTTTGCTAACTGTGCTTTGCATCCTTCACTGTGATAACTCCTAGCTGTGAGTATGACTATATCCCGAGTCCTGTGTGTCCTCCTAGCAAACCTCCAAACCTGGCAGTAGTCTTGGGGATGCTGACAGTTTCCATATTTTATCAGGAAAATAATAAGAGTGAATATATCAGGGGCTGGCCCCGTGGCCGAGTGGTTAAGTTCACGCGCTCCGCTGCAGGCGGCCCAGTGTTTCGTTGGTTCGAATCCTGGGCGTGGACATGGCACTGCTCATCAGACCACGCTGAGGCAGCGTCCCACATGCCACAGCTAGAAGAACCCACAACGGAGAATGCACAACTATGTGCTGGGGGGCTTTGGGGAGAAAAAGGGAAAAAATAAAATCTTTAAAAAAAAAACAAAAAACCCCTTTCTTAAAAAAAAAAAAAAAAAAAAAGAGTGAATATATCATCTATTCTTATTTTTAAATTCTTATACTTAATAATTATTAATAAAACATTAATACATCTTATTTGCCTAGTCATATTCAAAAGTAATAGAGAATGTTTCCAGATGTCACTGTATTTTTGGTGCCCTGATGCATGCTTCCAATGTTAAGTTTCTCTCCTCTACATTCTCTATAAATTTTTCCTGGATACAAATCCTGATAGATATAAACATAGATAGAAGTAAGACACAGACATACCTATGCATGTACATTTCAAGAGAGAAGGAGTAGAGACAGAGACTTCTAACAGTGCATTTCTCTAAGAGAAGATCAAGAGAAACTTTTACATTGTGATAGCGTATATAGTAATGTCAGTATATCATACTAATTGCATCACACTAATTAAATATGAAATTTCACTTTTTAAAATTATTTTATTGTAGTCACATTGGTTTATAGCATTGTGTAAATTTCAAGTGTACAGCACTATATTCCAGCTTCTCTATAGACTGCATCACGTTCACCACCAAAAGTCTGGTTTCCATCCACCATCATACTTATGTGCTCCTTTATCCCTTTTGACCTACCCCTACCCCCGTTCTCACTGGTAACCACCAATATATTCTCCTTATCTGTATGTTTGTTTATCTTCCATACATGAGTGAAATCATATGGTATTTGTCTTTCTCTATCTGACTCATTTTGCTTACATAATACCCTCAAAGTCCATCTATGTTGTGGCAAATGGCATGATTTGATCTTTTTTATGGCTGAGTGGTATTCCATTGTATATATACACCACAACTTCTTTATCCATTCATCCATTGGTGGGCACTTAGGTTGCTTCCAAGTCTTGGCTATTGTGAATAATGCTGTGATGAACATATAAAGTGCATATAACCTTTCAAACCAGTGTTTTCATGTTCTTTGGATAAATATCCAGAAGTGGAATAGGTGGATCATATGGTAGTTCTGCACTTAATTTTTTGAGAAATATCCATATTGTTTTCCATAATGGCTGCAAATATTTGCATTCCCACCAGCAGTGAATGAGTCTTCCCTTTTTCTCACATCCTCTCCAATGCTTATTTCATCTTTTTAATAATAACCATTCTCATGTGTGAGGTGATATCTCACTGTTATTTTGGTTTGCATTTCCCTTATAAAAAGCGCTGTTGAACAACTTTTCATTTGCCTGTTGGCCATCTATATATCTTTGGAAAAACGTCTGTTCATATACTCTGCCCATTTTTTGATCAGGTTGTTTATTTCTTTGTTGTTGAGTTGTATGAGTTCTTTATTTATTTTGGAAACTGACCCCTTATTGGATATATGATTTGCAAATATTTTCTCCCAATTGGTGAATTGTCTTTTCATTTTGTTGATAGTTTCCTTTGCCATGCAGAAGATTTTCAGCTTGATGTAGTCCTATTTGTTTATTTTCTCTCTTGTTTCCCTTGCCTAAGGAGACACGGTATTCAAAAAGATACTGCTAAGACTGATGTCAAAGAGCATATTGCTTATGTTTTATTCTAGTTTTATAGTTTCAGTCTTACATTCAAGTAAGACAATACATTTTGAGTTAATTTTTGTGTCTAGTGTAAGGTAATGGTCTACTTTCATTCTTTTTGCATGTGGCTGTCCAGTTTTCCCAAAACCATTTACTGAAGAGACTTTTCTTTCTCCATTGTATGTTTTTGGCTCCTTTGTCAAAAGTTAGCCGTTTGTAAATGTGTGGGTTTATTTCTGGGCCCTCAATTCTGTTCCGCTGATCTATGTGTCTGTTTTTGTGCCAGTACCATGCTGTTCTGATTACTATAGCTTTGTAGTATATTTTGCATTCAGGGAGTGTGATACCTCCAACTTTGTTCTTTTTCTCAGAATTCGTTTGGTTATTCCAAGTCTTTTTTGTTCCATATAAATTTTAGGATTCTTTTTCTATTTCCATGAGAAATATCAGTGGGATTTTGACTGGGATTGCATTGAATCTATATATTGCTTTGGGTAATATGGACATTTTAACTATGCTTATTCTTCCAATCAAAGAGCACAGAATATGTTCCATTTCTTCGTGTCTTCAATTTCTTCCCATAACGTCTTATAGTTTTCAGCATATAGGTCTTTCACATGCTTGGTTAAATTAGTTCCTAGGTATTTTATTCTTTTTGTTGTGATTTCTCTGCCTGCTTGTTCATTGTTATTGTAGAGAATTCAACTGATTTTTGTATGTTGATTTTGTATCCTGCAACTTCCCTGTCTTCATTAATTATCTGTAATAGTTTTCTGGTGGATTCTTCAGGGTTTTCCATACAGAGAATCATGTCATCCACAAATATTGACAGTTTTACTTCTTTCTTTCCAATTTAGATCCTTTTCATTTCTTTTTCCTTCCTTATTTTCTCTGGCTAGGACTCCCAATACTATGTTGAATAAGAGTGGGAAGAGTGGGCATCTTTATCTTATTCTCAGAGGAATGGCTTTCAGTTTTTCATGTTGAGTATGATATTGGCTGTGAGTTTGTCATAAACGTCCTTTATTATGTTGATGTACATTCCTTCTATACCCATTCAATTGAAATTTTTTATCAAAAACGGATGTTGGATCTTGTCAAATGCTTTCTCTTCATCTATTGAGATGGTCATGTGGTTTTTCTTCTTCATTTTGTTAATGTGGTGTATCACATTGATTGATTTATGGATGTTGAACCATCCTTGCACTCATGGAATAAATCCCACTTGATTGTGGTGTGATCCTTTTAATATATTCTGTTCAATTGCTAGTATTTTGTTGAGGATTTTTGCATCTATGCTCATCAGTGATATTGGCTTGTAATTTTCCTTCTTTGTGTTTTCCTTGTCTCGCGTTGGTATAAGAGTAATGTTGGCCTCATAAAATGACTTAGAAATCATCCCTTCCTCTTCAGTTTTTAGAAGAGTTTAAGAAGGATAGGTATTAAGTCTTCTTTGAATGTCGGGTAGAATTCACCAAAGAAACCATCTGGTCCTGGACTTTTGTTTTTTTGGAGGTTTTTGATTACTGTTTCAATCTCTTTACTTGTGATTGGTCTATTCAGATTCTTTGTTTCTTATTGATTCAGTTTGGGGGGGTTGTATGATTCTAAGAATTTATCCATTTCTTCCATGTTGTCCAATTTGTTGAATATACCTTTTCATAGTATTCTTGCATAATCCTTTGTATTTCTGTGGTATCTGTTGTAGTTTCTCCTCTTTCTTTTCTGATTTTATTTATTTGAGACTTCTCTCTTTTTTCTTAGATAATCTAGATAACATTTGCCAATTTTGATTATCTTTTCAAAGAACCAACTCTTAGTTTCATCTATCCTTTCTACTGTTTTTTAATCTCTATTTCATTTATTTCTGCTTTGATTTTTATTATTTGCTTCTGTCTACTAACTTTGGGCTTTGTTTTTTCTACTTTTTTTCCAGTTCTTTTAGGTATAGTGTTAAACTGTTTTGAGATTTTTCTTGTTTCTTGAGATAGACCTGTATTACCATAAACCTCCCTCTTCATACTGCTTTTGCTGCATCCTATAGATTTTGGTATGTTGTATTTTCATTTTCATTTGTCTCCAGGTATTATTTGATTCCTCCTTTGATTTCTTCCTCGATTCAATAGTTGTTCAGTAGCATGTTATTTAGCCTCCAGATATTTGTGACTTTTCCATCTTTCTTCTTGTAGTTGATTTCTAGTTTCATACCACTGTAGTTGGAAAAGATGCTTGATATGATATCAATTTTCTTAAATTTATTGAGGCTTGTTTTATTTCCCAATATATGGTCTATCTTTGACAATGTTCCATGTGCACTTGGGAAGAATGTGTGTTCTGCTTCTTTTGGATGGAATGTTCTATATATATCTAGTCAGTCCGTCTGGTCTAGTGTTTCATTTAAGGCTGCTGTTTCCTTGGTGACTTTCTGCCTGGATGATCTATTCATTGAGTTAAGTGGGGTGTTAAAGATTCCAACTATTATTGTGTTGCTGTCAATTTCTCCCTTTAGGTCTGTTAATAGTTGCTTTATATACTTTGGTGCCCCTGTGTTAGGTGCATGTATATTAATAAGTGTTGTGTCTTCTTGGTGGACTGTCCCTTTTATCATTATATAATTTCTATCTTTGTCTTTTGATAACTTTTTTGGCTTGAAGTCTGTTTTATCTGATATAAGTATGGCTACACCCACATTCTTTTGATTTTCTTTTCCTTGGAGTATCCTCTTCCTACCCTTCACTCTGAGTCTATATTTGTCTCTAGAGCTGGGATGTGTCTCAAGGAAGCATATTGTTGAGTCATTTTTTAATCTATCCAGTCACTCTTTGTCTTTTGATTAGTGAATTCAGCCCATTTACATTTAGAGTGATTATTGATATATGAGGGCTTAATCCTGCCATTTTGTCTTTTGTTTTCTGGTTGTTCTATATTTCCATGGTTTCTTTTCCCTTGTATTTCTGTCTGCCATTTCAGTTTGGTGGTTTTCTGTGATTTTTTTCTCAGTTTCCTCTTTATTTATGATGTGTGACTCTGCTCTGATTTTTTTTTGAGGTTACCATGAGGTTTATATAGAAGATCTCATAGATGAATTAGTACTTCTCCTGCTGATAGCGTCTTATCTCCATTAGCCTATGCAGGTTCTGTCCTCTTCCTCTTCTATGTTTTTGTTGTCACAAATTATCCTTTTTTGTTTTGAGTTTGTGGCCAAATTGAAGAGGTTATAGTTATTTTTGATGCTTTCTTTCCCTTTCACCTTTATGTTATAATTTGGTATTTACTAACCTATTCAGATATACAGTTGCAATTTTCTGATTCTGTCTATTTATCACCTTCCTCAAAGCCCTGTAAACCTTTGCCTTTTTGTTTCAGGTAGGAGGGTTCCTTTCAACACTTCTTGTAAGGCAGATCTAAGGATGATGAACTCAATCAGCTTTTGTTTGGGAAAGCTTTATTTCTCCTTCATATCTGAAGGATAGAGTATTCTTGGCTGATAGTTTTTGTCTTCCAATATTTTGAATATATCATTCCACTCTGTCCTACCCCGTAGAGTTTCTGTTGAGAAATTCACTGATAGCCTGATGAGGGTTCCTTTGTAATTATTTTCTTCTCTCTGTCATCATATGCATTCTTTGTCATTGACTTTTGACAGTTTTAATATTATATGCCTTTGAGAAGGTCCTTTTGCATTGAGATAACTAGGAGTTATATTCTCATATATCCAGTTCCTTCCCCAGGCTTGAGAAGTTCTCAGCTGTTATTTCTTTGAATAAGTCCTCTGCTCCTTTCTCCCTCTCTTCTCCTTCTGGGATACTTATTATCTTTATGTTGCTTTTGCTAGTTGAGTTGGATATTTCTTGTAGAATCTTCTTTTTTAAAAAATCTTAGTTCTCTCTCCTCTTTCACCTGAATCATTTCTAGATTTCTAGCTTCAAGCTTACTAATTCTCTCTTCCATATGGTCAGCTTTATTTTCAATACTTTCTCTTTACTTTTCATCTCATTAGTTGTGTTCTTTACCTCTAGAATTTGTTTGTTGTCTGGTTTTTCTTTATAGTTTCAATCTCTTTGGTGAAGTACTCCTTCTGTTCATTAATTTTATTCCTGAGCTCATTGAACTGTCTTTCTGAGTTTTCTTGTAACTCGTTGAGTTTCTTCATAACAGCTATTTTGAAATCTCTGTCAGACTGTAATCTTCTGTGACTTCAAGTTTGGTTTCTGGAGAGTTGTCATTTTCTTTCTGTTCTGCCGTGTTACTATAGTTATTCACTGCATTTGATGAATTGAGCCTCTGCTGGTAAATTTGTGGTAATAAACACCTTTTTATTTGGGTAAAGCTTTGGTTACTTTGGTTCTGGGCTGCTTCTGGTTGTATTTGAGAGCCTGCACTTTCCACACTCCACTGCCTCTGCTAGAAGCATCAGCAGTATCCTCCTTGTGCTGCTTGTACCTCTGAGGTTGCTCTTGCCTTGCTGCTTATGATGTCACTGTGGTCTCAGGTATCACCACCAGGGTCACCAGGCTGCGAGCACTTCTGCTGCTTCTGGGGTCATTGGGGTCTCATGTTCCTCCACAGGCTCAATGTGGGCTCCCTACAGACTCGGGTACTGCTGCCCCATGCACCACATGTGCTGTTGCTCCCAGGTTGCCTGGGAGTGCTGGTAGCACTACTGCCAGAGGCACTGGGTACACAGGTGCTACTGTCACTGCCAGGAGCCCAGGGTCTTGTATGTAGCCCTCATTGCTGGTAGAGCTGGTGTCAGGGGTGCCACCACTGGGGGCTGGATCACGGGTTCTGCTGTGATTCCTGAAGCTTCAGGTCACAGGTGCCACTTGCCATCTCTAGGGGCAGGCAGGGGTTAAGCCGCCAGTGAGTGTCATTGCTGCTCATGCAGTCTCTGGTTGCTGCTGTGTGCCGGTTTGCCTTGAAATTTCAAGTCAGGGTGTCCTTCCCTAGCCAGGGAAATCCATGTTTTGCATATTGTTCCCACTGATGGAAAGACCAGTGCCACTGCCGGGGGTTGGGGAGGGTGCTGGGTCACTGGTTCTGCTCTGTGTCCTGAATCCTCAGGATGTGTGTGCCACCTGCTGCCACTGGGGATGAACAGGGGCCAAGCCGAGAGTGAGTGTCATTGCTGCTATGCAGCCTCTGGTCACTGGTGCGTGCCAGTTTACTTTGAAACCTCAGGTCAGGGTGCCCCTCTCTAGCTGGAAAAATCCACATTTTGGATACCATTCCCACTGTCGGAAAGACTGATGCCACTGCCAGGGGAGGAGGCTGGGTCACCAGCTCTGCTCTGCATCCTGAATCCTCAGGACCTGTACACCACCTGCCACCACTTAGGGGAAGGCAGGGGCTAAGCCAGTAGGGTCTGCCCCTGCAGCCTCTGTTCACCAGTGTGTACTCCAGCATGAGGGTCTGTGTTTTGGATCACTGATGCCAAGGGATGGGGAGGGGTCTGCTCCCCTGGTTCCACTGCCTCCCAGAGGTCCAGTCCACCCACCTTCAGATATATACATGCAGGAACCTCTCTGGTGTTCTGGTGTGCTGTGCAGGGAGCCCTCTGTGGATCAATGGATATCTGACTGGTTGTAACTTAGAGAGGAGAGACAAAGGGAACAATTTGCTCTGCCATGATGCTGATGTCACTTTCCCAGTGAAATTTCATTTCTTAAAAGTTAAGAGTATTTTCCATTACATAGGTATTTTTGGCTTTCAGCATGTGCTCACACACTTGATTCTCACTGAGGTGAGCTTGGGAGGTATGATTTTATAAAAAAGGAATCTAAGTCTGATACCTAAGAGGCAAGCTTCTGAACTATCACTTGGGTGTCTGAATATCCAACGCTTACTCTCCATTTAAAGCCAGACCATACCAGACTTTCAATGGACAATTACATTTCAAGACAGTTCTATTGCATAGTGCATTTTTGAATCCTTAGATGATGCCAAATATAATAGGGAGAAATGTAATTAAATATAAAAATGGAAGAAAAACAGCATATTATTTGTGACAGGTTAAAAGATTACTGTTTCAGTGGCCATCATTATAGTGCATTATGCCAGAGTTTTAAGATATTTTGACATTCTTCTGTAGGATACAAGCTCGTACAGTAAAGAACATAAACCTTGAATATATTTTCTCTCCAAGATTTTTAATTCAACACTGTGATTTTCATATTATTTCAATCAGTTTTTGAATGAGCTACCCAACAATGTAAGAATCCAGGAGGAAGTCATCACTCTAATTTCACCTCGAGAATTTCAAAGATAGTTCCAGAAATTAAGAAATGACAGATGTGCCCAGAATTTAATTTTCTATTCCATGTTAGAATGATATACTGAAGAATTCTGTGTTTTATATTACAAGTATGACTGAAGAGCATTTCCATAGTGAGAACAAATTTCTTAAGATTCTGATATGGCTGTCCCTGAATATTTACCAACGTCATTTCAAATGATTCTAGGTCCTGCATGTGAGAAATGTCTGCTCCCAAGGCACTGTAAATCTAATTTACCTGACTTCACTTGGCAGTATGTTTTCAATGGATTTGATGGATTGCATTCTCTGATTTTTGAAAAAACCATTTTATATCCAATAATAACACATTGTGCATGTCACAATTTGTCTTGACAGTTGTGTAACATAAAGCCCGCGATGACCCAGAAATGAGAAGGGGGCTCTCTCACACTGTTTCCCACATATTTGTTCTCCTGGGGGTGGCAAAAATGTAAATACCTACTTTGCAGAATATAAAAACTATTTGAAAAAAGAGATATAGATACTATTATTCTCAAGTCTTTAAGATTGCTTTCCCATCTGTCAGCAAAATCTATTACAAGGTAAGGTCTGTCCTATAAGACATTTAGACAAGCCTTGGGGATTATGTATGGCCAACTAAAAATCTTCAGAGATTCTCAAACAGTAGCATTCTCACACGGGAGAAAAAGAAGCATAAAACAATATTGATATAGACCTGTCCACCTTACGTAAGATAAGTTTCTCTGCAGCACATGATCTGACCCCTGCCTGCCTCTCCAGCCTCAGCTCCTTCCTGCCCTCCCTCACCCTCTGTTTTAACAACCCTAAATTGCTTTTGATGTCTCACAATACCACATTCTATCTCCTTTCCCCTTTCCTCATGCAATTTCTTCTACCTAAAATCCTTCTTCCATATACTTCTACTTTTTAACTTATTTTAAATATTAAAAAATTTTATATTAAAACATTTTAAGATGTAAATTCATCTTAGAAGCCTTGTCAGACCACTCCTGCCAGATCCAGCCTGGGAAAACTGCTGCTCCAGGGTGTGCCCAAGATACCATGGGTATACTCTTATCCTCTTATCTCACTATTACAAATGTCTCTTACCCACTGTACAGTGAAGTTCTTGAGAAAGGGAATACCTCTCATTTATGCTTGTATCCCCAGGCCCTTACACAGGACTAGCCATATGGTAGGCATTCAATAAATATTTGCTGAATGAATGAAGACAGACCCCCAGGTAGGGTATGGTTTCAGTCAACCTAGCTTTACGTCTTAATTTGAGTCTTTTATGAATAACAATGACCACAGAATACCGATTAAGTCCATGTTTCAACAAATAGTCATTTTATTAAGAAAGAAGACTATGCATAGTTCAAAACATAGCAACAGTCAATTACAGTTCTGCAAGTCCTCTAAATTTGCTCTTTGAGAGAAAGCAAGAAGAAAACATGAAGTAAATACTTTATATATTGAAATTTTCACCCTCTATTATGAGTTTGCCAGGCAATTAAAGGCTGCCCATCAACACCCCTATTGAACTTTTGATAAGTTTAAAGATCCTAATTAAATCCCAATGGGAAGAGCAAAGTCACATTCCAGGATCCATGTGAAGTTTCATTTCTTCATACCTACTGCCACACTCCTAAATACACCAATCATGCACCACTGAAATATTTTCAATGACCTAAAATTTGGTGATAATAAAATAACCATTGTGGAAAGACTACCTGGCAGCAATATGCCTGTGGGGCCATCAAGATGAATCTACATTAAGCACACACCTGAAATGGGAAGCCCCATTGTGACAGTCGTTTGTCAAGGTTTGATCACAGTGAAATAACTTATAGAGCTCTGCAAGAATCTAGGCTCTCTTCTCCTGTACCTGTCTCTGTATGTAAAAACTATCCATTCTACAGCAGGAGAAACTGGTATATTCTGTTATGAAGGAAATTATTGACATTTGTAATGTTTCACTAAAAATGCAGGAAAACAGCTGGCTTTTAATTGTGGGCCAGATTAAAAATATGAAATATATAGGAACTCTCTTATTGTGTACTTTGTAAGATGAGAAAAGCAACTACTTTGAATTTTATTTTACGAGAAATCAGATTTTCAGATTGAGATTAAAATGACATGTTCATAGAATAATTCTAAATTGTCAGAACCGAAAATAATCAGTCACAGTTTTAAAAAAGTATTTCCTAGTTTTTATCTTTAAGTGATTATAGAAAAACCAAATTTATACATTTTGGTTGACTACAAACTATATTTCCCATTGAGTACTGTGACTTTTTTGAAGGTTATTAATTTCATTTTTAAATGGGAAATTAAGCATGTGAACTGTCAGTGTATGAACTACCATATGACTTCAATGTACCACCTAAAGAAACATATAACATATAACACATAAAAAGTGTTTGGCATAACCTTCTTTAAGAAAATGTTCAAAAAGCATATGAGGTACCTATGTATATCTTGATAAGATACTGTTTGCTAATTTTTTTAAAAAGCCTATCTATACTAATTTTATCTCAGAAATAAATTTTTGTGAATATTCTGCTTCCATGTAAGTGAGGAATCACTAGGATTATTAATTTATATCACTCATCAACCTAACACTTAAATTACTATATCAAAATTAATACATTATCTCTTTAATGAGGAAATTGTACTTGTACAAGTTCACCTTACTAATTTCCTTATTATAGAACTAATTTATAAATTATTTCTTTAAAACTACCCTTGATTTATTCACCTTTAGTTTTATGCAATTTAAATTTCAGCAAAATATTAATACTTCAATGATTTTAATCCCCAAATACTATATAACATCTAGTCAACATTTTTATCACCTCCAGTTTTATTGGCAATTATAAAGTCTCTGCACTTTTAGATACTTGACTACATTCTGTTTTATTAATGACCTTTTTTATCTACTCAGATAGGAATGGCAATTTAACAGCCCTGGGAAAAGTGGTCTAAAAATCTAGAGCTGAGATAACTAGAAAAGGCAAGCAGAAGGAATGTTATAATTTTACTTCCATTTGAACATTTTATCAGAAAATATGAATTGATAAGATTTGGAATCTTTGACCAACACCAATACCAATAAGAAAGTCAAAATTCGAAGAGGAGATTTTTAATAGCCTAATGAATTACCCTGATTATTAAAGTGATTTCTATAGTATGTCCTATAATTGCACTGTAGATATTTCAGATGCATAGTTTATCATCATGCCTAAAGAGCTCATCACCCGTTGTGTAGAAGTAGAGTATCCAGACAAAATAAATGCAATATTTGAAACATACTTATACTAAAAAGTTATTTGTTGTTTATTTGAAATTCACATTTAACTGGGCAGCCCGTATTTTTATTTGCTAAATCTGGCAACTTACGTAGAAGCATAATTAGAGGGATATTAATTCATTTTTCCCTCACAATTGGATTGAACAAACTCTTGATCCTTAAATATTACAAAAATATGTTTTCTTAGACAGGACCAGCTGGATAAGGTGGCCCACGCAAAATGAAAACACAGGGCCCCCTTGTCAACAATTATTATTTCAAGATGGCGGTACTAGAGCACTAAGCCAAGTGCCCACAAAGCCAGCCCCAGTCTTAGAAATTTAGACTCCCATACATTCGGTTATATATGAATCAGGTGCTCTTACATTACAGAGAAACATAAATAAGTTCATTTTTAACTGGGACTGGTCTATACCAGGGGTCAACAAATTTTGTCTATAAAGGGCCATATACTAAATATTTTAGGCTTTGCAGGCCCTGTCACAACTATTAACTCTGCCGTACATAAACAAATGAGCATGGGCTGTATTCCAATAAAACTTTCTTTACAAAAACAGCTGGCAGACCAAATTTGACCCATGGTCTATAGTTTGATGACCCCTGGACATACAATAAACATGAGCAAAATTCCCATTTAGATTTGTTTAGATTCTATACAGATAGAGCCACTAAGGTAGAATTTATCTAGGGGATTATAATCATTTTCCTGAGACATTAAAACATTTTTGCTAAATTACGTTAACAATCTATTTTTCCTGTAAGTATCTTTAAACTAAATTCAACCATTTAGCTCAAACCACTGCCCTACTCTTCCAGGTCCTTTAAAAATATACAGCAGAGAATGCCAAATAAGAAATGTAATATATATATTCCCTTTCTGTTCCTCTTAAATTTCATTTTACTTTGATGTGCCTTTTTGCTGGTAAAAATTTTAGAGTCAAAGAAAAAAACATGAAGAAAGGCATAGAGATGTGACTGTCACGGTCCGTTCTCACTGGAGTGGAGGCTGCATGACAGGTCATGCAGGGCTGAAGATGAGACTGTTCATGACTACAAGCCTCGAAGACCTTGTTGGTGTTGCAGGAGTTTTCACATAATGCAAGCCTTCTGATAGCAAACAGGTGAAACAGTTGTTATTATTTCCATGTTAAAGATAATGAAACTGAGACCCAAAAAGGTTAAATGTCTTCCAAGAGTCATATGTCAGAAATAGAAAAGCCAAGCTTATATTCGTCTTCTGAGCTCTTTGTATTGAAGAAAGGGCAAACCATAGAGCCATGGCCCCTGCCTTTGAGTAGCCATTAGTCACATATGGACCAAGAACCAAACACAAAGACCCAAGGAACAGAAACGTACATTTAACTAATTTGGGTTACTCAAAAATCCATGTGCATAATCTTAGTACTCAGTGCAGTCAGAATAATTGATAGTTCTATAAGGCCTAGTTACAGAAATAATTGGAAGTTATAGTATGGGAAAGAACTAGTTTAAAACATTCTAGTGAAAAATAAGTTTTCTGAGTGACTGCCACAGAGATTTGGCTGAATAGCTATGTCTCAGCTATTTCACTTCTTCCCAGACATCAATCTCCCTCCCCAGAGAGCATCCTGTGAGAGCTGACCCAGTAGTGTCAAGCAAGCACTTGGCACTCTTTCCTTAAAAAAGCATGATGTATTCTGAGCAGGCTAGATTTCTTCTGATCAATATTTTGGTGGTAAGTTTTCAAGGTAATCCTTACCCTCTGAGTCTGAAAAGTAGTGGAAAGATACCACCTTGTATAACAGACTGGGAAGAATTCTTTCTCATCCATTTAGTTTAGCACCTATCTGCTCTAGGCACCTTCCAGAGCAACAACAGATATTTCCAACCATTTGGTTTTGATCTGATTTTCTTAGACCCACCCATGTTTGTGGCAGTCTTTGCTGGAACCAAAGAGATGCTTGGAATCCTAGGATATGGTGTTGTGTCTCCCAAGGCATGTGCCTTCCTTCTAAGTTATGCATTCTAACCTGACACTGATTTTAGACATGACCTGCAGTGAGAGAAAAAGAAAAACAAAGGATTATTGGCCAGGGCCTTTCCTTTAAAACCAAGAAGAGTATGTAAAATGACTGTCTTCTGAATCATAATATGTATCAGAGTGAAGCTACCTGGTACAATGAAAAGAAAGTGAAACTTTAGAGTCAGAGTACCTACACTCAAACGCAGGCTCCACAATGTATTAGCTGTGTGACCTTGAACCTGATCTTTCTGTGCTTCCATTTCCTTATACGTAAAATGGCAAAAATAACACCTCCCATGCAGAGTTGATATGTGGAGTCATAGAGACAAGAAATGAATATAAACATACTGATATATAATAATTTTTTGATAAGTAGGATTTTTGCTATCATCTTTTGAACAATAAACAACAATATTCTTATAAAAACAGATTCCAAAATTCAGAATCTATTGTATTGAAAATTCTGAATTGAATTTGATGTACCTTATAATATTACTTACAAAATATGAGCAGTTTCTGTTTTCTGTCCTTATTAGACATTTGGTTTCTGCTTTAATTTCCTTTAATGTGGTATCTTAGGTACTTTTTACCTAATCCATGAATATCTAGCACAAATTCTGCAATAATAAACACTATATTAAAGTAAAAGGCTGATCTTCTGACAAATGTATTAAGAAGTAAACAGAATTTGCTTTCTTTCCCAAGAACAATGAATCAACTTTTTCCATTTAAAATCACCATTATTGGTTTGCTTATTAATATGGATTTTTACTTAAAGATCCAGAGTTAATCCCCTAGTTCTCAAAGCTTATAATACTATAGAAACACTTCTTGTAAATTCAAGGGGAAATTAAAATACTAGATTGACACAAAAATTTTCTAACAACGTTTCAGGAAGTACATCTCCCTCTAAAGAAAATTTTCAGCTGTCTTATTTACTAGATGAAGTAGGCAGATATTCTCACACCTTCCCTGAAAGCCTTGCAGCAACAGATCAGGAGAAAGGAGGAGTCAAAAAAACATTCAGACCAGGTCACTTCTCCTCTATACTGGTGCTACACTCATTTTCCAGATTATTTGATAAATCATATTATTCCTACAGTTTAAATTAATGATATACAAACTTTAATCATTAAATCCCTGTTTCCTGCACAAATGAACCCATATACCACAGAACCAAGTCCTAGATTCATACACTGAAATGATCTGAGAGTGCTGAGCACTTCCTCATTTTCTACATGAAGATATAGAGTCCCAGGAAGGGAGGGTTTTCATCTGACTCCCACATATTCCTATTGGTCATTCTCACCTGATCAAAAGCAAGATGCATTTTGAAGTTCAGTACTCCTACTTCTTACCAAAAAGTATGCTTTCTTTGTACATACTCCCTGGTGTTAAGATGTCCAGACAGGTAGGGGGCACAAGGAGGGCAGCTCCTGAGTGCCCATACACTCTGTTTCCTGATCTGTGTGCTGGGTCCAGAGGTATGTTCACCTCGTGAAAATCCATCAAGCTGCACACTTATGATTCTTACTCTTTTCTGTATACATGTTATCCTTCATTACAATGTAGTAAGATGCTTTCCCACTTTCTGTTCAGTGGTAATTGATATATAATAGTGAAAAGACCCTCATCTTTTATTGAACATCCACCATTTGCCAAGCACTGTGATTTGTACTGATAATGTAAAGACAAATGAGCTAAAAATCTCTGCCCTCAGGAGCCTCACTCTATGGAGAGACAGACAGGTAAATAGTTGCAAAGCTGAGAATGAAGTGCTGACAGCTGAAAAGAAATGGAGCCGGGGGACCCAGCACTCAAGTTGGCTGGCGTGGAGTGAAAAGTATGCTGAGGAAAAGTTTCAAAGAAAGAAGATGATTGGTTCACGCCCTCTGTTAATTTCCCATTGCTGCTGTAACAAACTTAGTAGCTTAAAACAACACAGATTTATTATCTTAACAGTTCCTGGGGTCAGAAGGCCACAATCAGTCTCACTGGGCTGAAGTCAAGACATTGACAGGGACGGCTTTTCCTGGAGCCTCTAAGGAAGAATCTGTTTCCTCGCCTCTTCTAGATTCTAGAGGCCTCCTGCATCCCTTGGATCATGGCCTCCTTCCTCCATCTTCAAAGTCGATAGCAATGTAGCAACTTCAACTCTCTCTCTCTCTCTCTCACCTCTGCTTCCCATCAACACATCTCCTTCTGCTGAGTCTGACCCTCCTGCCACCCTCTTATAAGGACCCTTGTGATTTCATCGGGCCCACGGGATAATATAGGATAATAGCACCATCTCAAAATTCTTAATTTAAAAACTTCTGTAAAGTCTGTTTTACCATGTAAGGTAACATAGTCACAGGTTCTGGGAATTAGGGTGTGGATATTTGGGGAGGGGTTTGGGGGACATTATTCGGTCTACCACATGTCCCGAAAGATGAGTAGATGTGAGCCAACTGGACAAGAGAGAAAAGGTTATGACTGGAAGACGGAACCAGACTTTGAGTCCTGTACTTTAATAAGCTGGACAGAAATGTAGATCAGATTATAAAGTGATTAATAATGCGAGCTAAGTTCATATTCCAAATTGAAATACATAAGAATTTCAAGCAGAAGAGTGATGCGATCCTATGGGTATTTTCAAAATATTTTAACAACAATACATAAGCTAGAATTAGAGGGATTCGGAAGAAGACTAAAAGAAGAAAGAAGGCAAAGGGGCTATTGTGACGGTTCAAACAGAGGTCTGAACTACGCAAATTGTGGGGATGTAGAAAGGTAGGCCCAGGTTGAAGAGAGATTAGGAAGTAAAATTAACAAAACTTGACAAGATCAGGGTGTAAAAGAAAGCGGGAAAGTGAATGTTGGCACCATTAACTACACTTGGGACACCAGAAAAAGGAGGGGAGTAGAGGGTAAAGATGATAGGTTCAGGTTCAGACATGTTGAGTTTGAGGTGCCTGGAAGCCTTAATTGTGAAGATATTTAGTTACTGATAATACATATTACTCTATTCTACACACAACCACCAGAGGAATCTTGCTAAAATGTTAATCTGAGCATATCTCTTTCCTGGTCAAAACTCCAAATGGCTCCAATCTCATTGGGAGTAAAATCCCAAGTCCTCACAATGGCCTATGAGGTAGGCAATCTAGCACCCTTGATTTCTCTAAACTTGTTCTCTACTTTTCCTTGCTTCAATCATTCCACTCCAGACACACCAGCATGGTAGCTCCTCAGATACTTGAGGCACACTCCTACCTCAGGGCCTTTGGACATGCTCTTCCCTCAGCTTGAAACTCTCTTCTCCCAGATACCCATGTATCTCCTGCCCTGGTCTGCTTCAGATCTTAACTCAAACATCTTATTCCCAGTGATGTCTTCCCTGACCACTCTGGTTAAAATTGCTACCCACCGCCATCCCAGTAACCTGAATCCTCATGTCCTGCTCTCCTTAGTCCATAGCACTGTTCTCTGTGAACTTACAACTTGTTTTACTTATTTGTTTGTTTATTGTCTGTCCTCCCCTACATCCCTAACCTCCTCCCTGACCCTCTAGAATGTAGGTTCCACAATGGCGGGCATGACTTTTGATTCACTGCTACATGTGGAACACTTAGAACACTGCCTAGCACATAGCAGCAACTCAATAAATATTTGTTTCAAGATTAATACTGAAGTTCAGGAAAAAGTCCAAAAGCATCTATTTAAGTCACATAAGTGGAGGCTGACATTAGCACATTCACAGCGGTACACAGATATACGCCTTTCTAGATGATTTTATAGCTCCTAGGTTACAACTAAAGAAGCATAAAGCTAGAAGAGAAAGTCTGTACCAAAAGGAGAAGCAAAGTGTTTAGGTTCTTTAAAAAAAAAAAAAAGAAAAAAAAACAATGCCAACTGTTTGTGCCTCTTAATAACTTGTGAAATTTAACACATTCACACAAAATCATTTTTAATGAATAATAATATGAAGCCAGAGAATACTCTGAATTGTTCAAAACCTATGCAGCAAGGAGTATATGAAAAGTAAATTTTCTTAGATGCCTGCAATATCCAAAAAAGATGTTTAGATATACCACTGCTCATTAACACTTACTAGATCTTATGTCTCAATTTAATTATGCATCAAACAAAGGGCCAGTTCTAGTGTTTCAATTCACAACAGTTCTTAATAGCACCTTTCAGCACGAATAAGTGAACTGCCAGCTGAGAAGCAACTCTAATAAAAACAGTGTCCTGTAGGAATTGTAAAGTGGTTTACGATGCTTCGCGTGAACATCAGGGAGGGACCATAAAGTACCACGCAAAGTGTGTATGTGTGTTTTTTGACTCCTGGAAGACATGTTGGTAGGCAATAAAATGTCAGCAACCAACTTATAAGGCAGCTTCGGGAAGGACAACGAGCTGAGCTTCTTGCTAATGTCCTCGTCTTTTCTCTTTTGAATTGCATCATGTGACGTCTTTGAGCCTGAGAAGTTTTCTTTGTAAAATTATACTGTAAAATTTGGAAAGCTCTAGATTACTCCCCCATCCTTGAGCATTGGCATAACAGTTTCTATGTAATACTTTCCAGTATCCAATATTTAGAAATTTTACCCAATATGTGGTCTAGATGTGTATTTTTCCTCCTCTTTATAAACATTAATATAGCTTTCTCCAGGAAATCTACTTGACATTCTAAGTCATTATATACATCTAAAAATTGAAGCTAGTAATTGCAACCAGTTTCCTGAAAAATATGACTTAAATAAATTATACCCAGTAGCCTGCATAGCCTCTCTCTTTAATCCTGTGTATACGCCATGATACTAACTGTAAGAGCGCTTCATACAGCTTGTATTCAAGTCACTTTGAAGACACTGGTTTGCTGAGTCCGACTGTGTACAAGCTTGTGTCTACAAATTACAGAACACACACTAGCAGAAGTGCTAATTCTTAACAAGGGGAACATATCTCTAACTTTAATTATTTAGGTGTGTGGGTCTAGCACCCAAGAGGGACATTGCATGGATGAATAAAACAATACATGAGTGAAGTTTAAAACCTTTGACTCTAAAGCCAGTCCTGCCACAAACTGTATAATCTCGGGCAAGATCACTTTCTTCCTTGTGGTATAAATTTCCTTATTTGCAAAATAAAAGGGTAAAGTAAGTGATGTTTACGAATCTAATTACACCCTAAAAATACATTGGTCTAAATTATTTTTAGCTATTTTGTCTAGAATTGGTTTATATGGCCACAAGATTGGCAGAATATATCCTCTTAGAACAAACAGGCAGATATTCTTTCTTTCTTTCTAGACATGATTAATAGACAGTTAAGCACATGCTTATCCTTGCGATTACCTTTCCATTTAAATTTTAAACTCACCACTACATAATGATAAATATTCAGAAATAAACTGGATAATCCTAAAAGTCAAAATTTTAAAGAAAACAAAAGCTTTTGGAATGAACACTGTTACTTGCCCACATAGAAGCTATTTTCTGCTTTTACTTTTTTTTTAACACTATCAATTTTGGTTAAATAATTAAAAAGTGAGAGCTAACACTTCAACAGCGCTTTGCCTGTGTTCTTAGTAGTTTATGTCCAATAAGTCACTTAAACCTCACAGGAACCTTATAAAGTAAGTAGTGTTACCATCCCCAATACAAATGAGGAAACCGACTTGGAGTTAGTGTGCCTAAATCCATGGAGTGGGTAAACAGAAGAGGCAGGATTCAGACGCAGGCGGCAGAGTGCCTGTGTTCTTAAGCAATACACCCCTCCCACACTCAGCCTGTTTGGTTGGGGGAAATTAATTCTCTACAACTTCAAGAGGGTCTCCTGATTAGTAAGCCAATCATCATCATCCCAACCAACTTACCAATGATTAAATGGCATTTCTTGATATCCATGATGGTGAGAGTAGTGCACAACCAAGTTGGACCAATCAGATTAAAGGATAGAATGTTTACTCCATGGTAGGAAGGGAGGTCTAGTCCAGAAGGAGGATGCACGTTACTGCCAATGCTGCTGGCGGCCTCCTGCCAATCACGAAGGAAGCCAGTCTTAGGTGAAAGCCCAAGTGAAGGAAGAGGGAAAAGCCAAAAGAATCATGAAGACCTGAGGCTGGAGGCCCCGGTGTACTATACCCTCAGTCTGCTCTGTCCCTGTACTTTCTCCTGTGCAGGATAACAAATTCCCTTATTGTTTAAGCCAACTTGAGTCAGCTTGTCTCTTTTTTATGCCGGAAGGCATCCTGACAAATATTGGTATAATTAAACACCTTATTTACAAATGCTAAATTGTTAAGAATTGTTTAATCTAGCCTGTGTTTTCTCTCGGCCCTGATTCCAAGACCTGTTGTAATACAACATTTGTGATAACTCCCACTGGATCTCACTGCTGAGTCATTCCCTTTCCAGGGCACTCATTCATTTGACAAAGATTTATTGAACACTTACTCTATCTCAGGCATCGTGAGGCCCTGGTTTAATGAGATAAATGAGTCACAGCCCCTATTCGCAGAATTAACGTCTAGGAAGAAAGGAAGACACATAAATCAACAAATTACCATAATATGCAGTGAGGCTATAATATATAAACACTGTGTTTGAGTGTGCGTGTGTGCACTGAGAACATAGAGAATGGAATCTTTAAGATGTTTTGGAGGACTTTATGAATACTTCACAGAAGAGGTAACATTTTATTTGGATCTTGAAGGATGACTAGGAGTTTTACAGTAGCGAAAAGGCATTCTGGGAAGTGAGAAAAATATGATCAGAAGCGTGTAACTATGAAAGCGTTGGGAACGTTTGAGAATGGTGGACAGTTCCAAGTGCTGATGTGCTTCACAGGAGCAAGAAGAGAGACAAGCTCTGGGACTCTAGGCCTGGGCAATCTCAAAAGTCCTTCTAGTTTTTATTCTCATACTTCAAGGAGCTTAACAGTCTCGATCACCCCAGCCGCCATCATCCTCTGTTGGGCTAAACAAAGGGTTGAAGCTGTGATCGTTGGCTTTTCTAGTTCTGCATCTAAGACCAGAGGCAATAAGCTCAAGAGACGGATTTAGTCACCGTTATGGTGTTTGTGACACCCTGATGTTTGTGAAATCCTATGGTCACTTTCTTAACATTGATAATTTCTCTTTACGATTTCTCAAATGCTTCATTGTTGCTTTACTAATTTTTCTAAGCTTCTTTTTCACAATCAATTTTAAGGTATTATTGGAAATTTATTGGTTGTTTAAGTTAAAACGTTAAATTAATTTATTAACTTCTTCCTGTAAAGCCAACTCACAACCTTAAATGAGATACAAACTGTATTCTAACCCAGGCAGTCAAGAGAACTTAATAGGAGGTCTCAATAAAGTTTTTCTTTTTAAGTGTCAATTTGTCATTTAACATTTAAACACTATACCTCTACTGAGCACCCACTATATACATTTCATAAGCACTAGGAATTTTATGAAAATGTAGCCTAGAACTAAGAGAACATGAAATGATTAAACAATAAAATCTCAAATGGCTACAAACAGAAAAGGGTTTGGATGATACCACAGAAGAAGTGTCATAGAGGTCCTGACTCCATTAAAGAAGAAACTTTCTCAGATCAGAGTCTACCAAGCAACTCTTCTTTCTCACCTGAACTGACAATTGGGACACAACATCTCCTTCTATCATAACGCAGGGCCAACCAGAAAGATTCACCCCCATGGTGAAAGGCAACAGTGAAGCATATTGGAGACCCCAAAAAGCAGTGATGCCATTATTTCTAGAATAAAGAGCAGCTGAATTGGCAATCTTACTAAATATTCCAAAGGAGAACAAATCATAAATTTCAACATTGTGATGGTGAGAAGATACAAATGCTATCAATAAAGATACTACTGGAAATCTACAATTTGAGCAAATTCAGAAACACTTAGAAGGCTCTGAAATTGTTTTAAAAAGTGAAATTCTACTAATTCTACTAATCTGAATCAACAAGCCAAAACAACAAAGGAGAAGAAATCTGAACAGGCCCAAGAAAATTCTCTTGGCCATTTCAACCTCCAGCTTCTATCAATTCTCTAGTGAGAAGAAACTGATGATCAAAATCAGAAGTTCATTATACATATATATTATATATATATAATCCTTTCAAATACATATAACTTAACAGTGGCTAAAATAAATAGGAGTTTATTTTTGTCACTTCAAAGACAGCTGAAGGTGGGCAGATTCTGGTATTGATTTAGTGGCTCAGTTATGTAAGGCCGGCGTCTCTGTGATTCTCTGCTGCAGGGTTCTTCAACATCACAAGATGATTGCTGTAACTCTAGGCATCACATCCTCATTATCTGCTAAAAGAAGTAAAGATGGACAAATGCCCACCAAATTGGTCCCTGTTACCTTAGAAAGTGGAATTTTCTCAGACATTGTCTCAGTAGACTTCTCCTTGGGCAGAACCATGTCACACGGCCACACCTTTCAGCAAAAGAGGCTGGAACAGAATTTTCTAAAAGCTTTTTCAGCCTCCATAGTGAGTGGAAGAAGAAAGCAGAGAGAAGAAGGGTTGTAAATGACTTGAGGTCAATCAGAACTGGGTCTGCCTGCATATGGAGGCTGCAGTAACTGATCAGTACATGGGATACAGTTTTTTGCTCCATATAGTGGGTTTGACCAATGACAACAAATCTTTTTGTTGACTTGAATCACATATTAAACAGTCATTTTAAAGATAGATTTCTAGGCCAGGTGGGCACCCTAATGACAACTGCAGTCAAGACGCTTATACCTGAGAGAGTGGACCAGAAAAACCTCATGATGACATAATGATGCCTTAACAAGCTCATTCTTGATCATGTAGTCTACACATGATTGAACCAGAATAAGAAACGTTAAATAAAGAGGTTAAGGGGCTGGTCAGGGGCTCAGGGCCAGTCTTCCTCAGCAAAAAGAGGAGGATTGGCAGTAGATGTTAGCTCAGGGCTAATCTTCCTCAAAAGAAAAAAAAGAGGTTAAGCGATTGTACTACAAAAAGCCTCATGTCTAAAGGGTGGGAAACCACAGGAAGTGAGGATGGTCACAAGGGCACAAAAATCAGGCATCTAGAAATAATATCTATAACAATTTCTTATACTTTGTCCAAAAGCAGAAAGATTGACTAAATGGCCTGTGAAGGTCTTTCCATAGCAAATCGTCCAGCTAGACTCATAGGAATGTTGATCTTTACAAACTTTTGCAGGGAGTACAACACATCCAAGAAGCTGTGATCATTGACCAGATGAATATGTTTGTCTAGCCTACAAAGAGTTTTGAAATAAACATTTCTCTCCAGTAATCACAGAGGTAAGTGGCTGATTTCAAAGTGAACCTTGTACTGTACTTGTGGTCATCCTAAGTACCCACATCAGAGATCTTAAAACAACCCAGACAGAGAAGCTCTACTCTATTTTAAACACCATTAACAGAAGGAGATTCTACAGCCTCAAGTTAACTGCATCATAAAAATAGCTCTTATTTCTGTTGAATTGTGCTTCTGCTATTAAAACTGAAAGTCTAGAGAGTTTTGGAGTAAAAAAAGAAATTGGAAAGAGGGAGCATTCACTCAACTTTGAAGTGAAGAATCAAGTTATCTCTGAAGTTTTTAGTTAAATTATGTCTAAATTTCATAGAGGAGTCATCTAGCATTCTCTGACTGTCTTTAAATTTCTTTATTGTGGAATAGAGAAAGTAGCAAAGAAAGAAGAAAAAAGTAAACTACCCAATTTCTGGAAGCTTAGCCATTGCTATAAACAAGCCATGGACAATGCTTCCTGGGGCCTTGACAATGTACTGGTGTCAAGGAAACATGTTCTCAAAGAGCCAGGCTGATTAATTTCACCAATAGTCATGAGCCACAACACAGCCAGGGGACATGACAGATTGACTGTAGGGGAAAACTATTATTTTTCCTTTCTGACCAATGCTGTAACTGTTGAAATCATAGCTGGGAAGAAGTAAGCTCAATCATGCAGTTAAAGGGTTATTTTAAACCAATTGGCCAATAATTTTCTCAGTGAAATAAAACTTCAGGGAGCGAATCATAGAAGTGAAGGAATTGCCCATCACAACAGGTAGCTGCTCCCACATTAGAAGTCTGAAAATGATCCTGATTCTTCAAATCATTGAGAAAAGATAGCAATCTACATTCTCAACATTAGACAAAACACCTTTTTTAAAAGGCTTAAAATGAACACAGTGAGTTCTTGTAAATATTCTCAAAAACTACCAAAACATTTGTTATGATCATATTTATTTTTCCACAGAAGAGAAACTAACATCCAAATGAAGTTCCTTTGCGAAGACGTTAACATCTGAGTAATATCACTGAGGTGACCAATGTGCTCAATCAGAGTGACATGTTCTTGGAATCCTATTCTCTGAAGAAAAACACTGATAAAGAGATTCTCATTTTTCAAAAAGAGAAAGGACTAAAATGGAGGCCTGAGTAGGATAGAGGGTGGGGTGGGTGAAGAGTAAAGGAACGGAGAAGCCCCACGGGTTCAGCTTCACCTAGGATTATTGCTACTCTCAAGGCTACTCATGGCAACTCACTATGGGTTCCAAAATAAACGCACCTGCTTTTTTAAGGTATAGAGTTTTAAAAATTATACTTCCTGGTGTTACTGAACAAAGAGAGCAACTGGAATTTGATATGGGGGTGATCTGTGTGTGACACGTCTAACTCTTGCTGATTTCCTTCTCGATGCACATGACCTTTCAAGACAGGGTGCTGACGCAGAGGGAGGCATTCTCAAGTAGAAGAGCCTCATTTCTTTCTCAACACATGTATGTCGTCCAACAGTACATCTCCCATCCCGTCTGCTCTTAAGCGGTGCCAGGCCAGGGACTTTGGAGACCTCCCCTAGAGATCTAAGTCAAACTACAATCTTATCTTGAATGACAAATTTTACATCTATACTGAATATTTTAAAAATCAAGATTCTCTCTAATTTTTTCTAATTGCAAATTCTGGAAAAGTTTATCCAAACCAAATTAGCTTTTTCTGGGGGAAGGGATATGGGAGGTGCCTGTGCTTTGCTAATTCCCCAAACATAAACTAAAATCTGCCTCTTGAGTTATCTAGCACTGCCTTGAGATTTAGAAATTGTGTTTGCATCATCTTAGGTATCTCTTATTGTTAGTTTTCTCCCCAGTGGAATGTAGGTTAAGGACAGAGAACATATTTCTATGTATTCACAGTATCAAACAGTACCTGGCATGTACTTAGTACTTAACACATAATTATTCAATGAAAAAGGTACCAGAGGATGCAAAGGAAGAGAATGGAGAAGACAAATGGAAAGGAAGGAGGTACAGCATTACTGAATTAAGCATTTATAGGCACTGGACAACAGTTTCTATATTTAGGAACTTCACATATAGCAAGCACACTGGAGCCAAGGTATTTTCCCTGTTCTTCCCCAAAGGAATTTTTATCATATTTTGTATAACAACACTATTAAGGGCTTTTGTCTCTGCAATCAACTGATCTCATACTTAAGGACAGACTGAACCAGTGCCTTCACCACTGTGCGTGTATGTGTCAGTAGCTTGAACATCCTATCCAGAGAAGAGGGGAAATATACCTTTAACTAAAATGGTCTGTTTATTTTAATTGCCCACAGTCAAAAACTTACAGAACTAGTTACAATGGGAAAATTATAGCTGTAAAGTCATGTTATAAAAGTTTCCATTCTTTAAATGCTCCTGTTTTGAAATTAGCCAAAATTATCAACATTATGTTTCTGTCTTGCTTATTCTGAGAACTCAGAGTTCCATTAAAATTAGAGAAAATTTTCTTTTTCAGACTCTCATAGAAATAGGATATATATCGCAAAAAGAACAAATATTTCAATTTGTTTAATAAGAACCTAGATTTTTTTCTGAGTAAATAACCACACCATAGGTAAACTAAAATCACACTTCTTTTCAAATGTACATCATTGGGTATCTAAAACTTTATGTATTACATTCCTTTTTTTTTTTTTTTTTTTTTGCTGACAAAGATTAGCCCTGAGCTGACATCTGTTGCCAATATTTCTCTCTTTTTTTTTTAGCTTGAGGAAGATTAGCTCTGAGCTAACAGCTGTGCCCATCTTCCTCCACTCTATATATGGATCACCACCACAGCATGGCCCATGAGGGGTAGGTCAGGGCCTGCAATCCAAACCCACAAACTTGGGCCACCAAAGTGGAGTGAACCAAACTTAACTACTATGCCACAGGGCTGGACCCTACATTCCCTTTTTTAAAAAAAAATTATTATTATTTATTTTTGTGAGGAAGATTGGCCCTGAGTTAACACCTGTTGCCAATCTCCCCCTTTTCGCTTGAGGAAGATTGTCACTGAGCTAACATCTGTGCCAATCTTCCTCTACTTTGTATGTGAGACACCACCACAGCATGGCTTGATGAGCAGTGTATAGGTCCATGCCTGGGGTTCCAAACATGTGAACCCTGGGCTGCTAAAGTGGAGTGTGCAAACTTAACCACTATGCCATCGGACTGGCACCCCTCCATTCCATTTTCAATGGTTGCACTAGGTCTTTTATAACAGGTGATTGGCCATGCTCTCGCTTCCTCTGCCTTTATTCCAAATGCCGTTTCTCACTATCCAGTTTTAAAGAAGTAAATGTAAAAAATGTAGGCTGCTAAAACAAATATATCCTTCTCCACACGTGACCAAGAAATTCTTACTTTTTTTAATCCCTAATAATAACTTATTTTCTTGTGATTTGCTCTCATCCAAAACATATAGTTGAAAGAAGCAAAAGCCTAGTTAATTAAGGCATCAGTTTAGGTTGAGTTGGGTTATAATAAATGGACAAATATGATAAATTGAAGCTTAATTTGCTATTAAAAAAGACAAATACTGAATCTGTATACTGAGTGAGTTTCCTAGGCAGTCTTCTCGAGTCTCACAGAATGTCTTAAACATTATGAAATCTTCCTTTGGGGCTCACATGATCCATTTATCACCTCCCTCTTTTCTTCCTCATTACTATCTTCCACCGATCCAGCGATAACTTCATACCTGGTTCAGTCTCCCTCTTAATCCCTGCCATTTTGCTAGGTCAGTTCAATCCCCAGGTGGCTGACCATTCTGACAGTCTTGCCTCACAGTTCTTTGCCCTTCTCAGTTCCATTTATTACCCACCTCCACTTCACTTCAGGCATCCACATCTTAGGCTGTATATCACCCAGAACTGCCCCGTTTCTAAAATATTAAACTTCAATGACAAGTTCATTGAACCACGTCCTCTTATATCTCCAGTCCCCTCACACCCACTTCATCTTCTCCTCTGCCCTTTAATCTCTCCATTTGGTCCCAATACATCAGCCCATTCCTATTTATTCTCCCTCTTTTCTGACTAATCTAAGTATTATTTCGAAGACACTCTTAGCAAACACCTTAACTCCCATTCTCCCATCAATTCATCACACACGCTAGGCAAACTTCAGGCCTGGATCAATTCAGCTGTCTATTCATTCTCCTTCCATGCCTAGACTGATAAAGCTACTAGAGAAAAGACAGAACGCACAATCAGGAAGACGAATGGTATGAAAAATTCATGAACTCCAGCTTCAACTGTACCCTCAAAATTGTTCTGCAGTCCTAGTCATTCCTTTATTCTTTGTTCCACAGTAGCTATGTGAAATCATCCCAGGTCTTCTACCCTCACTACCCACTTCATTATTTTTAACAAATAGCCTTAATTCCTTACTTCATAGAGAAAACAAAAGTCATCATTTGCCTTCTCCCAACACTAATTTGTTATAATCGCCTCAAAATTTTCTTATTCATTTTTGTCCCAATAGAAGAGTTCTTTCCCCATTTATATCCCATCCTCTCTCTCCCCTCTCTTCCACTCAGGTGCCTCCTCCTATAAATTAACATCCTCCTGCCCAACTGGGTCTTTAACTCTTCCTATGCTGTCTTCCTCCCTCTCCATCTATAATTATGTTCAAGTCTCTCTTATCAACTAATAAAATGGAACAAAATCTTTATTAAACAAAACATTTATTAATCTATGTCTCTGGATACCACACTGTTTCTTCCTTTTCCCTTCATAACTATACTGGAGAAAGAGAGGCCCATGTTTGCCACCTTCCCTTCCTCACCTTACGGTTCTTCGTCTACCCAGTGCAATCTGCCTTCTACCTCCCCCCGATCCTCCAAATCTGCCCTGTCCAGGCCAACATGGTGCCCAAATTTCAAAACTCGAATAGGAACTTTTCAATCAGTATCTTACCTAAGCTATCGGAAACATACGTTCTACAGCATCCTTTTTGAAATTGTTTATATCTCTCTCTCCCTTTACCTCCCTCAGATCTTTGCTAAAATGCCACATTCTTGTCTCTTACCCAGACTACCTGATTCAAGATAGCAACACTGACCCCTACATCCTCAGACTCTTACATTGCTTTATTATATTTTATTGTATTTTTTATCTTTTAGCACAGTATAGAATTTACTGGGGCTGGCCCAGTGGCGTAGTGGTTAAGTTCACGCTCTCCTCTTCGGTGGCCCAGGGTTCACTGGTTTGGATCCTGGGCATCGACCTACACACTGCTCATCAGGCCATGCTGTGGTGACATCCCACGTACAGAATAGAGGAAGATTGGCACAGATGTTAGCTCAGGGCTAATCTTCCTCACCAAAAAAAGGAAAAATATATATATATGTATAATTTACTTATTTATTATATTTTTGTCTTTCTCTCCCCAGTAGCAAATAAGTTTATCTGCTGTGTTTAGTGATTTATCTCAACATCTCATATAAAGTAATAGCTCAAAAGTATTTGTCAGAAGAACACATCTCTTGGTTTCCAGGACAACAGTCCCTCTCAGCTTTTCTATTGACTTGGCTTTTTCTTTCTCCATTTCCTTTGTGACATCTTCTACACATCCCTTAATCTTTCGTCTTCCCCAAGTTTCCCTCCATAGACTCCTTCTTCATATTGTCCCCGAGAGATCTGAGCCACTGTCATGGTTTGAAATACCTCCTTATTAGCTACCAAAATATCCACATTTCCAGTCCAAATCTTTCTCCTGAACTTCAGACCCATATATCTAACTTCTTCCTAAACATCTACACTTGGTGGTCCCGCAGAACACTCAAACTCAACATATCTAAACTCTCTTCCCACAGCCTTGTCCTCCAACTTACTACAGCCTTTTAGTCACGTGGTTATAACCAAGATCTACATTTATATGTCTTCCGTAAGTACAATTTCTAAATTAAGTACAATATTTTACCTAAAACCTCCTGGTGGAGACGAATGACACTGTGAATGTGAAAATGAATCTATGTTTTATGTACCCAGGAAGCATTTAAACCACATCAAGAAATTTACAGTTCTAATCATGTGAAAGAGAGATATTTATAGGTAGATCAAGGACGTCCTTGCTCTCAGCCCTCAGTAATATTTTTTCTATAATTTTGAATAACCATTAGGTAATGAATGACTTGGTATACTGAATTCTCAGTTATAAATATCTAGAGATAAAATGAAAAACCACCACCCTCCAAGCCATTCGCACCTACAAATAAAAAACATCAACCAGCAGTCATTATCTAATAAGTTTAACCAAGATGATCATTTCAGAGATAAACCATAAAATTACAACTAAGCAGTACTATCTCTAAATGCCAGAGAAAGCGTGACATGGGCAAAACATGCACCATTCTAAATAAATTTTAAATAAACATTACACAGACCATGTGGAATGGTAGAAAGAACACTGAAGTTGAAAAATGATAACATGCGTTCAAATCTTACTTCTAAAACTTATTATTTGGCTTCAAGCAATTAAAAAATAGTAAACACATATGGAGCACTTGCTGTCTGCTCTCCGCTCATCTAATAACTCTACATTTTGTGCTTGTCACAACAGCCCACTAAAACAGGCACCATTGTGTTCCTCAGTTTCCAGATGGAGAAGCTGCGGAACGCAGAAGTGAAGTACCTTACTCAAGGTCACACTTTGTAGCCAGCAGTCATGTTGTAAACCCAGGTTGTTTGACTCCAGAAGCCACACTGTGTTTTGAGGCTTTGCCACTTATTAAAATTGGGGTTTTATCTCTAAAATAGGGGCTTAATTAAATGGCACATGAAAACATCATTTTGTAGATTTTAAAGCACTATCAAATGTAAGATATGGAATTATTAGTCTAGTAAATTAATAAACTCCAAGCAGTGGTGTCTTTCTTTAGCTGGGATTTGTACTGCATCACTCCCTAAATCAATTTAAGAAGCTCTTTCCTCGTTGTGGTGGATGCTCTGAACTGAATTTCTTCATTGAGTCTCAAGAATTGCTCTGCAGAGACCTTGAAGATAACATTAGAAATCCACTGAAATTCAGGGGAGACCTCTTAAGCATCCTGGCAAATATTTTCCATAGTGGTTCACTGTAGAAAAACATACTACAGTTCAAAAGCCGTCTGCATTTTTTACCAATTAATGGGTCATCTTCATATGTCATCCTTAAAAATAAAAATATGATTGGCTTTCTATAAAAAATAAAATTCTAGGGAAGTCAAGTTTTAACAACATTTAACAAAGACGCTTAGTCCCATGAGAAAAATTTTGCTGGAAGTTTGAATCCATTGTAGAATTCATTGTAGTTGTATTCCTGTATTTATTCGTCATCCATTCAACAAACTTTTTGAGTATTTACTATGCAGGACACTGCATAAGATGCTAGAAATGCAATAATGAGACAGACATGATTATTGTCCTCACAGGGTTTACTGTCCAGTGGGGAGAATTTTTTATTAAAAAACTTACAATATACCATGATAAGAGAAGTATAGTATTCTACAGGAGGACACAGGAGAGGCAATGAGACATGGCTGAAGGAATAAATATATGAATAGCCATGCTAATACATTTTTCATGACATAGAAAGACACAATCTCTTTTCATGCTTTAGTGCCTTGAAAACTAAATATGAAGATATCAGCTAATTCCAAGGGCTACCTGAATAGAGAACTAGAACGAGCTCATTGTCCTTCATATAATCATAGTTTCAACAACAATTCATCACATTATTATGAACCTTCTCTGTGAAAGATCCCCTTGGGTCACTGACTATTTAAAATTATTTGCTGTTGCAAGATGGTATTGGACTTTCTTTTTTGTAACAGGAGCTGAATTTGTCTTTGGATGTGTCAAACTCTAGCTCTGTTAGGAATTTTAACTGTCCCATGCCCTTTTCATGCCTTTCTCTGGTTCTATTTGCTCCAACAAATACTAATTAGAAGCATAATATGTGTGAACAAAGGGTTAACAAAATCTTTTCCCTTTCTCCCTTAGAATTTGACATTCAATTCACTTTGTAGATCTGTTTCCTTGGCAACCTGATAAAGGAGGTATGTCAACTGTTACTAGGTAGCATTGCTTATGGTAAAAATAATTTCTGCTTGTTAATTGCACCTGGAGTGGGAAAAATTATAAATGAACAATAAATGCCTGATGGGGATAGCTTAGCTTTAGACTCTAGTAACTGGGCGTGCCTTTTGTAGAGACCACAGAAGCCCTGCCTATGGAGTTGTTGCAAGAGATATTAGCTCCTGTGGGATATGAGGCTTCTAAGCTGAGGAAACTTTCATATCTGCTCCAACCCAGAATCATTCCTTCAAACCTGAGATATCGCCTGGGGGACCAAAGAGTATAGCTCTTGCACTGCTGTATAGACGTCAGCATGGACTGCTGTGAGGGTTAGTCCCATGTAAAAGCAATGCCTGACATTGCCCTTCTGGCCAACTGGGGTTCCTGCCCCATACCCTTCTAAGTGAATCTGATGCCACATGTGACTTATCGTAATCTTGTGAGTCTGATTATTTAACAGAACCTAAAAAAATCCCCTGGTCCCACCTTCAGAGTTTCGAGTACAGTATTAGTAGATGATATAAAAGTACATAAATAATTAATAAACACACCAGGAAGATGTTTCTGGTTGCCTTTTTCAGTACACCTCATGACTGGGCTCATACTCTGTAGTGTACCCAGTACAATAACCGTATGTCTGGTATATAGTAAAAATTGAAAAATATTTTGTTGAATGAATGAATACATAAATCAATGAATGAGTGAGTACATGACTGATTTTCACCAATTCAGTGGATGCAGGAAGCTGGAGCCTCAGCTCTCAAGTCTCTCTTGATCCTAACCCGGCTTTCCAGTTGCCACAGCTCTGCCCTCTCAGTGACACTGAATCAGGTGACTGATCCTCTGCCTCATATCTTCTCTGAGTAACTGCTGCTTGCCTCTCCTCTCCAACTTTCTCCACTATGCCCTGTGTCCAGGGGGCTGACCAGCATGCCGAAATCTTCTACTGCTTATTTCTCTCATATGAACTCACAATATGCGATCAAATGATCACCATGCATGTTGATCATGATTGCTGATTAAAGTATTTTGCTTCTAGTTGCTGCAGATATAAACAGCAGGAAAGTTATATGTTCAAGACTTATTTCTTGCTTATAAGGAAATGTGTTTTAATTTTGAAATTTGAAGTTAACAAGAAAATGCCATATTAATTCCATTTTTTCCCCTATCAGTGCAACATGCTATGACAGCCTTCATAGTGTATAATTTTCCTTTAACATTAAAGCTATTTTTTGTAAAGTTGCCAAGATATTTGGCACAGTTACCAGTCCAAATTAAGAATATGGTCTTTCAAACTGCAAACATACACAGAGAAAAAAACTTTCCAAGGCAAATGGGTTTCACACCACACGAGAACCAGAAGAGACAAGATACTTCTTTTTAGCTTCTCGGCATGCATTAGAAAAATCTTTAAATAACCCTACTAACTGAATCAGCCTTAAAGCCAGAGTAGTTGGTAGGTTGTGAGTTGTGATTTTAAAGCTGCCAGAAAGGACGTTTTAAATCCTCTGTCCTCCTTTCTAGAACCCCTCAATGATGTCTGAAATTCTTTTGGTAATAAAGAAAGAAGTCTACCATCTCATAATTAGAAATAAATTTAAAAATTCAAAAAGTTCTTACACTTAAATTTACAGTTATTATTGCTTTTTATTTTTTCCTGATTCTGATAAAGAGTCACAGTAAGAAAGGAACTGAATGGTTGAATAGGAGGAGGCCGGGAACACTGACGACAAACACTGTCTAATTCACCATGGTGCCTAAGGCTGGCCCTGCACCCAGCTCGCCAAGATGGCGATTTGAATGGAATTCCTTAATATGCTTTTTTCTACTAAAATGGGTCCTCTTCTCCTGGTTTTTGATGGTCCTGGAATTTATATAGAGATTCTGAACCTGTTCAGAAGCATTCCTTTGCCCAACAGCCAAAAGAAAAAACTTGCTGTTATGAAGTATGTGCATTCAAAGTCCCACATACCGATTACTTATACTAATAAACCCAAAGGTGGCCTGCCAGGCTATGGAACTCTTTGGTGACCCCTTCAAGTATCCATTGACATAACTTGAAATGCATTGGCTTTGGTGACAGGGAAAGCAACAGGTGTAGGTTTTTCTTCCGTTTGGTTTTATTTCTGGTACATCGCAGCAAAAGAGAAAAGATGTAACGATTAGGAGAACGCTTGAGTTCTCATTCACCCCTTAGGATATTTGGAGCACAAAGTGAGAGGTGCATTAGAGGCAGAAGCTGCAGAACCTATTTTCAAGAGTTTTTTTGAAATGCTGTCCACAAGCAGTGCTGTTTCAGTGGCGAGGTGACAACGTGCCACCCAGAGTTGGGGCAAGCTTCATTACCCTTTCTGCCTGAATGGCAGGCCTGCTCTGACCTTGAATACCGATGGCTTTTTGAGCAGCAAGGGACAACACCTTTAAAACAGACTTCAGCATTTTCACATCTGACAACAGTGCTGCTTCCCAAGTAGAGATATGGCTAAAAGAAAGGCAGAACCAAAAAAGGAATAATTCACAGGAACGCTGTAAAAGGATCGGCAGATTAGTTCAAGAGAACATGTGAAGAACTTTTCTAAATATGCTTGAAATATTGGCTAAGTATACAAAATACCAGGGGAAAAGAGGAGGGCTATCTGGTAAATGGCGATGAGGTCCAATTTCAGCAAGTACAGAGCTGAGAGCTCCCATGATGTGTGAGATAATTTAGCAGAGTAATGAGATCTGGAGCTCTCAAGTCATTGCCTGCGTTCAAATGCTGGCCCACCGCTTAAGCTGTACGACCTTGGGCAAGTTATGTAATGATCAGTGCTTCAGTTTCCTCACCTGTAAAATGGAGGTAATAACAGTCCCTACCTCACAGGACTGCTGTGAGATTTCAAGGGTCCAAATATGCAAATGGCTAGAATAGTAACTAGCAATAATGACAAACGTTTGAGTGTTTTCATTTGGTCTCATTTGTACTCGCAGGCTGATGATGTCAGAGACATGTGGAGACAGAGTTAAGTAGCATCCTCTAAGCCAAATAGACATTTGCTACTTTCTCTTCCATCCGAAGTCAATTAGAGTAGCAACCGGCGCACATCATATAAATAGCCATTCAAATGATATGGAAAAAGAACTAACGGAAGAGGCTTACGTATTTGATCCCTGATTCACTAATGTGTATTAATAATAACTTGGTGCAGCGTAAGAGTTCAGATTTATTTGAGGAGCCAAGTTGTTTGGGTCATTTTGGTCTCCAAGCCCAAGCTTCTATGCCGAGTGACTAGATGAAACAAATTAACAGGTGTGTGATTCAAATGTAAACGTATCCAATCATTTGGAAATGGATTAACAGCTGCAAAATAAATGCTGTCCTGAATGAAAAGCTTATAGAAGTTACTATTTTAGCATAGATTTTCCCACAGATGCTTTAATTTGCAAAAATAAAATTTCCCTTCTTCAATTTTTAGATAGGTAGACAAAAGAAAACTTCCAACAAAGCCTCTGAATCAAAAGCCACATATGTGTAATTATTCCCATCATATCCTTTTCCTCTTTCCCAGGATCTCAAGCTGTTCCAAGACCTTAATTCTCTGAGTACTCCTATGAGCTACTTCTTTCCCTCAAGGAAGAGGTCAGCCACTTGGGGGTCTTCAAACACCACTTGCTTTGAGGCTGGCAGGACTAAGCCCATCACGCCTTCACCTTCCCACCCCTCTCAGTCACCCTCAGAAGTCCTAGCCTGCCAAAGTATCCATTCTCTTGGGGGGTGGACCCCCATACCACTCCGGACGTGGCCTCATCTGTCCCCACTCTTCCATCTTGTCCACTGGAATTCAAAGTCTGTCATCCACAAACTCCCCAGCCTGTGTCCTCAAACTGTTTTCACCTTCTTGCCATAACTCACATCTGGCTCTCAAGTGCTAGCTGGGTTCACACCCCACGTTTCTCGGAGATGTCAAATAGTCACTTTGCTCCTTCCTCGCCAGTGCGTTTTCCAAACAGTTTCTCCTCCTTTATATTTCGAAATCTTAAATAATTTGAAGCCTGTTTCATTAGACTTTACCATTCATTCCTTTCTGATGTCATAAATCCACCTTTCAGTCACTAAGTTAAAAAGTTAATAAATGAATTTAACACTTAACTCGTTGTCTGTCTTTCCTCCACTGTCCTATCATCACTCTCAGTGACCTCAACATCCACCAACAAATATGCTGGCCTCTCAGGTCCTTGACCACCTTGGCTCCAATGCCTTTCTCTCCTCCAGTTTAACATGGCACTTTCTCAAGGTTTAACCATCATCAATAATTGCAGCACCTCCAAATCTCAATTTCAAACTACCTCTTTTGCATCCAAAACATTCATCTAGTAATCCATACCAGTATTTTACCATCCTTATTAAGGATCTCCAATCCATTCCCACACCACTTTTCATTTCCAACACTACCCTCACAATAATCTTTCTTCCCTCTTTTTTTTTTTTTTTTTTTTGGTGAGGAAGATTGGCCCCAAGCTAACATCTGCTGCCTATCTTCTTCCTTTTTGGTTGAGGAAGATTGTCCCTGAGCTAACATCTGTGCCAATCTTCCTCTACTTTTTCTTTTGTATGTGGGACACCGCCACAGCATGGCTTGATGAGTGATGTGTAGGTCTGCACCCAGGATCCAAACCCATGAACCCGAGGTTGCAGAAGCCGAGTGCACAAACTTAACCACTATGCCCCCATGCTGGCCTCTCTCTTTTCCCTCTTTATTCAGCCTCTCATCCATGGTCCAGCATTATAATTGCTCTCTGATAGAGTTTGCTGACATATTGGATTTGGGGTGCAAAAGAAAGACAGGAGAATCAACTGTGGCTCCAAGGTTATGGAAGGTTGGAGTTGCTATTTACTGAAATAGGAATACTTTCTTCATCATATCCGCAAGGAGAAACCCTGGCTCTTGTTACACAACTATCCAATTATTCTTGCTAGAGCAAAGGAACACTACTAGAGAAAATCCTGACCATAATGATTAGTCTCACTTCAAATTTGAGTCCACATACCTCAGCATTCCCAGAAATAATCCACGATTCTTCCCTCAAAAATTCAGTTCCCATTCTCCCAGATGACTGTTTCATTCCTTCTTACTCTCCTGAAATCTTCAAAAACTCTTTCTGCTCCACTCTCACCTGATAACCTTACATCACAATTCAAGAAAGCAGAAGTAATCAAAGAACTGCTTCGTCTTTCCACCACCAATTCACGCTCATTCTCTCTGCCTTTCCCTCTGCTGTACTGCAGAGTGCTGCTGCTCAGATCTGGCCAAACCTTCTCCTTCTCTCTCAAACCTATTCCAGTCGGGATTTTGCCCTTCCCTAACCCCCGGAAACAGATCTTGGCAAATTTTAATGACTTCTATGTTGCCAAATCCAATGGTGAAATTTCAGACCCCCAAACACGCTTGACCTATCCGTGTCATTTGACACAGCTGACCATTCTCTCCTTCTTGAAAGAAGTTCTTAGTTTCTTAGTTCTCTGCCTAACTGGTCTCTCCTTCTCACTCTCCCCATCTCCTGACTGCCAAATGTTGAAGGGCCCAAGACCTCAGGCCTCAGACCTTTCTCTCCTCCTTTCCTTCCCTCAGTTATCTCATTTGTCTCTTGTTTAAATATCATCCAATGCTGACCACTCCCAAATTTGTATCTATAGGCAGGATTTCTCCACTGAAGTTCAGTGTGTGTATGTGTGTGTGTGCATGCACTTGTGTACACACACTCCACGTCACCCCTTATATGTCTAAATGTCTCAAAATTAAAATGCCCAAAACTGAATACGTGTTTTTCTCCTAAAAACCTACCCACCCTGAGGTCTTCCCTCATTTCAGGAAATATCAGTTCCATCCTTCCAAAACCTTGCAGCCATCACTGATTCTCCTCTTTTACTTTAATACCACAAATCCCATCTGTCAGCAAATCCTATCTGCTCCACATTCATTATATATCCAGAATTCAGTCAACCTTTCACCATCCTCACTACTACCGTCCTGATCCAAGACACGAGTATTTCAGGCCTAAATTATCAAAATGGCCTCCTACTTAGTCTCTCTGCCTCAGCTCTTGCCTCCCTGGGGGCTACACACAACACAACAGCTGGACAGATGCTTTTAAAAAAAGAAGTGTTGCTCTGCTCAAAATCCACCATTGGCTCCTCATTCAGAGTAAAAGGCAAATTCCTCACAGTGGTCCACAACACCTCACCTCCCGTGGTGCCCTGCCTCTCCCGGCATCGTCTGCAACCATTGTCTCCATCCCCAGTTCACTTCACACTGACCTCCCTGCTGTTCCTCTGATAAGCCAAATGCACACCTGCTCATGGCCTTTGCACTTGCTGTTCCCTCTGCCAGAAACTCCCCGCATACCCCATGCACAATTCTTCAGGAGTCATGGCCACTGTGCTACAAAATACATCCTAAATCAGGCCACTTCCTCACCGTCTTTGCTGCCACAGTTCTGGTCCAAACCTTCAGGATCTTTCACCTGAACTATTACAACAGCCTCCTAGTTGCTCTCTGTCGCAGTCTTGACATCCACATAGCAGCCAAAGTGATAATTCTGAAGCATAAATCAGAGCACACTTCCCTAGCTCCCTGGCTTCTCGTTACAACTGGAATAAAGTCTGAAGTCCTTACCACAGCCCACAGGCTCTGCATTAATGGCCTCTGGCTGCCTCGCAGGTCTCATGTCCCTCTATCCTCTACCATTCACTACACTCCAGTCATGCTGTTCTTTCTCTCTCTTGAATGTGCAAAGCTCATCTCTGCCTTTGTTTATTCATTTTCGATGTTCATTCTCCTTGAAATATGCTTTCCCTAGATCTTCAATATGGCTGCCTCCATTTCACCATCTAAGTCTTAACTAAAGTAACTTATTCTCCCAGAGGCCTTTCCTGATGGTCCTAGCTAAAGTTACTGACCCATCCCTCCCATTTCTATGTAATACCCAATTTTTTTATGCTCTACAGAACTTATCCGTATGTGAATGAGTGGATGAATGACATACAATTGTCTCCTCTCATACAATTGTCTACTTTCTCATCTCCAGCAGAATGTAAACTCTTTGAGAGACGTGACGACTTCTATGTGGTTCTCCATTATATTCCCAGTGTCTAGAACAGCGCATGGTACATGGTACTACATAAACAGTAATGATTTGATTACTGATTTCATAGCGTCTATCAGCACTTATTAAATGACTGAAATGCACCATTTTCTGTTCAAAATATGGAAGCTATGCAAAGGTAAAAGTAGTAAAATACCTATAATATGAGACAAAAAGATACTATTCTCTGTGTTCCTCCCCACGCTTCCTAAACATAAACTACATAAATTATTAGAAGCCACTAGTCTATTAGAGTGAGCTATTAGGCTGTATAGTGAGTACATTGCCCTGTCATTATGATATATGCCTGAACTCCTTAATGTTTTTGGTTCCTGTCATTTTGACAGATTCAAATTTCTCTTTGCTAGCCTCACTGCTTCAAATCTCTTCTTCCAGTTAATTCAAATTGCATCTTCTAAAATCTTCCCTTTTTATCACCATGACTACCTCACCACACTCCTTAAGTTCTTCCGCTGACTTCCTAGGTCTTAATAATTCAATTCAGAAAGTGCTTGAGTGCCTACAGCACAGTGAGCCTGTGCATCTTGTTTCAGCACTCAAGGCCCCGCAGCTCTGGGCCTGCTCGCTTGCCTCTAGGCAGCCCACTTCATTTATTAATTCATATTCTCTTTTCCTCTCTTTGTTTACTCCCATTTGGAGAGCGCTTCCACTTCAAATACTGCATCCCTTGCTCCCACCTGCTCAGCCGAACCCAGCCTCAGTCCGATTAACAATAAATTCCTAGATAACAAAACACAGATTATAAGGAAGGAATTAAACTTCATCCTAATACAAGTTACTGTTACACAAAATTCAATATTTGGCATCAGTCCTTAAGGTAATATAATATGAAAGTTCCTGTATAACTGTAGTAAAAATGCTTCATAAGAATATTCTGATTAAAAGATATTTCTACAGTGAGCTGGCCTAAAGTTTAAAAATTCAAAAACTCATTTATTTTTAAAAGTAAGACATGTTATTCTGAGACTGTTTTCTGAATAATCGTATAATTCAAAGATTATGAAAAGTATTTTGAAGATGTGATATCCATTTATAAGGGAAAGTTTACAATTTCAAATAAGAGAAAGTACAGACATTATGATAAAATACTTTAAAATTTTTTTCAGGGGCCACCCTGTGGCAGAGCGGTTAAGATCGCGCCCTCTGCTTCTCCGGCCCAGGGTTTTGCCAGTTTGGATCCTGGGCGTGGACATGGCACCACTCATTAGGCCACATTGAGGTGGCATCCTACATAGCACAACTAGAAGGACCCACAACTGAAAATATACAACTATGTACTGTGGGGCTTTGGGGAGAAGAAGAAGAAAAAAGATTGGCAACAGATGTTAGCTCAGGTGCCAACATTTAAAAAAAAATTTCAAAAAGATACAAAGTATTTTAAAAGTATTACATAAATCAATTTATTATAGCATCCATTTAGGCACAGAAATTGAAGACAAAATTCTAATATGTTCTAATTCCAACTAGACATTTGGAATCTAATTGTTCAAAATTTGCTCAGCATTCCGACACATAAAATGAAGAGATTAATTTTACTTTGGCTACTCAACATTTTCATATATTTCTTGGGAAATAATTTATACTTACTCTTTGCCTAAAACAGGAAAGGGTGAAAGAAAGTCAGAGATGAACAAAAATGAGTGAGTACTATTGCGAAATGTGGAGAATAACACTGTAAATTTTGCAGTTGCAATCAAAATTTTAGGAAGGCCAAATACTGTCATTGTCTAGTATAACTAGAATTCTGTGTGAAGAAGAATATGGAAACATTAATTAAAAATTTCCAGAATCTAGATAGTTGTAAAACACTTGAAATTAAGGGGGAAAACCATGTCCTAAGGAAGTCCCAAAGGCTTATACTCCTTGACTCATACTGATAAAAGAACAGAAGATAAATCAAAGGCCTTTCATTTACCTTTGCCTTTAAGATAAAGATGTTATTCATACCTACTCCTCTGACCCATTTTCCTGTACCACTCAGGATATGCTATAATAATTAAGAATTAAAATCTTAATTGAGATAACATCGACAGTTAGTGAAATGCACAAACCTTAAGTGTATAATCTGATGATTTCTGACACTTATATACACCCTGCAACCACCACTCCATAAAAATATAAAACGTATCTATCATCCCAGAAAGTCCCCTTGTGTCACTTCAAGACCATCCCCACGCCTCATAAGCAACCACTGTTTTGAATTCTATCGCCGTAGATTACTGTTGCCTGACCTTCCACTTCAGAAGATGGAGTCATGCAGTGTATAATGTTTTGCTCCTGGTTGATTTTTCAGAACGATGTTTCCAAAATTCATGCATGTTGTGGTATGCATCAATAGTTGATTCCTTTTCATTAATGGGCAGTATTCCTTTGAATGAACATACCACAATCTGTTTATCCATTCACCTGTTGTTGAAATTTCGGGATTATTTACAGTTCGGGGCAATTAGGAACAAAGCCATTATAAACATTTAAGTAAAAGTCTTTTTGCGGAAATATGCTTTCATTTCTCTTGGGTAAACAAATATCTAGGAGTGGAGTTACCGAGTCATAGGTAGCTGTATATTAGCTTTTTAAGAAATTTCTAAATTGCTTTCCAAAGTGGTTGTGCCGGTTTGTCCTCCCCTCGGCGGGAGATGAGAGCTCTGGTTGTTCAGATCACCATTTGGTATAGCTGTAGACATTCTGGTGGGTATAATACAGTATTTCACTGTGATTTTAATTTGCATTTCCCTGATGACTAATAATGTTGCTATCTTTTCAACTGCTTTTTAGTCCTTCCTATATCTTCTTTTGTGAAGTATCTATTCAAATCTTTTGCCCAATTTCAACTGGCTTCTTTGTCATTTTATATGGATTCACAGGAATTTTTTAAAATATTATCTGAGAACAAGTCCTTCATCAGATTTTGTTTTGCAAATATTTCCTCTCAGCATGTGGCTTACCTTTTCATTTTCCTAGCAGTATTTTTGGACAAGCATAATTTTGTCCTCTTGTTTATACCATATTTTTGTAATTAATGCATTCTGGTTTCTGTCTAAAAAGCTTTGACTACTCCCAATGTATAGAATATACTCTTTCATTTCTTCCAGATATTTTATGGCTTTAGCTTATATGTTTAAGTCTATAATCCATTTCAAATTAATTTCTGTATGGTGTGAAATAGAGCTTGAGGGTTATTTTTTCCCAAACATTTATATTAGCTATTAATTTTTAAGTTAAAGACTTTTGGCAAGAAACATAAAAACAGAATATATCTAACATCATCACTTAAAAATTATTTCTTTTCCTTTACATTTTGCCAGGCTTCTTTTTATTATTGTTGTTGTTTTTAACGTACCTCATGTCTATGCAAGACTAGTCCAAATAGAAGTGGGCTAAAATGGTTCACAGGTCAAAGGAGGGCAAGCCACTTCTGCCATTTGCTTCTGATCAAATTTTACCTTTTATGAGGTTATTCGCTGGATGGCTCAAGCTTAGACGTTTTCATAGGAGGTCTCACACATCCTGGGGTCAACATACATATTGAGCAAATTGCATCGTCTGCTGCTCTTATGAAATGCACTAACATTGCAAATGATTTGATCTTCTACCCAGAAATCCACTTTAGCAGCCAGCAGCAAAATGCACTGTTGCTCTCCTGGTTAGAGGGTTTATGGCAGGGCTGCCAGTCCTCTTCTTAATAAAGATACCACAATGTTATTTTGCAGGGCTTTTTAAAATTCTACAAAATAAAAAACCAAGCAAAAACTAACACTGTAACATAAAACTAACACTCTAACATATCTAATTATAGAATGTCATTATTTTACTAAAGTGTTATTCAATCTGCAACTTCTCTTTAATATAAGGTACACACCAGCATTCTCGCTTTAGGGAAACCAAAAGCTCCACTGTAATCAAAAGAAAATAAACGCTGTGTGAGTGCAGAATTTTATCTCGCCCAAGGCCTAACAAAAGAAAGACAATTGTTCTGAGCAGTTAACAAAGCCAAGACGTAAGCTGCACCTATCAGCAAAATCCAAAAACTTCTCAAAATAGCAGCTCACGTTTCATCCTTTTCTAAAATTCTGTCAATAAAGTCAACCAAGGGAAAATAGTAAACATGTTTCATTTGTACCTTTATAGCATAGATATTAACTGGTTCATAGTCATGAGGTTGATAAAATATTTTAGGAGAAGCCAATGCAATTTCATAGCAGTGTCTCTGATGTACAGAGAATTTGACTTACGGCCCAGAGTCACCAAGTCTGACTCTCTGAGCAATCAGATATTAGTATTGTGTGAAAGTTTTTGCCTTCATCATATTTAATTTTGATACAGCACTAATCTAAAGTATTTCAAAAGAGGGAGCTAATTTATAATTTTTGTGATTTTCACAGAAAACTCAAATACCTGGTACAAAGTGTTATATTCAAAGAAACAAAATGCAGCAACCAAAAGTAATTCTAATTCCTAATTGCACTTCTTGAAAAACATTAAAAGAGATCCAATTTATAACCTGCTTCTTTATGTTCTTTTTCTTCTCATTCCTGTTGATTTTTTATTTTTCCCCTTCTTAACTCTCCCCACTCTCAACTTTCAGTCTCTGCTCTGAACCTCTTTCCCTATCGGTCTGCCTCCTGATGGGACTTTTCCTTTCCCTTCCCTCTTTTGTTTTATCCCCTGTTATTCTCTTTTTCTCTCGAGACAATGTCTTCATGCAATTATCCACCCATGATTCTATTGTTCAGCCTCTAAAGATCACGCCAATGCATAGTAAATTGGTTAGGCAGGGGAACAGAGATAAACGCGTCCCCTCACACATTAATATTTTCTGTCCCTGTTACATCCATTTCACCTCTCTTCAAGAAGTCTCGAGGTATTTTAAGGTACTCAGCCATTCCAATGCACCTCCAGCTAGTAGTTATCTGTCAGTCAAAATTGACAGAAAGACTGAGGTTGAGCAATTTTCTCAATTAAATTGAGGATAATAAGGAATTTGACTTAGGGCTCCATCTCCCCATTTAAAACATTTTCCCAGGGAACACCAAGTCTCTCTAAGGCTTTACATGTACAAACACACCTACTCATCTTCAAAACTGCTTTCATTGGCATTATAAACTTTCTCTACTTTACCAAAACAAAGGATCTTTATTAAAACAAAGGAAATTAAATCTATGATAATAATTTTGTGCCATCGCTGGGTGAACACAGACCAGTTTTTTCACAGTATAAATATACAATACTGATCATGATGGATTCTAAAGGAATCACTTCCAATGACAGTGCCTAATAAATAAGCAAAGCTATGAAAACCCTTATCTCCATATTTAGGGAATAAGATTCTAGCTAACTTTGTGTAAAACATAGGGCAGCTAGATGTTCTCTTGCTAGAATATAAAGAAGGTCACAACTTAAAATAATCTACATAATTTTTCAGATAAGATAAAAGTGAAATCTAGGACAAGGAAGCGATATAGTCTACTTCTAAGGAATGACTCCACTACTTAATTCTACATGGTCTATACTGGATGCATCACTCTTAAAATCACTCTTTATCAAAAGTGGAAGACCCAAATGACAGTAAATACCAGAGAAATTTTCACCATGATATGAAAGACCGCTAGAGAGCTACGTCTGTCCAGGACTACAAGATTCTAAAGTCAAATCTGATTTACTACCTCTAGAAAAGATGTATGAGAGTAGAACATAGAATCAATAATATGTGCTCTAGTTTTCAAGGTGTAAAGATAAATGACTTTTTAGTTTTAATTAAAAATCCATCTCCTTCAAGATAAGGTTATGATAAGGTTAAAACATTTTCCATCTTATTTAATTTCAATATTCCTAGCATTTTATTCATATTTGATTTGACGATCAAATATAGACAGCACTCAATGCCTGTTTGACTTCCTCACTGTCAGTCTAGCCTGTGGCCTATGTGCGTGTAGGTTGTTTGGTAAGTATTGTAACATTGAAAATGAACTTTTGATCATTACTGTCACGAAATATTCTTTAACCACAAGACTGAGAAGTGTGAACATTTCTCATAAAAATTTTGTGGCCTATGTTAAAACTGTTTGTTAGGGTTTTTTCCCTATTTTGTTGAGTTTCTTTAGTTAATTCGTGTCTATATTATGTTTCCTTTTTCTGTGATCGATGGTCATCTAGTTCCTCAAGATTACTTGGCAATGTTTCTATATTTTCCTAGTACCTGTTTCCATTATCCCACCCTCCGCCTACCGGCCGTTTCAAACTAATTTCACTCTATTCAAACCTTATGCCCTTTCCCACCAACTCTTAATTCTCAGGAAATAATTTCATCTCCTCATTCACAGAGAATAGAGAATCTGTCTGTACTAGTCAGGGTACGATCTAAGCCACTGTAATAAAGAGGCCCTAAAACCCAGTATTTAGATAAGATAAATGCTTATTTGCTTCTGACATAACATGCAAAGATAGATAGGCAAGCAGTCTAAGTTCTGCTCAGGAGGACAGCCAGGACCCCAAACTGACAGGTTGACTCATGCACTTACATGATGAAAACATGTGGTTTTCATCTCTGTGTCCAAGACTGGCTGCCATTTTAGTCATTTCCCAGCCAGGTGAAGAAGAAACAGCAAGACAGGGCAAGCCACTTTATCTCTCCCAGAAGATGTACACATCACTCCATTAAGACCCCATTGGTCCAAACATAGTCACATATCCACACTTGGCTGCAAGGTAGGCCACGTGGCTAGCTAGAATTCAGGGGGTTCTATTACTAATAAGAATAAAAGGAAAATTAATACCAGAGGACAATTTAGCAGTCCTCACCAAACCAACAGCTAGAAATTTTTCAAATTACTTCCACAAACTATAACTCTAACCCTAACCATAAACCACAAAAAATTGTACCTGGATCCACACCCATTCCTTCCTATTCCCTTTGGTTAGTGGAAGATCTATTCATGCTCCTTTCATCTTCAACCTATCTTATGTCATTTTCCAGGAGTTTTCCTCTGTCATTTATTCTCTTTCTACTGTAACTTCAAATACTCCATGTCTGCTGGGGCCTTCCCATCAGAATTTACACATTTTTAGATCTCTTCCATTTCTGTACTTCAATTCCCTCCAGCTATTTTCTTCTATAATCCCCTTCATAAACTTAAATTCTTGAAAGATTCCTCTAAAGTGGATAGACATGCTGTTCTGTGAACTGGCTTCATTATAATCACCTTGGGAACATTCTAAAAGTTCAGAAAGCTGGGTCTTATCCTGGAAGAAGTTGATTCAGTAAGCCTAGCATGGCACAGAATCTATATTTTTAGAGCCCCAGACGATCTTAAGCACGTCCAGGTTTGGAAACTCCTTGCATGCTTTCCGTCTGTGCTCTCTCACCTCCTATTCATACCCAATTCTGTTTCCATCCTTATGAGCCCACTGGGAAGATTATGAAAATTACGTCTCTATCTACCTGTTTGGACAGGCTAGAAAACCACAGGTCAATCTTGACTCCTCTTTCTTCTTCCTTGTCCACCCACTATCACACTAATCATTTATCACCAATGCTGCATTGCTAAAGATAACATTTATTGATTGACGATAAGATTTACTGGTTGAAGCACTTTATACATATTGATGACTTTACTCCTCTTAACAACCCTTCTTTATCACCAGTTTATACATGAGACACTGGAACCCAGAGAGGCTAAAAAATAGCCCAGCATCACAGTGTTAGTTAAGTGGCAGCACCAGGCAGGATTGGGACTCAAAGTCTGACTCTGAGTCTTTGGTCTTAACTCTTAACCACCGCTCTAAACTGCTTCTTTATCTCTTAAATCTCTCCAAATTGCTCAAATCTCACCAACATAGCTCGGACCACATCATCTCTTCCCTGGTTTAACAGAGTGGCCTCTAACTAGTCTCCAAACCTCCACTCTGTCCTCTCCAACCAGAGATGTGCTCGCCTCACCTCACTAGAGAACCTCTCATATCCACTCACTGAACAAACTATGTTCATCTCTTCTCATCCTCACTCTTAGCGATGTCATATTGGTAGCTTTAAAATCAGCACAGTGGAAATATTTACAACACAGAAACGGGCAAACAGCACAAATCAGGGTTTGTTATTCCTCTAAAGAGCCAGTTTTTCAGCATTGGTTAGCCCATCGTGTCTTCAGTCCTTTCTTCGCATACCAGTCAGACACGTTTTAATCCACGAAGCTAGTCGTGATCACGCGATCAACTTTTCGAACTCCATCCACCTGGTCTACTTGTCTCTAGTATGTGCTCTTAGAAGGAAGGCCTTGAACCTCCCCATCCTACTGTTTATCACACTGTGTTGCAGTAGCCTGTTTGCTTGTTCTTTCATTGTATTCCCAGCACCTAAAACAATGCCTGAAAAATAATTAGTGTTTAAAAACTATTTATGGAGTAAGTGAATGAAATGACAAATAAAAAAATGCTTTCCCCAAATACTTGCCAATCCTCATACTACTCCTCTTAAGCAATATCCTTGTTACCCTTTATTCCTCAGTTTGTGAACCACATATTCCAGTATTCTACAAATTACAGATAATCTATCCATCCTCAGATCACACTTTTAAAGAGGCAGCAATAAACCTGACTAGGTTCTTAAATATTAGAAATAGCTCCCCTCATCAAAGTCACTGCAAACGCTCTTTTGCATTTTATTTGCTCTTATTGTACAAAGTTGAGCTTGGAATAGAACTGCAGCTTCAGCTTGCACCGTATAAAAGCCTTCTGGGAAAGAAAGTCAATCTTGACAGTTAGCTTCTGTAGCTGGAGAGATGCCATAAAAAATCTGAACACGCTGCTGTTCCTTAAAATAAAACCCTCTCCCTCATTCATGTAACAAGTGTCGCTTGAGAAGCATTATTTCCACAGATGAGAGCAGCACAATTAATGCAATATACAAATCTCATCTATAACAAGAATTTTGACATAATCTACTCCCAAATTCCATCCACCAACAAACCTAACCAAAGTTCAATGTCTTTTTATTTACATAAATGACACCCAAAAAACACAACAACAGTGTTCTGTTTACAATAGCTTATCTCAGCATCTTAGAGAGTCTTTTTTCAAGTGGTACTACTTTGATTAACTTCAATTTTATTTCTATTCAAATATTACTTTATCTCTCAACCTCTAATTTAATTAAGATGACTTTCACTGATACAGTCTATTCAAATATTAAATCATTTTTTAAAACAAAAATGTACTGGTCATCTACTCTGTGCCTGGCCCTGTTTTAGGCATTGAAAAACCAGAAATTAAAAGATTATGGGGGGTCAGCCCAGTGGCGCAGTGGTTAAGTGCACACATTCCACTTTGGTGGCCCGGGGTTCACCGGTTAGGATCCTGGGTGCGGACATGGCACCACTTGTCATGCCATGCTGTGGTAGGCGTCCCACATATAAAGTAGAGGAAGATGGGCACGGATGTTAGCTCAGGGCCAGTCTTCCTCAGCAAAAAGAGGAGGATTGGCAGCAGATGTTAGCTCAGGGCTAATCTTCCTCAAAAAAAAAAGATTATGGAAAATCCCTCCCCTGGGGAGCTTATAGTACAGTAAGGGAGAAAATAAACATATAAACAAATACACTACACACTTCAGAGAGTAGTGAGGGCTGTAATGAAAGTAAAGACCTGGTGACAGAAGGCAAATGTGCCAGGTGAGGGAGTGGGAAGGAGGCTCACTATGTTCGATAGGATAACCAGACAAGGTTTCTCTGAAGGGATGATATATAGATTCCAATGGGAAAAAAGATGGCCAAATGTATATTGGAGGGGAAAGGATTCCAGGTAGGGGGAATTTAACAGCCAACTAAATATCCTGAGGTAAATATTAGTGTAGTATGACAGGAAGAAAGTCAATAATGATAGACTGGTGATTTCAAATCACATTGTCTGCCATCATTCTTTTTCTTTGTTTTTTTAAAGATTTTATTTTCCTTTTTTTTTTTTTTTGCAAGTCATATATTTGACACAGGGTTAATCTCCATAATATATAAAGAACTCACACAACTCAACAACAAAAAAATCAAACAACCTGATCAAAAAATGGGCAGGAGACATGAATAGACATTTCTCCAAAGAAGACATACAGATGGCCAATAGACACATGAAAAGTTGTTCATCATCACTGATCATCAGGGAAATGCAAATCAAAACTACACTAAGATATCACCTTACACCATTAGAATGGCAAAAATAACCAAAACAAAAAGTAACAAGTGTTGGAGAGGTTGTGGAGAAAAAAGAACCCTCATAAACTGCTGGTGGGAGTGCAAATTGGTGCAGCCACTATGAAAAACAGTGTGGAGATTTCTCAAAAAATTAAAAATAGAAATACCATATGACCCAGCTATCCCACTACTGGGTATCTATCCAAAGAACTTGAAGTCAGCAATTCCAAAAGTCCCACGCACCCCTATGTTCATCGCAGCATTATTTACAATAGCCAAGACATGGAAGCAACCTAAGTGCCCATCAACTGATGATTGGATAAAGAATATATGGTATATATATATACAATGGAATATTACTCAGCAATAAAAAAGAATAAAATCATCCCATTCACAACAACATGGATGGACCTTGAGAGAATTATGTTAAGTGAAATAAACCAGACAGAGAAGGATAATCTCTGTATGACTCCACTCATATGAGAAATTTAAACATGTGGACAAACACATCAGATTAGTGGCTACCAGGGGAAAGGGGGGGTGTGGGGTAGGCACAAAGGGTGAAGGGGTGCACCTACAACACGACTGAAAAACAATAATGTACAACTGAAATTTCACAAGATTGTAAACTATCATAAACTCGATTAAAAAAAAAAAGATTTTATTTTCCTTTTTCTCCCCAAAGCCCCCTGGTACATAGTTGTATATTTTTAGTTGTGGGTCCTTCTAGTTGTGGCATGTGGGACACCACCTCAGCATGGCCTGACAGTGGGCCCATGTCCGTGCCCAGGATCCGAACCAGCAAAAGCCTGGGCCGCTGCAGCAGAGCGTGCGAACTTAACCACTTGGCCATGGGCTGGCCCCTGCCATCATTTTTTATTTTATTTTCTTTAAGAAAATACAGGGCTGGCCGGGTGGTGCAGCAGTTAAGTGCGCATGTTCTGTTTTGGTGGCCTGGGGTCCACCGGTTTGAATCCCGGGTGCAGACATGGCACTGCTCATCAAGCCATGCTGTGGCAGGCATCCCACATGTAAAGTAGAGGAAGATGGGCATGGATGTTAGCTCAGGGCCAGTCTTCCTCAGCAAAAAGAGGAGGATTGGCAGATGTTAGCTTGGGGCTGATCTTCCTCAAAAAAAAAAAAAGAAAATACATACTCATTATGTTAATCATAAGCTTATCAAGATGTCAGCATCAAGTCCCAAAATCCAGAATTGGGAAGAGATGCATGCACCATTACAAAGAGTTTCAATGACACAGATACAACAGACATGAACAAAATAACAACAGTAAAGTGTAATTTAAAACATTAGGAAATGATGAGTCTTGAGTTTTTATTATCTTTGTTTTTAATAGCATGTATTTAATTGTGAGTTTATACAACTTAATTTTTAATAATGGCTGTGTTTAATAACTCAGTGACAAAACTCCTTAGAATTTAACGTGTTTCTTGCAAGCTGGTACAAGCCAGCTCCAGCACACCACTACTGCATCCTCCCTCTGAGTGAAGGCTCTTTAATCTATCCAGAAACCAAAAAACATCTATAGAAATATTGAATTTTGTGTACCGCTCCCTGCTGCCAAATGGCTTTTCCCACTTCCCCATCACCCACCTGAAAACAAACAAACAAAAAAGAAAATGAAAAAGGAAATAATGGTTTGTAGACATATTATTTGTGGCATATCCTGGGAAATAAGCTGAGCTATTTTTTAATTTTTAGGATTTCTCATACATTAGTGTTAAGATTAAAAGCCAGGTTTCCAGGATTCCACACTAGCTTTTATCAGTAACAGACTAGTAAAATTGTTTAAAGCACTCATATAATAAACTCAAATGTAACACTAAGATTCTTTTTAAACTGCCTGAGCATAGAGATAAAAACTAATGATTATGCGACCAGATGGCTAAGCAGAAGACAACTTTGAAAAATGCTAAGCTCTTTCTGCAAAAGCAAAGTACGCAGGAATGGGATGCTAAATAATCAGCATTATCACGTTGCAAGTTGATAAATGCAGGAGCATTACTAGGATTGTAGCACCCTAAACACTGGCTTATCATGAGTACATAATTTTATCCTTTCCAATCCTTGGCCACACGTTTGCTGTCACCCATCTAAATTTAATTTTGTTAACAAATACTTTACCAAACATTAAAAATTTTCACTGTCTGTTGGAGGCTTGGAACAGATGTTACCATTTATTTTGAAGAGGAAACAAACACACACAAACAACATATACTACTACTCCTAAGGTTGTAAAAATATTAAGAATTTACAAATAAACAAAGAGTTTAAATAATAATGATAAATTATTTTAATATATAATATATACAATTTATTATATACATAAGAATCACAAAAGTATAAAATCACGATGGTTTTTAAGTATGTACTTCAGTTATAAGCAAAACATACAAATTACAAAAGATCATGGGCTTACACAGAGACAATTGCAAACTGGTTTTCTTTAACAATAATTTGTCTACATCACTATTCTGGCACATGTTTTACTCATATCAAAAGACAGATGTACAATTTCACGTATGGAGGATTGTCTTAAATGAGCTGTACATAGTATCATAAAACCTAGGCTAATAGCCAAATTGGCCTAAAGGTCTTACTAACCAATGTAGCTTTCAAGAACAGCAAAAGGAATGTCCTGGTTACTCATTAAATTGACAGAATTGACTATAATTCACTAACTCCCTAGTGTGGTACTACATTTGGTACCTAAATAAGGTTGCCTTTGGCTATGAAGTCTACTCCAAAATAGGGACGCAGTGGACTGCTCATCTTTCACTTAGCTTATTACCTATCAGACGGAGCATTTAGTTACGCGCGGTTTAAGAAACAGACTATGTTCTAAATCATGGAAGCTTAGTCACTGAAAGAAAGGCAAGAGGGAGTTATATGTGGTCCAGGAATCCATATGAGTTAGAGGTTTTGCAATAAAGCAAAACCTGCTAGTCAAAAATAAATAAAATTTACTAAATACTGGAAATGTTAACTTAGCAATCTTTTTAAAAGTAAACAAAAATTATGATAAAAAAATAAAACACAGCCACCTTAATCAAGTGATCAATGTTAACATCACTAATAATATGATGTATATAATATTGTATACTCCCTGATAGAATGCACTAAAAAGGGCATTCATCCTCCAAATTTATAACCTCAATCTAATCATAAGAAAACAGTTGACAAGCTTAAATTGAAGAATGTTCTACAAAATATTTTACCATTAATCATCCAAATTATCAAAGTCACATGGGACGTAGAAAAACAAAGGAATTGGCACAGGTTGGAGATGATTAAAGAGACACAGTAAGTGAACGCAAAGTGAGATCCTGGATTGGACCTTGGAGCAGGAAAAGGGAATTAGTGAAAGAGCTGGGGAAGTATGATTAAAGTCTATAGTTTGCTAATAGTGATGCATCAATGTAAATTTCTTTGTTTAGCTCATTGTGCCATGGTTTGTAAAGTCTTAACCTTGGGGAAGCCGAGTAAAGATTACATATGAAAAATGTCTGTACTGTCTTTGCAAATCTGTAAATCTAACATTACATTAAAATTACAAGTTTAAAAAATACATGAATTTACAATATATAAAATATAGGAAAAATTGGAAATTCCATATTTTATTATCAAACAGAAAAAACATTTGATTGTTGGTTTCTTGTTTGTTGATTTGATTTATCATTTTCTCTTTCTCCATCTTTCTTTCCTTTTATTTATACTAAGCCTCTGAACACCCATCTTTGGCAAGTCTGAGCAATATGGAGAAGCACACATATTCTGCACCCTGAGTGCCTAGCTTCAGATTCTGTCTCTACCACTTACTGTGTGATTTGGGGCAAATAAATTAACTTCTTGTGTCTGGTTTCCTTGTTGTATAAATGGGAAGAATACTATCTGCCACATAGAGTTGTTGTAAGAATAAGTGAATTAATACATGCAAAGCACTTAGAACAGTGCGTGCATAAAGTTAGCACCATTTGACAGAAATATCAAAATAGTTTGGAGGCAGAGTGACATCTCCCACTCCAGAAAGCAAAGTGAGATACCCTTTCCCTCCCTTTACTCTCTTGTTGTGATGAAGCTGACATTACTGGAGGCTGGCTCATCTAATCACATCCTTACCTGATTTTTGGTTACTTGACGGAATTTTGACTCCTGAGAGGACAACGTGTGAAGGGACAGCATTAGCAGAATTAAGCAGGTAGAAAGCTCCCAGCCCTGAAATTCTAATCAAACTCTCCCCAGGTGGCAATCAGGCTGTGTTCTCGACTGCCTACCTATTTCATTTCCTGGCCATCTTCCCACTCTGGATCGCCAGTGCTCCTGCTGCTCTGTGAGCCATCACATGCCCTTCCAACTAATCCCTTTGCTGTTCAAGTTAATTAACGTTGGGTTCTATTATTTGTAGCCAACCACAAACATGCGGTCTGTGTGCACTGATACTACGATCCAATGACCCACTTTCTAACGTCTGGGAAGAGAGGTGTCCCTGAGTCTTGCTTCTGAAAACAAGGTCCTCAGATCCCACTTTGACTGAAAAGGAATGAAGTTCATTGAGTTCGGGTTTGAGACAATAAGTTAAAGGGAAAGAAAATCCCATTGGAAATGTAGGCTCCTTGAGGAAGGGCACACAGTCTTTCAGCCGTGTCCTAATTGTCCACCATGCAAGTTCTTTCCAGTCTCAGTATAGATGGTAAATAAACGTGGATGCCTATTATTTATGGGGATTTAATTGACTGTTATAAAAATACAAGTATTGGTTGGACTATTGCAAAAAATGGTCCATAATTTGGGTTTGTTCTCAAGACATCTCTTTGTACATTAAACACTGAAAGTTCAACCTGTACCTTTCAGTGGGTGCCCCATAACAAGACTTCAATACTATAGAATGGCCAGGGTACCTTTGCATCATGCATGTGGTAAAATTATTTGGGAAGATGGAATAATTACTGAAGGGCCTAGATTACCACGTAAATGCCATGTTACTTATGTGATTGATGAGAATTCGGGAGAAATTTATTGGACGTTATAAGAAAAACTCAACCAAGAATTTAGATTATCATGTTACACAGTTAAACTACTCCTTAAGCTCAGATTGGGTAAGATTTCATAAGAAACTACAAAATAATACTCAAGTAGTTATTTGAAAGCAGAAGCAAAAGTCTTCAAGGTAGTGTGTGAATTTAATGTGTGACGAGAATGTTGCACATTGCTAATCAAGAATCAAGAATTCTGATCAAGACTCTTACCAACAATATGATATATTTAAAGATAGTCCCTCAAGGCAAATGTTGTATTAATTTTTTAATTCATGCTATTGTAATTCTGATAATTGCCTGGTTTTGTATTTTACCATGGGCTTGCTGGATATTTCTATAACTGCAAACTGCTCAGCAAAAGTAGAAACAGTGATGGAGATAATTTAAAAACTGTAGTGCAACTATAAAATAGTAGCAGAAACGAGACACTGAAGGGGGAAATACAGATCTAAAAAACCACTTTATTTTAAATGTTCTCTAAAGCCAAAAGGGAAGAGCATTCCTTCCCCTCCCCTTAGCATTTCTCTTAGAAAACTTAAAATTGTAAATGCTTTCCCTTTTTGAGACATATATAAATCTTTTTAAAAGCTTAATAAGCCTCATGACGGTCCTGCACCCCAGGAATGTATTTCCTGGAGGCCTCAGAGCCATGCCTTTGAGACGTGAACGTCTAGAAGGATGGACAGACCCATCTCCCTGTCCCTGTGGGATTTGAGTCTAGGGGCTTGGCGTCATGATGGTACTTCCTGCTTGTCCTTAAGATACAAGAAGTTTTATGTTTTTCTTTTGATGAAGGCAATCAGCATGTATGTAATGGATTGTATCTGCCTAGCTACATAAGTGGGTGAGATTTCTTTCTCCCTTTGCAATCCCCTTAGCAGATTGCCTGTGATGTGCTTCTCAGTCTGATTTAATGCTTATTCAGTAATAAAACTGTTTCATTCTTTTCTACACAGAGAGGATTCACTGGGATGGCAGAAGATTTTACATCTAATTATATTTCCCCAACCCAGCTTGTTAGTAATGGGAATAATTCCTATAGAATCTAGTTAACTTCTCTCTGAATATACTCATGCCCAGTTTTGGAAAGTCATGTAGGATATGCCATCAGACACAGAAACATTAAATAAAACAAAACCAGATCAATATAAGCTGCCAGGAGTGCTGGGGGAAAACAAATAAAACCAAATTTCTGAATAATGTGGTTTTTTTAATGTTAATTCAGTATCTCTCTGATACGAAAGTAGGGTGCATTAGAGAAAAGTAATCACAACACACAAGAGAATAGTGTCCTTATGACATGATAATAGACAATGAGCCACAAACACTTTGAAGGAATTATAATATGGTAAAACCATCTCCCAGAACACTGGAGCTATGTCAATTTTAATTCATTTTTTACAACATCCTGTAAAGGTGCCAAGAAAATTTTCAATGTTAAAGGCAATGACATTGACCAGAGTGAGCGATCCTAAGGCTGGAGTGCCTCGATACACAGCTTTGTACAATGGAGAAAGAATGCATTCATGATGCTCTGTAAAGCTAAAAAGCCCTTTGACGGAGAGTTGTTTGTAAGACAGGTCATCAGTGAAAGACTTTTGCACATCTGTTTTTCTATTCTTCTGCACAATGTGCATGAAATAAAGAACATTTCCTAGACTGTAGTCTGTAGAACACCAATGTCCAGGAGTATTATTTATACTTCATGAGAAACAAAAGGGGGGAAGGTTCTGTGGTCAGATAAATATGGGAACCCTCCTCTGGAAGTTTTACCCTCTAGGTGAGCGTATTAAAGGCTGTGAGGAGACAGGCAGTAAACAAACCAATTAATTAGAACTCCCTGAAGTTATTGGACCATGAATTCTCCTCCCTTTTCTTTTCCCTCATGCAACAATAATGATGATGATGATGATGATAATTATCTATCACTCATTGGGAACTTACTATGTGTCACAGTTTTATGTACTACTTTACGTGTAAGACTCACTTAATCCTCATAAAAATCACATGAGGAACATACTATCATTATCATCTCCATTCTACAAATGAAGAAACTGAGGCTTGGAAGGGTTAAGTAACTTGCCCACGGTCACCCAGCTTGTGATAGAGGAAGAACTTGAGTCTAGAAAACCCACATCTAGCCACTTTGCTCAGCTTCTCCTTCCTCAGTAGAGAGCTGTCATGCTCAGCCCATTTATTAGCTCAGGAAGGTTACTGCTTTCACTCCAGTTGCTCTCATTTACTCCTCTGAATGATTTCTATTCCATGGTTAGCTGGAGTCGTTTTCCCTGGTTTCCATACCTATCAGCTGCAGATCACCATTACATCGGCCCTCCCTCTGTGTTGTGGCAACACTTCTCAAGTTTGCATTTCACAGCGTTCTGTGCCTCAGTTTCCTCATCTAGATAACAGGAATAATGCTACCTGCCTCATAGGTTATTGTGAGGCTGAAACAAACTAAGACCTCAAGTGACAAGCCCTTAGAACAGCAGCCTGCCCTAGCAAGAGCTCAGTGAATATTAATAATGACGATCATCATCATCATCTGTATTATTGTTGCTGTTTTTCTCATTGATTAAGTTTCTACACAGATGGAGCTTCTGTGTGCTATAGAAAACAATGTACTGGTAACAGTTGGATAACAGCATTTGACTGCCTAAAAATGTAGTATGTATACAGTTGGAGAATTATAAACCAGTTTTTCAGTTGGTAGATCTTTACTTCTGCCAAGGATATGAACTGACAAAGAAACAAAGAATCTTCATAGCTACTTTCAGAAGAGCAAACTTTTTTCTTTCTTTCTTCCCATGCAGGCTATTGGTTGCCTTTTTCAGTCTAGTTTCCATGGCCTTAAAATGAACAGTCCCTTGGATTCTAGCAAAAATATATTGTCAGTCCTTGTCTTTGTTCCTATTGTGACTTTTTGTGTTTTCCTCTGTTTTTGTAGACATTTAAGTTGGAAGGTAGAAATGAATATATTAGAGGAAGCCAGTGAAATGCTATTTTGAACCAAAATCATGGAATCTTGCTTTTAAAGGATATTCTTAAACAAAATTTGCATCTCCTAAAAACACTTCTGAGATTTCTTTGCAGTTCCTTACTTAAAACTCAAGGAGATTTACTTATTGGAAGAGAGCAGTTATATAAGTTCAGTGTCATTTCATTCAGGAATTTCAGAGAAGCCTAATGTCTGTATAGCTACATCCACTTTTAAAGAACCGTATGGACCAACAATTCAAATCCCTTCCAGCTGTCAGTTTGCATCCCTTGATCCATGTAGCAGTAGCTTATAACTGCATTGCTTCTCGCTCTTTGGATCTGAAGCTGACTTGTCCAGCGCCTGGGGCAGCACTGGTTTTCTAGCCTAGAGCAGTGTCTCTCAACAAGGGCTTGGGGAGGCAGTCTTACCACCTTATTCCCACTGCTGTCTTCCATCGCTACCTGGAGAGGCAGTGTTACCAAATACTAATAAATAATAATAATTACAATAACTAACACTTGTAGTGCTTACTCTTGCTAGGCACTGTTCTAAGCACTTTACATATATTAACTCATTTAATTTCATTCTCACCGCAACCACATGAGGTAGGTTCTATTATTATCCTCATTTTACAGACAAGGAAACTGAGGCTGAGAGCAGTAAAGAAACTTGCCCAAGCTCACACAGCTAATAAGTGGGAGGACCAGTAACTTGCACAGCAGAAACTCAAATCCAGGCAGCCTGGCTCTAGAGTTCTTGCTGTTAATGTCAAGGCTGTGCTGAATGAGGGCAGTGTGGAATTTCTTAGGTTAATTACGGATGGGATGGAGAAGAAAGTCATAATCTCTGGAGCCTGCTCCCCGTTCCAGCTCCCCACCTAAGAGTAGCCATAGGCAGAGTAACACCTTGGTTTATGGATGATACCTCTCAGCGTCAGTAAAGACTAATGGCAGAGAAATTTAAAGGCTGAACCAACAGGATTTGGAAACTGATGGATAGAGAGCGAGTTAGAGCCTGTTTGGTAGAATGCACTGTTAACAGAGAATCAGATCTGCCCGCAGGGACCTTCAGTTGCACTTAGGAAAGATAGGAGTATAAACACGCCATTTGGATTCAACAAAGAAAGTAGTATGATTTGCTCCAGGTGTTATAGGACAAAGGCGGAGCACTTACCCAGCTGGGCGAGGAAATAAGTTCATTAAAGAGAGCTTAAAATAGCAAAATGCATTTTCCAGGATCATAGACCAATAAATCCAGTATTTCTCCTTTATAATCAATCAACAACAACTTTTTTAAAGTGTTGTCTCTGCTTGTCATGGTTAAACAGAAACATCATAATTGTATTAGAGGTCATTCTAGTTTTCAGTTTTCTCAGTATCTATTAATTATGAACTATTTCTATCCAAATGTCTTATCCACAAACTTTTGGTTTTTGCTTTTTTTTAACCAAAAATGGGCCATATAAGCTTTATGTGCAATCTAAATATATTCTTGCCCTTTTCTGTAATCTTAAGAATATTCACCACCCTAAAGGAAACACAGCTGCCATCCTTTTAGAAAAGAGTCATGAGTAATGGCTTATTCTTACATTTCTAAACATCAGGTGTTCTAAAAAATTCAGGAGAGTCAAGCTATTTTTACTGTCCCTAAATGTTCTAGTCATAATGCGATTTTCATTGTTTAAATGCTTACATTAAAATCACTCTCATTAATCCATAAATTGCACACTACTACATAAATCTACCTAACCCATTTTTTAAAAAACTAATCACTACCAGAAATAATTCAAGTTAAGTATGGTCTTCAATAATGTTGGCAATATCTAAAATTAAGCTATACTTGGAAATTGCCTAAAAATTGGATCTAATGTGTCTGCATTTTTCATGTTCTTGTGATAAAAGTGTGACCCACTGAATTGGATCACTGAGGCTTTTAAATGTATGGAAAAGAAAATCTAACATAAGAAAACAGAATAGAAAGAAGAAGTTGGATATATATACAGGCTTCTGAGGTTACCGCTGGAAACATGACCACCAAGATCAAGGAGACTAAGCAAGAAGTGGAAGAATGGCACGGTGAGGAAAGATTTGGACTGAGAACCCAGTATCCCAACCATAGCCGTAGTTTTGTCACTTCCTGAGCTCTGGCACTCAACTCTATCAAGTATAAAATAAGGCATTGGACTAGAAATCACCAATGCCAAACTCTATAAAATCTTAAGATTCTAAACTCTGCTTTTATTGTTTCAAACTCCATTTTTTGTCATGTTGGAAACTGCATGCTTTTCACTATTAAAAATTATAGTCTAGGGGCCAGCCCAGTGACATAGTGGTTAAGTTCGCACCTTCCACTTCAGTGACCCAGGGTCCATGAGTTTGGATCCCAGTTGCAGACCCAGCACTGCTCATTAAGCCATGCTGTGGCAGCATCCCACGTAAAACAGGAAGATTGGTGACAGATGTTAGCTCACAGCCAATCTTCCTTACACACACACACACAAAATTATAGTCTAAAATTTCATATGGTTTCAGAATATCATTCAAGTATTTTCTAAACCAGAAATGGGCTGCATTTTACCCAGTGCAAGATAGTAGATCATAACAATGCTACTAGCCTGATGCTTTGAGGAAACCCAGAGATTCCCTGAACTGCTTCTTTAGGGAACAGTGAGACCAAGTAATCATTGATTCACTCAATACACTTTTACAAAGTATCGCTGTGTGCCCAGGCCCTTTCTGAACACTGGCAAATCAGAGCTGAATGTTAATGGTCTTTTCCTTCCAGGGGCTCACAGTCTAATGAATGAGAAAAATTACTCCCAATTAGGGTATGGTTTTTTAAGTGCTGTGATAGGGCTGTAAATAGGGGACTATGGAAGCTCAGAAGACAGACCTTGATTCATTCATTCTACAAATATTTATCAAGCACCTGCTATGTGCCAGGCACCATTCTAAGTACTACATTATAGAGCAATGAAAAATAAAAGTAAAAAAGACCAGCCCTAGTGGGACAAGAGAAAAGAAACCCAAAAAATCAAATAAATATACACTACATTGCCATATGGTGATGAAGGCTATTAAGAAAAATAAAATAGGACAGGGAATATAGAGTGGTGGAGGATCCCATTTTAGATAGCGTAGCCAGAGACAGCCTCTCTGCTGATGTCACACTTGGGCAGACATGAAGGGAGAGAAGGAGCACTGAGGATATCCCAGGAGTGTTCAGGAAAAGAGTATCCACAGAAAAGGCCCTGAGGCAGGAACGCATTTGGTGTCCAGGTAGAAAGTGACAGGGAAGAGATGGAAAGGCAGGTAAAGACTAGAGCACATAGTGCCTGTTGGACATGGTGAGGAGGCTGGATTTGCTTCTGGGAGGATGGAAAGTCAGCAAAAGTTTTTGAGCAGAAGAATGACATGATCACATTTTTATTTTTAAAGGACGATTCTAGATGCTACATGGAGAATGAATTATAAAGAAGCAGAGGCAGAGAATAAGAGTCAAAGCAGAGAGAAAAAATTAGAATATAACTTTTATTTTTATGTTATTATATACATATATGTGTGATTATGTCATTATATTATGGGTTATCTTAATATATAATGGCATAAATTATATTCCATGTTTATAATAGTTATGTAAATCACATATATACTGTAATATATTATTTTATAATAATATAAATATAATATTCTTATATTCTAAGAATATCATATTCAAATATGTAATATAATATGTTATATAATTATAATACATAATACATGTTATATTATTACATTGTTCTTTGTTTTTATATTCCTAGAAAAAGAATGATGATGGTTTGAAGTAGGGAAGTAGCTGTAATGGCAGAGAGAAATATCTATTTGAAGGAAATATTTTGAAGTTAGATCCGACAGGACTTGCCACTGGATTTCCTGTGAGATATGGGAGAAAAAAAGGGGTTGTGGAAGACTCCTAAGTTTTATTTTGAGAACAAAGTGAATAGTGATGCCATTTATTGAGATGGCAAAAAATAGGTGAAGAAGCTATTGGAAGTGGGGCTGAGAACCAAAATTTTATTTTGGACGGATTAAATTTGAGATAAGTGTAGATGAGCTGTCAAGTATGCAATTATACATAGAGCTCTGGATAGAATGGTGAGAGACGTCAGGGGTGGAAATATAAATTTAGGTGTATTTATGCGTATTTAGCCTCAGGATTGGGTGAACTGATATAGGAAGTGGAAAGAGAAGAAAAGAAGTACGATGTTTGACCTATGGAGCACTCCAACATTTCTAAATCCCAAGAAGGAGAAACCAGCAAAGAAGCCATCAGTAAGACAAGAGGAAACCTGGGTGCACAGCCCTGTGGTGGCAGAGTGACCTACCGCATCAAGAGCTGCCAAGGAGGATGAGTCACACGAGAACAAAGAACGGACCAGTGGATCTAACCTGCTGTTCCTTCTTCCTGGAATGCTATTCCAAGTGTTCACATAGTTGGCAATCTCTCTTTCTTCAGGTCTTTACTCAGAAGTTACCTTCTTGGTGATGCTGGCAATGGCCGCCCTATCAAAAATGTCAACCCTCTCTCCCAGTGATTTGTGTCCTCATTCCCAGCTTTACTTCTTCTCCTTAGCACTTTATCACTATGTAAAAGACTAAACATTTTACTTAATGTCTATTTTCCTCATTAGAATAAATCCATGATGACAGGGATTTGGGTCTGTTTTATTCATTGCTGTTTCCTCAGCAACTAGGACAGTGCCAGGCACCCAGTTGGCATGTAGCACCCAATAAATACTGATTGAATGAATGAACAAAGCCATCATTCACTTCCTCAGGTCTAGGAGCTTTACAAAGTTGGCCTTTTTTCTTTCTTTTTAAATCAAAGCTTACCTTTGGGCATAGACTCATATATTCTTCTGGTAAAAAGCAAATATGTAATAGAAAGAGATACTTGCATATTTCTTCAAAATGTTGAAAGACTAGCTTGCTAAAGTCTACCAGACAGTATGTAAACCACACATAGAGTTGGATGATGCAAGGATGTCTAAGGCAAGGAGGCCACTCTCAAGAAGCATTCAGTCTGGTGGCGAAGAAAGACTTGTAAATGGGAAAACTATAGCACAGTATGATAAGTGCAAACACAGGTGAGACCAATGGAGGCCTAATCACTGGGGCCCAGACATGTGGAGAACTGGGTCAGACTTCACCTGCATGTGACAAGAACATGACAGCAGAACAAAATCTGGGATTTAAGCCATTTGTTCACTGAATATTTATTGACATCTCAGCACCATATTAGGCACTGAGGATACAAAAAGCAGAAGAAACACAACCTCTTCCCTTACAGAATTCAATCTGGCAGAGTTTATAATCTACCTGGGTGAAATCAGGACTTCAAAAAAGTAGCTGTTGAAATGCTTTATAGGTCCTGAGTCAGCCAATTCTAGGTAACCGCGCAACACATCACACTGGCCTCCACTGGAGCAGCTAAACATGTTCAGATGAATGGTTCTTGGTGAAAACATCCAAGCACACCCCATCACTGGCCCAGTGGTTACAGAAAAAGCACAAGGTTTTTTTTGAGCAAAGGCAGTCAACTGAGTTCTACACATTTTTTTTAGAGAAATGCATTTAGCTTTGGTATTTCAAACTGAGACATGGCACTGGAAGGCTAGATGCTGGGATAAAAAAATGTAAATCATAACATTTCAGCATAAATTTTTAGTTTTTCAGGTAATCCATTTCTAAGTACCGGCTAACTCCTAGATGATTTTATATTGCACTGGTACTTGCCAAATTCCAAACTTGAAAAGACTCCAAGGAGCTAAATGCCCTTGAGTTAAAGCAGAAGGACAAACATATTTACTCACAAGGGCTAATGCTACAAACTCCTGTAAGATAAAATATTTGGGAGTGACATGTAAATAAATATATGGATAGTCATATAACATTTTTCTCAATAATTTTATAATTTTTGTGCTTATAGTGAAGGAAAACTTCAGGCAATCATGCTTCTCTCAGGAAAGACGACTATTACATCAAACCTTTTCTTGCAGCTTCCTGAACCACGGTGTTATTTCACTAATTGAGCCCATGGAGAGAAATTCTTAATTCTCAGATTTTACAGTGTTGCTGATTCTGACGATTATTTATAAGGAAGTGGGCCAATTAATCAGGGACCTTGCAAAGTTTTCAATATTTGTCTAATTATTAAAGTTAGAATTCTTGTTTTAGAAATGGTGTCCAGTATTCTATTTCAAATAAAAAGTTAAAAAGAACATGCAGAAATGTGTGCAACTGAGTGACATCAAAAAAGAGTAATATATTATTAACCTCAATGACTATTAAGAAAACATAATCTTTCCCTCCACATCTCTAGCACAAAATCATAAAATGTTGAAGAATAATCCTCATTTTATTCTGTCAACAACACATGGGAGGAAAAAGCATTTGAGCAAGTGAATTAGGCGATTCCTGGGCTCAACTGTGTTTGTGGTATAGAAATAATAGATGTGTTTTGAACAGTGCTGACAAGTCAAAGGGTGTGGACAGCTTCAACAAAGGGGATGATTTGGGGGATGGAGGGGCAATGAAACCGTTTCAGAGAAGGCTGTGGCAGTCTGTGATCTTATAACAGTTTTGTACAGCTCACTCTTGTTTCCCTGCCCAAGCTGTCACACTACACCGCTCCTTTTATGAGAAAGGTAAAAATGCATAAAACTAAGTTGGCGTGAGATGCTTTGTCAAGAAAGTCACTAGCAAAGTACCCATCTATCCTAAATTTCCTTCTCTCTCTATCTACAAAGGCAATTATGTCTATGGTTTCACTAGACTACATTAAACGAGATTATTGAGTCTTCAACAAAATCTAAAATTGATTTCATGTCCTCTATTTAAAAAGGCAATAGGGCCAGCCGCAGAGGACTAGTGGTTAAGTTTGCCACACTCCGCTTTGGCAGCCTGGGTTCGGTTCCCAGGCGTGGACCTACACCACTCTGTTAGCAGCCATGCTGTACTGGCGGCTCACATACTAAAAAATAGAAGATTGTCACAGATGGTAGCTCTGGGCAAATCTTCCTCAGCAAAAATAAAAGACAATAAAAAGTGTGGATATATTTCTATAAAAAATTAATGTGCGAAAATGTCATTACCTAGGGGGTCAAACTTTCAGGTGTATGGAAATATCAAATATACAGAATTATTCATTCCTTGTGAGTTAGGTGTTTACTGTACTTTTGAGACATAAAAACTTAGAGAATATTCTCTAATTACTACGAAAGGAAGAGAAGACTGACCTAAGCCTGTATCTATGAGGTCAGATCTATTTAGTGTGCTGGGGTGAAGGAAGAGCACAGAGCATTTGTGCTTTAGAATGAGTTTCATTTACATCTTCTGTCCGGTGTTGTAACATTACTCGTACCCCACTTAGATCACCTTGGCTGCTTACTGGGAACCCCTGAAGCTGTCTGCTTGAGGGCTTTTCTCTGGCCAGGGGAACGCGCTCAACCTGCATGCAGGACAAACCGGAAGCGCAGTCAACACCCACAGATGCAGTTCTCAACAAATGATGGAGGAGGAGTCCAGATATACCCGGCTTCCTCACTCGTCAGTGGTGGTAGCTCTCAGGTGTGGTAAACTCTCCTACCCACCAAGGTCCTCTGCAGGACAGAGCCTTTGGTCTATCCAGTCAGTGAGCTAACACACGGTTCCGTGTCTTCTTTCCCTCCCTTCTCTCATCGTCCCCACTCTTCCACTCATGTTTCCTGGGATCACCTCCCAAATGAACTATTCTGCATGCAAATCCTTGCCTCCGGGTTTACTTTGAGATGACCCAATCCAAAACACGTGGGCAGAATTTGTGCTTCTGCAGTATGTAAGTTTTTAAGTGTGGGCCAGAGTTCACGTAGAAATATAAACAGGCTCGTTTCTGAAAGGCTTTTAATTAGTCCACGTGTTTGGCAATCAGAAGTTATACCAGGACTTCTGTTTCTCCCCATGAGGGATTAACAGCCAAGAGAAGTGCCCTCCTGCAACTCAAAAAAAAAAAGATTTATATATGGAAATAAGTATTTTCTGACACTGGACAACAGTCAGAGCAAGACTGGGACCCATGAGAGAAGAAAAACAAATGAAGCGATCTCCACACTTTCTCCAAATTATTGCCTGGAGGCAGCTTTAAAGTAGCAGAGGAGAAGGCTGAGGAAGCTCGGAGGTCTCAGTCTCACGCCGGCAAGGAGATGGGCGTTCAGGGAGGCTGGGGCGGCTGGAATTCACAGGGCAGAGTGCCAAGCAGGAGAGAGCTGCAAAGCAAATGCTCCTGCAATCTGGGGAGAAAGCCCTTTGAGGGTTGCCGAGTACCAATGAGCACACATCTGGGTTGGCACCCCACAAGGCTGCAGAAGAACCTCCCGAAGCAGTTCTCAGAGCTCAAGCCAGGCTGGGAACAGTTTGTCTTCCCACCGGCCAGAGTGGAAAAAATTGGTAATCCTTGGAACTTGGGAAGGTCCCCAGAAGACAGTCGCAGCTAAATTAGTCCTAGGTTAAAGGCTGCTGTGGACCCGCCAAAATAAAGCATAAATGCAAGACCTGAAAAGGTCAACGTGATCCAAAGTAGCTTAATTGTGTGCTAGAACACAGCCCAACACTCATATCCCCCAGTTTTCATGTCTACATGGTTAAAGAATAAAATAAAACAATGTTCAAAATATCGTGCATCCAATAAAAAATTCCCAGGTACGCAGAGGAACAGCAAAATATGACTCTAAGCAGGAGAAGAAAAATCAGTCAACAGAAACAGACTGAGGAATGGCAGAAAGTATGGAATTAGCAGACAAGGACCTACAGGCAAATTTTATGAATTTTATAAATGTGCTCAGTATGTAGAGAAGACATGCACATAATGTGTAGAGAAATGGAAGACATAAAAAAGATATGAATGGAACTTCTGATTATGAGAAATACAATGTCTGAAATGAGAAATTCCAAAGAATGAAAGTCAAAGTCTTCACTGACACATGAGGCCTACCACTTTCCCACTCTTGCCTGAGGCCTCAGGGCCTTTGCACCAACTAGCTGCTCTCTCTGCCTGAAGTACACACCCCAGATTCTGCTTGATTGCTCCCTCACTTCCTCAGGTCTGTGCTCAAATGTCCCCTTCTCAGTGAGGCCCTCCCCATTTAAACCTGTATTCTCCTCTCTACTCCTCAGCCTCCTTTCCTGCTTTATTTTTCTCTATAGAATTTTTCACCATCTAACTTGTTCTATACTTTACATATGTATTTTGGTTCTTTGTCAGTTTCCCACACAACACTGTAGTCTTCATGCAGGCAGAGATTTCTTCCCCTGTGTTCACTGCTATGTCCCTAAAATCTACAGCAATTCCTGGCACATAGCAAGTGCTCAAAGAATATTTGTTGAATGAATATTTTAGAAAAATAATTCTGGCTCCAACGTGTATTGATTTGTCTACTATGAAAAAGAATTTTTAAATGTGGTTTTATAAAACTATGAAATAGCATATCTTTTCATATTATATCTTCTGGCATCAATATACATCTTCATATCAGTAAGTGTGTGCTCTCAGCATTTCCCTCCTCCTTTTCTCCCCTACTAATAAGCCAAAGGCTATTTTTTCCCTCCTCTGCTCAACACACAAACTGAAAGACTCAAAGAATCTAGCAAAAATGCAAAACAGAAAGATTTGGTTACAATGCTTTCTTCCTGCTCCTAAAGATTAGTTAAGACTGGGCTTGAGGGAAGGAGAAGAAAGAGCGGAGCAGTGACTAACTTATAAAGAAGGAAGGGCTGATGCCTCAGAAGTGGGAGGGAGGAACAGGACCTCCCATCCAACAGAGCACCAATGAGCTATGAGGAGCCAACCCTGGGCGGCTCTACACTGGACAGTTAGCCCTGAACAGAGAGATGGATGCTTTTCGTGAGAGGGGACCTGAAGTAAAGCTCCACCCTGCTGATAAAATGGAATCAAGTAGAACCAGGTAGGAATTTCCCTATTAGATGAGATGAAAAAACAAAAGAAGAAAAATTATAAAGCAGTATTGATTGGTGAACATAAAATTGGAAAGCATAAGTAATTTTCTTTGCCTATAAACTATTTAAATGGCACAGGAACTCTCATGCCATAGACATAAGACAAGGAACCTCACCCACTCTAAGAAAGAAGAAAAGCGCAAGTACTCACTAAACTTAGAATTTTTAATAGCTTCTACCATCATTTCTTCTTCAACAGTGAGAATTGCTTGTATCTCAGTCATTTGATGACCTTGATTTATTCATTAAAACATTTTTTTTGTAAATTCTGTTCCTAGGGCCTTTACCTTAAGAAAAATTGACTTCTTATAGCCTTAGTATTGGAAGAGATGGACCTTAAGCTGTCAAAGCAGTGGTTACCAAACTTCAGCATGCATCAGAATCCCCTGGAGGGCTTGTCAAACAGGCTGCTGGGCCCCACCTCAGAGGTTCTGACTCACAGGTCAGAGGTGAGGCTTGAGAACCTGCATTCTAATGAATTCCTTGGTGATGTTGATGCTGTTGGTTGGGGTACCACACTTGTAAGAACCGCTGACTAAAGTATGGTATTTAACTCTTAAAGGGGTATAAGCATGTCTGGCTTCCATTAGCTGCTTTGTCTTTCTTGAACAACTTACATCCCTAGTCCCCAGCACAGGGTGGGCTCTCAATAGATATTTGCTGAATGAATGAGTTAGGTCTGTTTGTAAAGCCAAACTAAAGCAATCATACATCATTATATCCACACTGAATTTTTTACCAGTTAGAGATATAAAACCTCTATATTATGAACATAGTTTGTAAATGAAAGAGACATTTATAGAATAAGGCTTTAGTTTTTTGTGTTATTTAATAAGTTGAGACTTTGATTTTACACCATAAAAATAACATGTTAAAATACCATTCTTTAATTATCCAGAGCTAATGAGAAAATTGAACTGATACATAAATGGTTAATTCAAGTCAACGAAAGGCTAAATGACATCACTGTTCGTGGTGCCAACTCAAGTTTTGCAGTAGCTCAAAGGAAAAAAAAAAAAGGCAGGTGGGGGGTGGCGATATTTGAGGCATCGTACCACATACAGCACTATAGCAATACTGAACACAAAAGCACCTGGCTGGGCCACCATCACACACTCATCATAAGCTAATGTTTTGCACAGATGCCTTATTTGTATGTATCAACTTGTGTGATAGCTTGTTAACATTAAGAACATGCAGTGCACAAAAATATTTTATTAAACCATATTTTTAACTTTTTAGTATTATACTTTGTGATGCACTATTACATTTTTGGGTCATCAAAATAAGAGACTGATCATTTAAAATTAATTTGTTTCTAAAAGAGGAACAAGAAACCAGTAACTAAAATGATGACTCAAAATGGTGGTACAACATACTCAGAAGGAATCAAGCAAACAAGTGAAACATAAAAATCAAAAAAAATTTTTTCTACCAAACTTAACATCACAATTTATTTTCAGCAAAACCACACCATCTATCATATTAATTTAATGCTGTTCATTTGAATTTTATTTTTTAATTTGACTGGTATTTAATTTATAAATCTGTTGGTATTATAGTTATATAAAAATTATAAGCATAAAGATGTTATATAGTCTTGTTTGTACGTTTGAATAATTTTATAATAAAAAAGATTACTGATGAGAATTTTTTCCCTGTAATTGGCTCCATACGCATTATTCAATGTTATCATTTTCTTAACTATTTTTCCTATCTCTAATCTTGCCTCTGCTCTAATCCTTTCCCTACTTTGTAGCCAGAGTTGCACATGTATGACACAAATCTTATCATGTCCCTTCCTTCTGATAAACTTTTCAATGGCTCCCCCTTTTTCGTCTGGATAAATTCTAACTTCCCTAAAATGACATAGAAGATCCTTCATCATCTGGCACCTGCTTCTCTCTCCAGACTCATGGCTGACATCTCCTCGTCTCCATCCATAGTCACTTGGACCCTTTTGGTTTTCTGGTTTTGTTCTCATTTGGATCAAAGTCTTTGTCTGTGCTGTTCCATCTGCCTGAAATGCTGTTCTCCTAATCTCATTGGACCTGCTTAACTCCATGTCTTTTGTAAGACTTAGCTTGGATGTCAATTCCTCTTAAGTCCTCGCCAACCCTCTCCACAGCACTCCAATTACCCATAATAATATTGTCATTTCCTGTTTTCTTGTGTGTGTTCCCCAAGAGTCTGTGGACACTTCTAGAGCAGGCACTGTGCCAATATTAATTATTGAATTCCTCTCAAAATCCTGGCATGTAAAAAGCGCTAAACAAACTTTTTAAAATATAAGAATGAAACAATGATAGAGCAAATAGATCTGAATTTATACAATTTTTAAATAAACCAAGCCACTATCAGATTAATCACCCTGGCGACCCTCCTGCAGTCGTCAGGAAAGCTGGAGTGCTGAGCTGTGGTGAACCCCAGAAGCCCTTCCCTGGGGATGCCTTGTCCCTTTACAGACACTAAACACCCTCAGCACTGGGCCTGAGAAATGATCCACAGTCTCCAGCCTGGGAAGCTCCATGAGGGCAGCAAATGTCTCCCATTGGATCCCAGTGCCAGGCACATAGAGCATGCTTAATAAATCCTGGTTGCCTACTATAACCTGCTCACAGTTCCTGACCAGCCTTTTTTCTGGCCATTAGTGCATGATCAGATTTAATTCAGACAGCCAGCTGGATATTTGTTCCTGAACTCTCAGTGACTTGCCCAAATTTAACTTTTATCCCCCATCACCTTCCTCTTTTGTTTTGATTTACTTTCTCCCTTGTACTCAACTTCCAAAAACTGAAAGCAGTTGATGGGTAGCGTGGTTTTGATTTAGTTCTCTGTTTTTCTTTCCAGAGACAAGAGGTAGGAAGAATGAGAAACGGATTTGGAGAAAAGAGGATAGAAAAAGTAGAAAGAGAATAGTCTGCTTTTTTTCCCTCCTGAAGCCAATATTAACAGCTGGTGCTAATGTAACCTCTAAATTTCTATTTATAAGGAAAGAAACCTGAAGAGGCTACCAATTATTTGAATACTTATGAGATACGACCTTCTTGTTATGGGTCCATAATTTAAATCAATTTGGTGGTGCAGTAAATAGGGATTAGACTAAAATAAGGAAATTAGTTTTCCAGAATAAAAGTAATAATAATAATAATACCTTGTTCATTTTTAACTTTAAGTATGTCAATATTCGTGAAAGGGAACTTAAATAAAAACTTTAAATAAAAACTAAAAGGAAATGAGATTACAGACTTGATTTTGGCAACATAAATATATTAACTAATATAAGATTAATATTAATTTATCTCAGTACTTTGTAAATTTGTTATCAAGATTTCCTCTCTCTTAAACTCTCAAGACTAGTCTCCTAAAGGCAAAGAAAAAAATTACTATGTTATGCAATTTACAAAGGAAGCATCTGGGGAAGGGAGTTAATTATAGTATTTGAGAGTAAAAATACTACCCTTTATCACTGTTCATGAATTTGCTAAACTGGAATATTATGTGGTAAGCAGTATTCAGATCTTTCAAGGGAGATAATAACACATTTCTTATTATAAGAGGGCTATGAGGATTAATTAGTTAATATTAGTAAAGAATCTTAAAGATGAAAGCTGCCCTTCCTTCTTTAAGTGTCACCGAAAGCATCAAACAAGTGACAATCCATATTCCCTTCTTCAGGTTTTGAAAAGGTCCTTCCAGTACTGTGCAATTATCTAACTTTTTCATGTTAGAATCCAAAATTTGAGCCCCACATCCATGCACAAAAATGTTCAGTTCTTTTCTGAAAATACCTATAATATCATTCAGATCAATTTGGGGTTTTCAAAGATCAAAAATGCCCATCCTAGGAATGATAGTATGAAGATTGTTGAACCTCATTTGCTTTCCAGAATTTGATGTTATACACAAATACTCAACTTAAAATTCCTCTACAATGAAAAAAGATTAAGAATAATATAAAACACCCATGATTTATACAACAGCTTCAAAACGCCATGTGGTATATTTGTAGAGCTTTCCTTACATATCTCTCTTAAAAACAATGGGATATTCAGAACCGATTATTCCTGGAATTCAATTTGCCTTTCCACCCTCTGGAATTTGGGGCCACAGGCAAGATAACTATGCACCCAAGTTCAGACACTGGTAGCAAAGAGTGAGCGTCTCCCTCTCAATGGCAACATCTTCAGGCAAAGAAAGCAAATTTTAAAGGGATAAAAAAACAAGCTAAGCCTAAGAAGGGGGGAAAAGCAGATGAGAAGGGCATAGACTGTAATTCTGAAGGGTTTTGAACAAGTTCCCTGAAAGAGCTTCGGGCACCAGAGCAAGGTTTCTCAACCTTGACACTACTGACATTTGTGCCAAATAAGTCTTTGTTGTGAGGGCTGTCCTGGGCACTGGTAGGAGGTTTAGCAGCATCCCTGGCCTCTACTTATAGATTCTGGCAGCATTTTGCATCACGCTCCATCCCCTGACAGGTTATAACAACCAAAAATAACTCAGTTATTAACCCCGATATTGTCAAATGTCTCCCCCGGGGGAGGACTGTCCCCAGCTGAGAACCAGGGACAAGATTTGGCACAAGGAGACGAACAACATTGGAAGTGCCCGCCTACAACAACCACTTGGAACTTTCATTGTGACAAGGTGGAGGGGATGGCCAATCCGAGAGTTAGAGTTAGAAATTACAAGTGAGGCCACCAAAAATTATGATTATTTGGATCCACTAGCTGAGGGAAAGAATTTGGATAAGAAGAACCACCTTTGAGTGATGTCTGCTGGGAACAGACACTTAGAGTAGCCACAGCCATAAGTAACTGCCAATGGAAGCTCCATATCGTATACTCAGCAGTGAGGGTCATGGTATGGAGCTATTATGCTCTTTAATGAAGAGAAGAGTCTACTAGCGTCTTCCAGGAAATTTGATGGGCTTAAATACCAGAAACTTCTTGCAGGAGATTCACTGAGTTTCATTTAATTCATTAAATATTTATTGAGCACTCAATATGTGTCAGGCCCTGTGCTGGCTGTCAGGAATACAAAGATAAAAACAGTCTGCCCTCAAGGAACTTATGCTCCAGAGAGAAACACAATTATAACAAGACCGGTAGGCAGATTCCTGGTACAGGTTGTGACCCAGGCAAAGAGGGTCCCAATTCCCCACACTGAAACCACCACGTAGCTAGAACTTCAAAATCATAATACTCTTTATTTTTAAAGAGCAAAACCTGCTTAGCTTTTTCTCTATTCAAATGCTCTTATTTTTGCCCCCCTCTCATTGTAAATTTCTCAGGCATTTCACTGGCATTTCAGGCAGCTGCTTTTTCTCCATTTCAGAGCAATCAATATATGAATGTTTTAAATAGCAAAAAAGTACTTCAGCTGCATATTTATCTTTCTGCTGGCATACATGTGCACACTCATTTGGATTTACGTGCTGCTGCTAGCCAGCCAAAGTCAGCAAGCCTTCCTGAAAAAGCATTTGACTCAATGATGACCGAAGTACGGTCATTTCTCATTCAGGCCTAGCTGACTAATAATAGCAAGGTAACATTATTAATAAAATACTGGTATGGCTAGTTAGGGAATGGACAATCCAATTACGTACAGTTTTTAACTCCCTATGGGCAAAATGCTCACTACTTTTCCACATGATTCCCAGGCCCATCTTCAGTGCAATTGAAGCACAGCCTTTGTAGACGAGTCGTTAGTATTCAGAATAAGAAACAATTGCTTGCAACAGGAAACACAGAAGCCAGACATTTGGCAGCATCACACAGAGTTCACTGCTGAAGCCAACCAGCACAGTGACTCTGGGCTGACAGTAACTGGCCTGTGTTGCCATGGAAACAGCAGTGAGCTGTGTTAGTAAATAGTGTGGGTTCTCTCACCTGCCTGGATGTAAATTCAGAATTTACTGTTAATTTTTAAGTCCACTATTTCTAAGTGACCTATTTATGGAGTAAATACTAGAAATCACTCTTTGCTTCAGAAAAAACATGCCAACATTTGTAAAGACATCTGAATCTTAAGGAATCCAAACACAATGAAATTTTGTTCTGCAGAATACCTGACAAAAAAAACCCAGTCTATCTGTTCATTCTAATGGTTGTTTATTTTGCCAAAAACTAGTTCCTAAAAATACATAAATAAAATAAAAATAAATAGTAAGGATGTCAGGGTAACGCTCATCACCAAGAAAAAGACTCTTCCAAAATCAGGGTGCAGTTTCAAACCACTCTTTAACTTTGTTTCAAGTCATAGCTGTAAAAAAGTCATATTTATTTTAAATTTCTCTCATCCTCACTTATAGCTGAATGAGCTAAATAAAGCTTTCTCCTGCCCACTTTTGACTCCAACATCCCATTGAGGGAATTCCTCTGTCTTGATAATTACAATAACTATTACCAGTAATTTACAGATGTATAAAGTACGACAGAAGAAAACTGTCTTGAGTATAGAAATTCAGGGGGAAAGCATACGGTAAGCCTCTAAGTCTCAGCTCTCTTAATCCATATCTCTCCTAGGTCACTCTAGCTTCATTGAGGCTCTTCTTTCAACTTTTTTCAATTTCATGCTAAATTAAATTTTCTCATAAAGTCTACAGGTGAAAAAGTTATTTGGTTTTTTGCTCTGAGCAGCCAATTCTCCCCTATCAACAATCACCCTCTTCTGTGACTTCTACTTTCATTCATCAATAAACGTTTACCAGGTAAACATCGACGTGTCATGTGCTATATGCTTGGCAAAGGAGGAAATGGTACAAAGATAAATAAAACACGTTTTCTGCTTTTGAAGAGCTAGTCTAGTGGGAAAAACAGAAATATAGCTAGATAGACCACAATTTGGTAAGCGCTGTAGCAGACATAGATGTAAAGTGCAATGAGAGCATTATGAGGTAAAAAGCTAATTTTGCTTAGGGAAATAGAAAAGGTCCCATTGAGAAAGCGGTATCTTCACTATATCTGAAAGAGCAAAGAGGAGATTTATACCTGTTAGTTGGGAAAAGCCGGTACTAAAATACAATTTTCATAAAGTTAAAAACATTACTCTCACTCATATATAAACTGAGCGTGTGTCAAGTAGTTTGACTTACAGAGATTTACGTCCTCCTCTGGACAAACTTCCTTTGCATTGCCATGAACAGGAATCATTTGTATTGCAATGGAGAAGAGTCATTTGCATCGCTCTCAGTTTTCTACATCTTCTACCACTACAAAGTTGTAAAATAGCCTAGTCAATAGAAAGTCAGTCAACTCCGCCTACCCCTGTAGAATCAACAATTCCCAGAGGAAACTCTGGATGACACCCCGTAACCCCTTTAGTGCATTTCCAGGCCTTGAACAATTTTTCCTGACACAGAAAAGAGGCATCCAAGATTTGGGGAAAATACGCTTAAAAACAGAGATGTGACAAAGTAAGTACTTAGATAGGACTAAATATGACGCTATGGGAGGAGAGGGGCGTCAACGCAGTCACGGAAAGAAGTTAACGTTACACTGGAATGGGGGTTTGGGTTCAGTTGTGAAGGATCTCATGTGCTGTGCAAAAGAGTTTTGACTTTGTCCAAAACCACTGAGAAGCCATCGAAGGATTTTAAACTTTAAAGTGTCAAGCTAAAAGATGTTTTCTGTTTCCCCACTCTTAATTCTTAATTTATTCAAATCTGCATTTTTTTACATTTATGGTTTATTTGGGGGTATTTCATATCCCAATATTGAATTTATTACTGTTTGTTTTCTAAACTTCATGATGTCTCTATTTCTATCCATATTTCCATTCATAAATGCTAACCTATGAAAAAGTCATGTAGACTTTGGAAAACTCAAGCAATTTTCACTAGATTGTTTTAAGATTACTCCCTGGAGAAAGCTATGTTTCCATTAAATAAGAATATAAAAAATCATTTTCAGTAACTAAAGGATAGTTAGTCATATACTGGAATAAAGAATCATGGGGCCCAGCCCGGTGGCACAGCGGTTAAGTGCACACATTCCACTTTGGCAGCCCGGGGTTCGCCGGTTCAGATCCCGCGTACGGACACAGCACCACTTGGCAAGCCATGCTGTGGTAGGCGTCCTGCATATAAAGTGGAGGTAGATGGGCACAGATGTTAGCTCAGGGCCAGTCTTCCTCAGCAAAAAGAAGAAGATTGGCAGCAGTTAGCTCAGGGCTAATCTTCCTCAAAAAAAAAAAAAAAGAATCAAAGAAAAAGTAATTCTAAAAGATAACGGTAAAGCAGAAGAACAGATATATGATTTTATTGTTGTTTATTTCAAATTTCAACAAAAATTGAAATAAAACAAAAAGTGACACTGCCATTTTCATTTTAAGACAAACAGGAGTCTGTGCTAGTACTCATTATTTTTAAAAAATCAAGGAAATGGAATCAATTTTCATGCCAAAGATTATCACAATTTAAAATAATACAATTATCGTACAAAAAAACATAATCTGTTTGATAATATTGGGACTTTATTTTATATACACTAATGCAAGAATTATCAAACTTTTCTCCAGACCCTCTTAAAAATAATTGAGGACCCCAAAGAGCTTCCATTTAGCATCATTAGAGCTATCAGATTTCCCATTTCAGAAATTTAAGCTAAGAAAATTTTTGTGTCTATTTGTTCAAATAACCATAATAAACCCAAAAAATATTAACAAAATTAATCTATTTTCATAAAAACATTTTCCCAAAACTGAGTGAGAAGAACGGCACTGTGGTATATTTTTGCAAGTCTCTTTAATATCTGGCTTAATAGACGACAACCAGCTTCCCATATTGGTTTTGCATTCAATCTGTCGAGCTATCACATATCGTGCAGCCTCTGGTAAACTTTACTGTATAGTCCTGAAAGGATGAGTGTGAAAAAAGGTAAATAGTATCTTGGCATTATTATGCAAAGATTTTTGGCCCTGCAGATTTCTTGCAAGATCTCAGGAACTTCCAGGGACCCCCAAAGCACACTTTGAGAACCACTGCATTAATGTATTCCCCAAAACTACTTTCTAATCTCTCCAATCTGGTCAGAAGCAAATTAGTTGCATCCATTTAAGAATCCCAAAGATACCATTACATTTGGTCTTAAAACTGTAAATATGATGTAGTGTGCCCAGAATCATTATGGAAAACAAAATATGCACTATAGTAGATTGGAATTTTCTTCTTCGGTATTTCAAGATAAAAAATAAATTTTCTTAGAGGGAGAATCAAAGAGAAGTTGCAGCATGTATGTGCTGTTTACTTTTGGAAAAGTTTCAACAACTAAAAAACAGATTTAACTCTAACATTTTCTGTGGTAACCTCTACCCATTGAATGAAAATCTTGCCCTGAAGGCCGTGAGCTAAACTTGAGGGAATAATTACTCTCTGTATGCGCCCATGTACACATGTAGCCTTTGTTGGGGAAAAAAATCTACTTTGAATTCCAGGTATTTCTAAGTGGTTAAAGCAAGCTTAACATCTATAATCCAAGCCTGGGTCTAATGACCTTCTAAGTCTGTGCAGTCATTCAAATTGTAAACCATATGTCACAAGAGAGGCCAGAAGAGAAAATGAAGCATAACTAATGTCATCTACCAGCGGAAAAAAGTCTTCAGCTGATACACAATGGTATAAATTGAGCTAATTTTCCATAAAAGGTGTGTTCAGGTCCCTTAATTAGAAAATAAATATATGCTTACATAGTCTACTTGGTGATAGAAGGAGTCTATGGGTTTACACTGCACAGAGTTTCAGACTGTGTTTTTCATATGCTAAGGGCAGATCTTTGAGCCTTTCTGATGCGCCACTGAGAGCTACCTAGGGTGATAGAACCCCAATTCTATTCAACTGGCCTAATATTTTTTACAAGGAACTCTTACACAGGTACATGAGTGTGGGGACTAGAGAGCTGGAAGAGTGTTAGAAAATGGAACACTGATTCTCATACAAGGAACTTTAAGAGAAGTACAGAGGGCTATGGAGATTCCTAGAGAGAAGGGAGTGATTTAGGTTGGGATAGGAGAAAGAGTTGGAGGTGAAAGACACAGACCTACACAGGCAACTATGATTTCAAAAGGTTGAGATGGCAAATGAGGTTCCCAGGGAAAAGAAATAGCTGTAAGAGACAGGAAATAGAAACATGTGACTCACATTCAGGAAATAGTGAAGAGTCTAGTTTCGTTGGGGCATAGGGTTGTTGGGCAAATAGGGTAAGGTAAACAGGAACAGTAGAATGATGCTATATTGTAAAGGTCCTTGAATTCCTGGCTGAGAAGTTTGTAGTTAATTCTGAGGCAAGAGGGAATAATTAAAATTTTTAAGTAGTGGTCTGAGCGTCTCACATCAGATAGATTAGAGAAGCATAATAGGACTCTAATAAGTAGCCATTATCCGAGTCAGGGCAAGAAGCAATGAATGAGTCCTGACCTGGAGCTCTAACCATGGAATTATAGAGGCAAGAGTCATTTTCCAGGTAGAATCTACAAAATGTACCAACAGGCAAGAATAATGATTAATAGAGAAAGACCTCTCAAAAATTATCCAGATTCTGACCCTAGTCCATTAGGGAAATGACAATATCATTAATATTAATAGGAAAGTACAAAAAAGAAACAAATTGATTTGGGGGAAAGAAAACAGTTGTTGAACATGGTGAATTTCAGATTCAAGGTTACGCAGGCATTTGAAAATAGAGAATAGGGTCTGAGGCTCATCTGTTTGTGATCTTGAGACGTCTTTTTAATACCTTAAACCTCCAGGAGAAAAAAAGAATTAGTTTTATTATCTAACACAAAAAATAAATTGATTTTATCATTGCATTTTCTTCCAAAAGGAGGAAACATCAGACATTATAATCCTATATTTCTGCATAGAACTTAAAATGAGGAGAGTCTTCTTTTTTTGCTGACTTGCTATCTTGACTTGAAGATTATAGAGGGAAAAGAAAAAAAGGGAGAAAGAAAATAAACATTTAAGAGGACATGGTAATATAATACCTTTATGCCTCTATTCTTACATGAATTTCTGTAGGTCATCCCTCTTTTTGCAAGTTAGGATGTATCTCATGGTAAGTTTAGTTACATTATAAATAGCCTCTTAGGTACATCTATCCCAGAATAACACCCACTAGCTACTTATCTGATGAATAGTCAGGATTTTAGCTTAGTTTAGAAGAGGCTGGGGGAATAACACACCTGCTCTGCTGACCAAGGAGAAAGGAGATTTTCAAAGCTATCTGGGATTGGAAGGAAAACATATCTTTTAAAAAATGAAAAAACATCTACTTTTTATGCTAATTTTGCTAATATAACTGGCATTCAGGAGTTATTAAAGCTATCTCTTCAAATATCTAAATTTTATTCCATGAACTTCATTTCATAATACTAAAAACTCTCAAGACGGTGATGAATGGGTTAACATATGTAAAGTCCTTAGAACAGTGCTTGGCACATAGTCAGGTGCTACTTAAATAGTGCTGTCATCATCACCATCATCATTTTCATCATGTTCGTCAATAGCTGAAAACTTTGGACAGTGAAATTTCTTCCATTTATAAAATTGAAAAAGAATCCTACAATCCTCACATTAAAGTTAAAAGGAAAAGAATCCTTTCAAATTCAAAGTCTTACAGGAGAGTATTCTTTGTTGGCAGTGAGATCTGGCGTCCATTTTGTTATTTATTCTGTAACTTGCTTCTTTATTTAAAAACTCTACTTCCTGTTCTGTAACTAAAATGAAAAATAATTGAGGCTCAAATGAAGTCCCACACTCCCCAGTGACGTCATTCAATGCCCACGTCTCCACCGTTGCCACCGACAAATCACGGTCAGGTACACAAAGGACAGCTGAACTCTGGCACGCAGATCTCCTGATACCTCTCTGCGCACATACTGCATCAATGTAATAAGTGAAGGGGGCTTCTGATCAGGAAGTAGAGATCAACAGCCCCACTGCCTTCAGCCACCTGCCACCTGCATTCAACGGTCTGCAGGACAATTTCATCAAGGAGATGCTTCTAGCAATACTAATGTGAACATAAAATCAACCCCTTGACTCGTCCTTTCCTGGTCATAACCTGGAAATCATTTGTGGTGCTTAAAATTAGCTCCAGAGACAGCTCGTCCTGGTTCAAATCCCCGTACCTTCCAAGTACGTGACCTTGGGAAAGGTACTAACCTCTCTCCTCCTCAGTGACCAAGTCATCAAATAGGGATAATGACAGACCCTTCTTCACTGAGCTGTTAAGAAGAACCAAGGAGTTCAGCCACGTGAAAAGATTAGAGCAGTGCCCGGCATGAACGAGGTGCTTACTAAATGTAACCTGGGCCAGCAATGATGCGTGTGCAGACCATGCACAGGCCTAAGGGTTGGCTGCTCTCCACTCTCCTTTGTACTCGTAGAGTGTGTTAGTCACACCCTCAGCAAATTCGTAATACTATCCATTTTGCTTTTTATTCAAAAGTACAGAGAATATATTTCTTAAATATGAGTCATCCATTTATATAGCAAGTAATATGTAACTAACCGACCTGATAACGTGTGACGGTTTCTGATCAATGCGCATAGTACATTGGCTCCTCCGTTAGTAACTTCCTTACAAGCAACATAAATACACAAGTATTTTTTAAAATATCAGTATATAATGTCAAGGGAGAAGTTGATCCTAAAATTGCAGGCAGCCTAAAAATTCATTGAACTGTTTTCCCCTTCCGCAGCTCGAGCTCTGTTTTTAAAATATCACTGACTTCCTTGAGGCACTATTTATGATGGCTTGCTCTCAGTTGTTATTTTTTCCTAATTTCTCACTGTGTGATTTAGTGGTTTTTCTTCTCAAGGAAGATTCTTTATGCCTGTCCTGCTGTGGGATGCTTTTCATGAAGGTAGCTTTAATTATTTACTCCACATCTCCTACTGTGGCACGGGTCAGAGCATGACTTGCAAGAGGGGCTGTTACATAGGTTACCTGTGAGAGCCCAAGGTCAGAGCCAGCCCAGAAACTCAAAGTATGAGGAAGCCAAATTCCCAGCACTGTATGATTACTCAGTTTTAAGTTAAACACACACACACACAATCATGAGGATTGCACACATTTGTCCTCAAAAACAAACATATGCTAACAAGTATGACACACTTATATTATTGAATAGAATAAATGTGTTAAGATCAACAAAAATGGGTCAACACTAATAAAGAAACTTAAAAGATAAAACAGTATTAAGCAGATGAAAATTATAAATAGGAAATCCTAGGCTCTTCTTATTATTCATTAGTTTTATAGATAACCCAAGGTGAATCTCTACCTTTTCTCTAATGCTCAATTTTTCCACCATGGCTGCGTAAATTTTTAGATGGCACTGATTTTACATTAGGGGACACCTTCAGGATAATTCCTGCTTGGAGTTTCAGGACCTCCATCCCCAACATTGCCACTAAGAATAACAATTTTTTATCTTGTGGAGAACAAACGCAACTGGAAAACACCACGACTACACATCCTCACCAAATGATGCCAACTTCCGTCTTCCCCTTTGCAGAGAGAGACCCATCGTTCAGAGTTTCTGCCCCCAGGATGATAGTGGACAGGTGTGGCCCTTACTCCCCAGATGGCTGCTTACGATGTTCACTATTATAAATTATATTGGAAGAATGTCTTTATATGTTTTTTGATTACACACATAAAATGCATTCTAGAAATGGAATTACTAAACCCAACAGCGCAAGCATTTCTAGAGAGCTTACAACACACTGTATTGTCAAATTACCTTCCAAGAGTGCTGTACCAGAATAGCTTTTGCCATTAATTTTACTTATGTTTATGTACAGAGTTGTTTTCTAAAGTAAATAAGAGGAATTGTATAATTTTGGTAAAGTTACACATTTTCTGATGCTGAGATAGATATACCAAGCAAGCAAAATTAAGTGTAAAGGTCATTCAACCTCAAATGCAGATTTGCATTAAAATTTCTTCCCCTAGACGTATTGAAAAAATTTTTTATACCTTCTGATACATACAAAAAAAAATAAATAAAATAGTTTCTTCCCTAAAGCAGCAAAAAGTTGCACACTTAAGATTTCTCTGCTCTGTGCAGACAAATCTCTACATCCATTGTTCTTTTTTCTTTTTTTTTGGTGAGGAAGATTGTCCCTGAGCTAACATCTGTGCCAGCTTTCCTCTATTTTGTATGTGGGATGCCTCCACAGCATGGCTTGATGGGTGGTGCGTAGGTCTGTGCCCAGGATCTGACCCACGAACCCTGGGCCGCCAAAGCAGAGCATGCGAACATAACCACTATACCACCCGGCCAGTCCCTCTACACCTAATCTTAAATGAGATTTGGTAAATTTTCCTTAAAAAGACTCTGTTGTTAGAGTGATATCTTCTTAAGAAAAGCTCCTGTATCTCAACAAAACTGGAAAAAAAAGAAGAAATGCTCTGCAACCGGGACTGGGGCTGCTCCCCATCTAAAGCTGTTTGGACCAGGGGGCTTTCCCAGCTCCAGAAGCAACACAAATCCCATAAGGCCAATGCCACACCAAACAACAAAGGACAAAAGAGATAAATAACACAGGAAGAATATTGGCGTATCCAATCCTTAGCCAAACATACATGGATAGATGACTTACCACGCGGACCCAAAACAACAGTCACATCGGAAAAAGTTTTGCAGTGAGGTGAAACCTGGCGTTTACATAGTTTTCTCTGTTCTAAATCAAAGTTGACCAAGCAATTTAAAACCAACTTTTTATTAAAGAGAGAGACAGAGAATGTTGACATATAAATACAAATCTGAATTGGTCATATGACTAATGATAGTTGCATAAGAATTATCTTTTCCAGTGAAATCTCACAGGAAATTCAATAACATATAATCTGTGTGTGTGTGTGTCTTTGTCTCTCTGTCCAATCTGTCTGTCCCTCTGTCCCCTCTCCCTGCCTCTCTTTTTTCTCTCACATATACACAGACTAAAAAAGTATGAGTTAAGGAGAAACACCACAATTTTAAAGTACAAATGAAATTGCAATTATTCTGCATTGATCAAAACAAGTTAGAAAAGTAAAGCATTTTACTTTTATTAAGATGCACAAAAGCACCAGCCCGGTGGCATCATGGTTAAGTTTGCATGCTCTGCTTGGGCAGCCCGGGGTTCGCCTTTTCAGATCCCAGGCACAGACCTACGCACCACTTATCAAGCCATGCTGTGGCAGGTGTCCCACATGTAAAGTAGAGGAAGATGGGCACAGATATTAGCTCAGGGCCAGTCTTCCTCAAGAAAAGAGAGGAGGATTGGCAGTGGATGTTAGCTCAGGGCTAATCTTCCTCAAAAAAAAAAAAAAGATGCACAAAAAATTATGAGGTGAAGTGATTTTCACTAAAGTTGAAAAAATAGTCATTGTGGCGCCAGCCTGGTGACGTAGCGGTTACGTTCATTAGCTCCGCTTTGGTGGCCTGACGTCCACAGGTTTGGATCCCTGGCGTGGACCTACACACCACTCATCAAGCCGTACTACAGCGGCATGCCACATACAAAATAGAGGAAGATTGGTACAGATGTTAGTTCAAGGACAATCTTCCTCAAGCAAAAAGAGGAAGATTAGCAACCAAGCTTAGCTCAGGGTCAATCTTCCTTACCAAAAAAAAATAATCATTGACTCAGAAAGCAGTAGCAGCATGCAGAGATCACTGGGTCCAAGGTGGCAAACTCGAATGCCCACAGGGACTACACAGGTTCATAGATTCGTGAAGAAGCTGAGTTGGGTCTGGGCAACTTGAACAGCACAGGAGCCACTGAAATGGCAATAACAACAATCAGTTGTGGCCATGGTAGAAATGGTCGGCTGATGCTTCAGATTTTATCATTTTACATGAGAGGGTTAAACTCTGGATTTTAAAGCGTTTCTAATTAATATTTAAAGTTTTTAAACTGCTCACAAGCCTTACTTAACATGGATTCAGGCCAAAGTAAACGAGTTCGCAAGCTTTGATCTAGTCCAAGGTGAGGCCCATAAAGAAACCTGCCCAAAGTCACACAGTGAGTTATTGGCCAACTCAAAGGAGGTTTCCTCCGTCCAAGAGGAGCGCCCACCACCACCACACACCACGTTGCATTCTCTGACAAAGCAGTGTTCCAAAACCATATGTGCCACATGTTTTCTGGAGCACCGCCATGAATCTGGCCGTCTCTCTCTTCCTCTTCCATCAGCCCCAGAGCCAGCTCAGCCTGACAGTGCTGGCAGGGTTAATGCCCCGGGGGGGACCATCGACCCAACGGGAACGCCAGCCACTGCTCCCAAATGCTTCTGCCTCGGGGCCTTAAGCAGACAACCCTGCCAACCTAATGTTTGTCTCTCAGGGACTCTTGACCAAATGGAGCCCCAACTGCCCGAGGAGGAGAGCTCTTCCCCTGTCTCGCGTTCCCTCCCCTCACTCCTGCCATCTGGAATGACCTCTGAAATACACCAACTGTACTCTGGTCCCTCTCAGTCACTGCTGCAGACTGGATTTTTTGAAAATTTGTCTCTTTACAGGAAACTCTTGAAAGTAATGAGAAGTAGTCAAATCTAAAGGCCACAGTGGTTTGGGGAGGTGCGGAATCTAGCTCTGTTACCAAGCAGCTGTATGACCTTGAACAAGTCAGTGAAACTGTCCAGTTTGTAATTTTCATATTTGTGAAATGCAAGTGCCAGACTAGATATCTTGTGTTGTTCCAATTTCCATAGTCTTTAATCTGGAAGTGTACCTCCCAACCCATAGTTCAGAAACGATGAAACCACATAGGTAAGGCCCCTCTACATCTTGCTTCTTGGAATGTAATTCCAACTACAGTCTGTTACATTTCCAAATCTTAATGAGAGTTGGCAGTGATTTAAATGACACACATTTTCAGGAGTGATGCTTATTTCTATCCCAGGTTCCTAAATAGTCTAATACCAAATCAAGGAGAATGTCTCCATTTATCGCCAGGAAGGACAGTATCAGCGACTTAAAGTTTTAGGTAATAAAGAATCTTTATGGGTTGATTTACTAAACATCCTAAATGAAGTGTAGACCTGTTTTGTAACTCTAAGACAGCGATGTACTGCTCTCATCTGTAATATATCTCTTTTTAAATGTAGCTCTGTAAGGAATTGTCAGATAAATTTAAATGCCACTGTAAATCAAGTGTTCATAATTCCATAAAATCATGTCTTGATCTAAAGGATGAAAATATAGCCCCAAATTAATGCACATGTTTAAACAGCACTATAGCATGTTTGGAGTCACGAGACACTATTTACGGAGCAGCTTCTGACAATTTTGTTTACAGATCAGAAAAATAGCAGAAAAATTTGCATTTGTTTGTCCTTGGAACTTCTTTTTTGCATCAGCTTCTCGCTTCTCAGGGGACTGCATCCCTCGTATGTGAAATATTTTAGCACATGATCTAGTCAGCTAGCACACATTCTGCAGTGACTCTATTTATGGAACTCAGAGAATAAGGCAGCACAAAAAAGGAGATGTGAAGTTATGAATTGCAATATAAATTAATTGGCTGGGAGGAGGCAAATCGACCTGAGTGAGGCTATACAGAAGTCTAGCAGCCTTCTACCCAAGTCTGAGCTCCTTGCAGAGCTTAAAAGGGAAGAAGAGGCAGGATCTGGGAGGCAATCCTCTGGCAGAATTCAAGTTGAAGTGCACACTTGTTCTTATGACTAACCACCTTGTTCTGAGATGTCAGCAGCAACAGCAGCGGTTTGTTGTTTGTTTCAGACAATTTATATCAGATAAAGATCACTCCCCATGTCACCACAGTGCCTTATTACAGACTTGTCCTTGGGTCCAGAGAAGCCCCATTCTCTTTCCTGGGGATTTAAAGCCAATAACTCTGGCTTAGATGCTCCCCAAGGTCATTCAAACTTTGAAATATTCAGGCCAGGAAAGAGAAAAATATTATTTTTCAGATCTCAGAGAAGAAAAGAGTTCATTTTGAAACCTAGCGTTTATCATAGCGGGGGATACAGCAGAAGTCCACCACACACGCTAGAAAGGAAATGCTCGTAATGAGAGGTAAACTTTCTGCTCTCTTCTTTATGGTCCCTCAGGAGCACCATCTGTGTCATCTCTAAATCTCTCAATGTGGTCTCACATTTCATTTCCATTATGAATTCAGGGCAGGCCAGGCAATGCACAAATTGAAATAAATTAGAAATAGTGTTTGCCGACTCTCTGCCAGACATTGAACTAAATGCTTTGTTTATGTAATCACATTGATAACTCACCAAATCGTATTGAGTGTCTTGGAGAACTAACTTGTCTAAGACCACACAACAAGCAAGTGTCAGAATCGAAGTTTAAACCAGGTCTATCAGATTTTACAATCATAATCTCTCCTACAACAGCCTAAACAAAAATTGAAAATTCCAGAAAGATCATCATAATTTGGAAAGAATTCTACTAATGATACACACAGTTCCCCGTCATAGTCGTCCGTGGAACCAGTGCCCCGTCAGAAAATTCTGTACAATGATAGAATCATCAAAAATCATTTTACTATTACATTCAAGAGTATAGCATTTATTATGTATAGAACTCATAAGTTGATTTTGGGATAATTAAGAGAGTTGAACCACGAAAGAAAACACACATTGAAAAAGTCTGTGTGAAAATAATGCCTATCTTAATCTAAATAGAAATAATCTGCCTTCTAAGAAGTTCAAGTGAGAGCACAGGGGCATTTCTTTGCCCTAATTAGAATTCAGGACTGAACTAATACTTAGTTTGTTATTGACCAATTTTAAATGGTAAAATTGAAAATATTGTACAGTTTCTCTTTGTTTGAGTGGAAAGTTCCCAAAAAGTTTTAGAGAAAGAATATCAATACCAGAGTCTAAGGGCCATATTATGCATTATAGGGGCTAGTTTGATAGCAGAACTGACAAGATATGAAGATAATAACCAATACCTGTTCATCACTTATTGTGTGCCAGACACTAGAATCGTACATTCATTATCTCAGTCCACACAAGACTGTCTCTTAAGTACCATTAATATTCCCATTTTACAGAGGAAATGGAAGTTTAATGTGGTCAAAAACACCCAAATCATAAAACTTGTAAATAGATCAAGAATCAAGATTTGAAACCAAGTAGTATCTGATTTCAGATCCCTTACACTCTATCACCTTCATTTTATTTAGTATAAGGAGGCAAGTTCTGACAGTTACTAGAAGGAGGCGTCCAGTAAAGAAGGCAACATTTAGGCAGAGGTATGATTAGAACTGGGAAAATATTAATAATGTCATTTTATTTGGACTTATCTCTCCTTCCTCTAAGGAATTATCTTCTGTTCACTTTGCTCATGTAATAATCAAATAAATTATTATAAATAGAATACATTTCATCTCGATAAACATAAGAAACTCATACTATCCATAAAATCTATTGCAAAAATTCTCTCATAAAGAGCTTCATTAATGAGCCTGCTCCGCCCCCAACCCCCCACCCCTATTTCTTAGTCAGTTCCCCTTTCCACGAGTTCTTGTCTATGAATTCCTTCCCCCACTTATAAATCTGAGCACCTCTGAAACACATCTTTATTCACAAACACACACACACACTCACACATACACACACAGTCTCTATAACATTTGCTCTTCAAAGCAAAACTTGTCTATTTTAAGATTATTTTTTAGCTTATACTTCACAAGCTCTCATACTTTAGTTATTGCACTCTGTGCACATTGACTTCTAAATTGCTAATGACTTGGACAAAGACTTTCACACAAAGGAAATAGGGAGATCAATTTGGTTCCTAATTTCCAAATCTCCCTTCATTGTAATTTTAATTCAACCTTCTGTCCCTCTGAGCTTCCAACTAAAGTTGCACTTTGAACTGGAAAATCCTCCTAGCAAGGGAAAGCACCAGACACCAATCACTGAGGAAGCAGAGTTTCACAGGAAGAGAAAGGAGTAAAGGAATTTAGGAAGAATAATACCAATAGCTAACACCTACTGACCTGACCGGGTGCCCAGGCACTTTTATAGGACATAACTTATTTAATTCACAGAACAATCTTTTGAGGAAAATTACAACTACTATCTCCATTTAAAAAAGAAACTGAGGCATGGTCATTTCTCAAAGTTATTCAAGTAATAGTTAGTGGAGACAAGATTTTGATGGTTTGGCTCTAAAGTCAGTTTGCTTAATCTTTATACTACGCTACCTCTCGTATTCCATTTATTGAATTAACATCATCAACAAGTACTACTACTAAGCAATCTTTTAGGTCAGTGCAGTGTTAGAAACTTCTCGAATTCCATCAAAACACAGCCCCAAGTATTTATGAGTGTTTATTATGAAAAACACATGTGCTTAGATCTAGGAATTCAACTAGATTTCAAAAAGATTTGACCAAATCTGAATTTTTAAATAAAATTTATGTGATTAACATTGTTATTTTTGTTATAGTTTCAGTGTAAAGAAGTTTTTAAGTAGAAAATAATTTAGTGTAGAAGTTGCACCTTAATTCATTTCACCTTAATTGTTTCCTTAGTTGAAACAATGATACAAAGACTTAGATTGCTAATACATATTTAGCCAATATCAGCTGTCAATTATATGCAAAGACAAGAATACACAAAGAATGTATTCCCAAGCAGAATTTATTTGTCAACCGATATTAATTGAGCGCATAACCCCTTCATACGACATGACAGAGGACTGGTAAGAAGCAGGTGAGCCTATGCTGAGGATTTCTCAGTCCAAAGGGCTATGAGGACCAAGCAAATGCAGCATTACTTTTGCAGGGTATGAAAATGCCCAGCAGGGCCTTCATGGAATCAGTGACACTGCAAAACGAATGTGACATACCCAGTCAGAGACTGGAACTAGCAGGCATAGAATATTCCAGTCAGAAGGAAATGCACGAAAGGACGTGTTTGTTCAGGGAATAGCCAGAGTCTCAGATTCGCAGGGGCGGGAAATGAGGCTGGAAGGCCGTAAGGAGACTTGGCCGCTGTGGTAAGGAATTCGGACTTTGTGGGAGAACTCACTGGATGCGTGTAAGCTGGAAGGAGACATGTCCAATCTATTTTTAAAAATTCACTCTGACATCAGCGTGTCTGATGCATCCAAGTGAGGAGAGAGCTGAGGCGGACACCAGGACAGAGGGAGCTACCGTGGTTTAGCCAGGAGATGGTAAGATCGGAGTCAGGGCGGAGGTGGTCGAGAGGAGATTTAATGGCAAGGTGGCCTGCCATAGTGTCTCCCTTCCTCTTGCAACTCCCCCTAACTGTTGACAAAGGAGGGTGACACAGCCCACTGGATAACAGCCTAAATTCCTTTTAGAGTAGGATGCCCCTGGAGTCATCTGTGGTCAGTTTATTCTAGATTTTTAAGATGAAGTAGCTCACAATCTACCAAGTACAAGTCTATAGCTCTTTTCACTATTGGGAAAGAAATTAAGCAATAATAAATAACAGAACTAAAAGTCAACCACATGCAGCAGGGAGATAAAATTGCTAATGAAAAACAGAGTAAACTGTTTATGCTAACAATCTCATACCCGTGCCTAGTAGCACAGGAAATATACACACTTCCTTGATTTTAAATCTACACTGCATAAGTATTTAGCCAACTTGTTCCTTGTTATACTCCTTTCAGCACCTGAAATCTACTTTAAGAATCTTTTTATAACTGTGTAGCAAGAGTGCATGTAACGTACAAAGACTCAAAGTCTTTTATTTCACATAGTATGTAATCCATCTGGTTTAAAGTCAAATTCTTCATTAAATTTTATAAATCTTGGAAATTTTGAATATCCCAAGTAAAGTTTACCAAATACTAAATACCTTGATTTTTTTTTTAATTTTTAGCACAGATTATCTTACCCTCAAGCTTAAAACATTATCATACCCAGAGATTTTAAAAATATGAATTTTTTTCTTCAGTCAGAGACAATATGCTGCTTTAACCAAGAAAACTTCAAGGAATCCCACCTTGTACTATTTGACACTTTTCCCAGAATTACTGATAGCATTACTTTCTTCTGCAAACGCTTAAACATTTACAAGTTTCACTCTCACATCAAATACAGTTCTTCGAAGGACAACATAATCTCAATTCCTCCAGAATGCTTAGTTAACTAAGTAGAATAAAACTGTACATTTTTAAATACTTATTTTTACTAAAATCTCAATATTTACTTAAAGGTTATAAAATATTGTAAACTCTATTTGTAATAAAACATGCTCCACAAATATAAACATAATTAAACATATCTTAATCAGCTAGTTAGATGCATGTAAGTTTGTAATTCACTGATCTCTTAGTTCCACACTTTTTCATATGATTACCATTACAGAGATTTTTAAAACACATTTAATCTAGACACTAAATTGCGTCATTGTATTACAATTTCTTTTAAGGAGGAAGCCATCACTGTGTTATAAAGAGGAAGATGCCTTTTACTATCCACAGCCTGTTACCATGGACAAGGACAAGGTCCTGAGCTTGCTCCAGAGCAGCAGCAAAAGAGAGCCCAGTCTGGGGCTTACAACAGAGTCTCCTCCTCTCCTCGCTGCCTGTTCTTATCACCTGCTCTCCATTGCGCCATCTGCCACACCGCTATGCAGAGATCCTGAGTCACAAATTTGCCTTGTCTTCTCCTAGTTTTGCTGAATAACCTCATTCTCTGGTCTTTACAGGTCACCTCATTTCTACTTTCCCAAAATGAAAAAATAAATATATAAATAAAGCACTCTTTGGGGAAAACCCATATTTTACCAGTATCTTCTATTATTTTTAAATGCAGCTATATCCAAAGTTTATAAATATCATAAGCAACGTAGTGGGTAAAACAACGAAATCTTTTTTGGATAGGACTGACAGAAGCATCTATTTTCTAGACTTTTAATTTAGCAGAATTTTACATCCCTAATTCAGCAAAGTTCAGTTATAGTGGGCCACCAGAGCGAACACACAGGAACATATATGTACACATCTATGTGTCAGTGTGCGTACATATGTGTCCTTATCTCTTTTTTTTTTTATGCTGAGAAAGATTCACCGTGAGCTAACATCTGTTGTCAATCTTCCTCTGTTTTTACTTTTTTTGGGGGGGGCGGGGGGCTTGAGGAAGGTTAGACCTGAGCTAACATCTGTGCCAATCTTCCTCTACTTTATATGTGGATTGCTGCCACAGCATGGCTGATGAGCAGTGTAGGTCAGCATCCGGGATCCAAACCCACAAACCCTGGGCCACCAAAGCAGGGCGTGCTGAACTTAACCACTACACCACAGGGCCAGCCCTGTCCTTATCTCTTAAAATGAGCATCTAGATATATGAGAATTCACATAAAGGTATGTTGTGTTGTTCAGAATAATCACTGTCTTTCTATGGGAATTAAGACAATAATAATATGGCACTTATTTTCAGTTTCTTTGGGTTCAAATAGAAGTTCATGAGAAGCTCAGGTACCTGCTAACTTAATTACCTCCTCATTCTAAGAGATTTACAAGCTCCCCACAAGCCAATCAAAAGAAGATGCAAGCAGCAGGCTTTCAAGACAAATTTCATCCTTGTCATTACTCTTCCCTCCCTGCTCCTTCACACATGAGGGACGCTCTGGGACAGACTAAGAGAAGCCACAGGGATCACTGCTAAGGAGTTTGCCTTCATCTCTCTTTGTTAATTTGACGTAGTCATAGTGATGGATTAGTATTTTGAATTTATTGTCAAAATCTTAAGCTAAGTAAAATTTTAAATAAACTTGTTGGTGTTCCTTCTGGGTACCAATTGATCATGTGTAGAAACTGTATCCTATTCATCTTCATCCTAAAATTACAGCACAATGCCTAGCATATAGCAGATAATAAATATTTGTTGAATGAATAGTAGTTTGAAAAAAATTACCAGAGAGAAAACAAATTTTGACAAGCAGTTTATCATTGTGGTGAATGACCCATAAATAAATCTACAAATGCAAAGATAGTATGCAGGTCACTATATATGTCTTAAACATCTGCAATAACTACTAACCTTTATGGGGAAGCCAGGAAGGGAGGGATGAAGACAATAAGAAGAACAATGCCTTCCTCTCTCAAGTTTGACTTAAACCTCCAGGAAAGTTCTTAAAATCAAAGATATTTTATAGCCTTTCTCAAGCCCTCAGCAAAGCACAAGCCAGAAAAACAGGCTTTTCCAAAAGGGAAGATAATTCCATATAAGGCAGACAGCAGCCAAAACAGAGAAGGAACACCCACTTCCTCACTTGGTGGCACACAGGCAAGACACAAAACACAGAGCAGACTTGGTGATTTTCTTTTAATACAGGAAATTTCTTGAACATGGTGTCTGGCCATGTTCAAGTCTGAATATGATTACAGAGTCCCCTCTGCGTACTTATATCAGCCTGTAAACTCAAGAGAACAATCTCATCAGAACAAGCCAGACTGGGAAAAAAAACCAAAAACGCAACTCTCTTTCTGACTGTTAGAAAAGGACGCTAAGAGGCACCCCACAAGTGCACAGGTGTTCCCTCACTCTCACGGTCAGTCACTGGACTGAAAAGAAAAGCGTTCTCAGTGCCCTGTCTTCACATAACCAAGAATACTGAGAATGCCCTCAAGCAAACAGTCAGCTGAGTTCCTTTAACAGGGGAAGGTTCGTGCACTTTTTGTTAAGAGCAACAAATCGATCATGAAATGAACCTCCTGAAAAATGTTTTATCGTGACTGTGAGGAAATGTACAACGTGACAGATGATTCAGCAAGCCTAATTATCTACAAGGTTGTTGAGGATGGAAAAAGCTGCACCAAAATGATTCTTTAACAGGTTTTCCTTATGCTTTTCCTGGGTTTGTAACTAAAATTCCCTTAATCGTTAGCTGTATCTTTTGTCATTAATCTTTGCTTTCTCCTCCCTTTTCATTTACGAATGCCTAAATGGGACTTTTAAGTTACTAACTGATAAACTTACGTTTTTTTCCCTAAAAATGTATGTTGAGCCCAAATAGCAAAGATCTACTTATGGCACAAATGGGTTTTTTTTCCTTCAAACAATATTCAAATGTACTATGAATGTTTCAAAAAACACAAACTAGATGTACAACAAAATTGAGTATTAAACCAATAAAACCTTACATTTAAATACATTTTAAATTTTAAAAGATTTAGTAAAACTTTCGGTAAACTTTATTTTAAATAAAACTTTACATTAAATGTAACTTTACATTTAAGTGCATTATTTTATAAATCATTCTCCCTCATCAGGAAGATTTTTTTTTAATTATTCTAAAAAAATGTCACAAGCTCGTCGAACTCATGCTGTAAATTTAAGATAGGGAAAGAAAAAACTTGTGGAATCAACACATCTTTGAGATTCGGTTAAAAAAAAAAGTATTCTCAGTAATCTCAGCTCTCTGTAACGAAAAAGGAAAGAACGCCACCCACCAAATTACATAGAATTTTAGAAAACACACTCTAGTCCACCTTTGTACGGGGGTACGGGCTGTGGTTTGACACAGTACAGTACCAGCGTGGCATTTATGACATTTTCCCGTGCCCTACCTTCCCGCAGAGAAATAGGCCAGTTCATCCTGTAACTTTCCACAAAGTCGTTCAGAGGAGCTCCTTAGTAACCTGGAGGTCATAGCAGGTATGGTGGTCCGCCTGACCTTCTAGACAAAAGCCTAGCGTCAAAATGAAACCTGACTTGAAATTAAGGAAAAGTAATTCGGGGGGAAACTTTCCCCAGGCAATCCTCGCCATCTTTAATTTTAAAGAAATAAATGGAAGGAAGTGAGCGAATGGAGTGAAATGTACTGAATGATGATTATCATTTATCGTGAGTGAGTGCGCTCCATTTACGTCTGGTTAAAATTTATAATGTATTTGTTCCCAGGTTCTCAAGACAGAAGTCACAAATCAGTATGCTTCTGGCCATAGGTTTTGCATCCAAATTTAATGCTGCTGACTGATGGGTAATGGTAACCAACTAATCACTAAATAGCTATAGAGATTTTAAGAAAGCAATAAATTCCATAATTTATCATCAAGGATTGTTTATAATTATTTTAGGCCGTACTTGCCTTCTTCTAGAAAAAAACAAAGTTTCTCAAATTTATTCCTCTCATAGAGAAGGCTTCTCTGCTCTACCTTCACAAGAAGTCGTTTCTATGACTTTCTCCCTATCCCGAGTCTGTCATCTAGAATTCCCAACTCCCCACCTCCTCTCTCCTCAGCTGCCCAGCCAAACTGCTGGACAGCGTTGTCTACACTTGCTGTCTTCATTTCCTCATCTCCCCATAGGTCCTCAACCTGCTGAGATGTGTCTTCTCAGACCACCAAAACAGCAAACAAGTTCTCATTAACGGCAAATGTCATTAAACCTAATGGACAACTTTTAGCTGTGATCTGCCTTAGCACCTGGGCAGAAACACTGCTGATGACTCCCTCTCTTCCCAGAATTTCTGGACAGCACGTCTCTATGCCTTTCAGAAGAATATAGAGAAAAAAGCCACAAACTCTGAAGTCAGAATGCCTAGATTTAAATTGGCTCTGCCATACACTGGCTGTGTGACAGTCTGTAAGCCACTTAACCTCTCTGGGACTCATACATTTTTCATCTGTAAAATCAGGGATAACAGCAGTACCAACTTCTCTCGAGAGGAGTAAATTGATTTTATATATGTAAAAGCACATAAAACAGTGCCAGGCACAGAGTCAGTGTCATACACATTTTAGCCTTTTTCATTTTTATTATTGTTTTCCTCCTACTTCTCTAGTCACTCCTTCTCTGTTGGTATTCATCAAGACTTTTTCCTAGATTCCCTCTTCCCCCAAGCTACAGTGTCCTTCTTGTGGATGAAGCCTAAACATAATCTCCAGCCCACATGTATTTCTTAAACTTTAAGCATACATATGCAACTGCCTACTGGATAGCTCAAATTCCACACGTCCACAGCTGAAGTCGTCTTCCTGCCAAGACTGCTCCTCCTCCAGTGTTCCTTTTCTCTAAAATTGCAACCGCCACCCACACAGTCATCCAAGCCCGAAGCCAAGAGTGATGTCTGCCTCTGTCATTCCCTTCATCTTCCAAATGCAAACAAGTTCTTCAGATTCTCCCTACCTCCTACAGACCCCTTGAACACATCCCCTTCTCTCTAGCCCTGCAGCAACTAGTCCAGGCCACCGCTGTGTCGCTCCCTGACCACCGCAACAGCCTCCTTGCGTCTTCACTGTCAGTCTTGCCCTTCTCTAAACAATTTCCACATGCAAAGGAAGCGTTCTTCTAACCCTCAAACCTGACCATGCCGCCGACCCTTTGCTTAAAACTCTTCCACATCATATTCCACAGCACACCAAGCTCTTCCTAATAGAATCTGGCCCCCGCATATTTACTCAAGGAGACTTTCTCTGACACCTAAAATTATGTTCAGTACCCTTGTCATAAGCTCACAAAAAATGCTGTAGCCTCTCCGAGAATATTTCTCATATTTTATTAAAATACTTAAAGTAAACATACAGATAAATTATATAATTACAAACTGTGATACCTGCTACTAACAGAAATGTCTGTGTCCCTCACCAGACTATGATCCCAGGAGGACAAGACCTTTTCTGAGCTCAGTGTCTAGAAGAAGAGGCACTCAAAAATACAGATATATGTATGTACATAAATCCATAGAAAAATATTGATATCATCAATGCTAACAGGAAGACGTAGGAGGGAAGGGGGAGGGAGAAAGACAGCCTAATTTCCTGCCGACACTCACCTGTTAGATTCTCTAAGGAGCTTGACTGTCAAGGCCCACCTCCACACACCAACCCCGCCCCTCCAACGTCCTCTCCATAGCTTTGATGCAGTGAAAGGTGATCCATAAAATGCCTGGGATATGTTTTGATTTGGTCAACAAATACGAATGATTTGTTGTTTGTGTTAGACTGTGCTAGGCATTGAACTCTACTCAAATTAAAAGATCAAGAAGTTCTTAGGAGCTAAAGCTAAATGCTGTTTATATCAAACATGTTCAAGACATTGGTATACAAACACTACGTGAAAAATGATTTTTAAAGTTTAAAATCTGTCCATAACGATCCTGCCTTAGAGTGTAAGGTAACAAACAAGAACCGGATAATGTTACCGTTGATAGAAATGACAGGCTAAAAACAAGTTGGTTTTTTAAAAAATCGTTTTGCTTTTTGTCTTCTTGCTCTCTCTCTCACCCTCTCTTTTTCGATTTCTTACCCTTTCTCTCCCTCTGCAATAGATAATACATTACATTATTCATATACTGTCAGAGATGCCCCCCGAATTCAAAATTAGTCAAAAGAAATCAAACCACAATCAACAGATTTTTTTAATATAAGAAGAAAAGCATAATTCAGGTTCAAATCAGTATAAGATCAAATAATAAATGAACAGATAAGGAAATGCCATACAATAACCTTTAGAAAATAACTAGAACATGAAATTACTTCTATAAATTAATATCAGATAATTCCTAAGTAAGGATAGAATCAATTTCATGGAAGAGAAATACTTTTTTAAAAAGTTTTAAATTGTTTTCTTTTAAATTAGTGGTATGTGTACTTTGGGGGAGCTCAACCATTGTGACTAACCCAGAAGGTGGTCTTAACTGTTTAAGATCTGGTCTTAGTGGAATTTAACATTTTAACTTAAGCTTGACAACTCTACTTTCTCCTATAAGTGACTCTTGAGAACTGTTTGGGGGTTCTATCAAGCAATTAGGACTACCTACAGACCCTTGAACAGAGGGTCTTATCCAGGAAGATAAGACTTAGAGCACTTATCCACGAAGTGCCTCCACTTTCATCAAGTATCCACCTTTAGAAGGGACAAACACAGAATCATGAAGAGAGGAGGAACTCACACCTAGGAGGATATATCAAGTAAAGCCTTTGCTCAGTGACTCTCCAGGGAAGCCTTCCGTGGTCACCATATCCAAAATTGTGACCCTCCACCATACTCCCTGATCCATTTTCCTGCTTTAGTATTCTCTTTGACCATTTCCACCATCCAATATATAACATATTTTATTGTTCATCTTGTTTATTGTCTGTCTCCTTCAACCAGAACATAAGCTCATGAAGTCAGAGATGATTTTTTTAATCCATTGTATTCATTACTGTATCCCCACAGCTGGAACAGGATCTCACACATGGTAGTGTTGAATAAATATTCTTTTAATGAATAAATAAAATAAAATCTTATCTTGGAATCAATGTGGTAACTAACGGTACATCTAGATTACCTTTATCTCCACATGGTAAATGTAATGTAGCTAGGGGTCTTGCCATAGATTAAATTTAGAAACAGTTTTCTGTTGATAGTGACGGAGAATGATCATCACTTTGATCACCTGAGAAAGACAAATCACATCTGAATCACTTTAGATGGACTCCTCAGAAACTGCTCAAGGTCTCTAACCACATTTCAATGAGTGGATATCCAAAAGAAGGTGTGTAATAAGTCCCTTTGTGTTTGAGAGTCATAAAAAAGAAACTGCCTCACACAGAGAGAGAATGGGGAAATGGAAAGTGGTGAGAATTCTGGGTCCTTAAGATGATGGACACCTGCACCCAACACAATCGGATAATGCAGACCCAGTTTGCAACCCAGGAAGAGGGACTATGGCATGCCTGGATCAAGGGCTGGAGTATAGCACCCAGTTAATCTGCCATTGCCACTCCACACATAAAGAAAGAAAATGTTGCTCTCTAACTCTCTTTGTCACCATGTGAATCCAATGTGTCCACCATGTGTATATGGAACCCAAGCTTTGATGCTGGGAATGGGCTGAGACCGACTGAATATCATCTAGAATCCTCTACCTAGCACTCAAGCCCCCATTGATTTGCCCAAATATTCCAATACTATCAGACTGGTGATTTTATCCTTAGCATATAAGCTTTTCCAATGTCTATCTATTTGCCTTTTTCCAACAGCCCAATTGCTCAAATACTGATTTCCTCCAATCCAACCCACAGTTTCCTTAACATACAAGGCAAGACCTCCTCTTCTCCTTGTCTTCTTTCACTAATTCCATTCTTCTCTTCTTCCCACAATGCCTATGGAAATTATTTTTTTAATCTTATATTTGCAGAGACATTGAGAATATGCAAAGCACATTCACACGCATGCTGTCACTTGTGTAAGTAAACACAGAGTAGTATTTTATATACACATTTTTTCTCGCACTCTCCAGGCCTAGACCCTTTCCACAGCTCTTCCCAATCCTAGTGGGGGGGGTCACCCAGGAGTATATATACCACTGAGGATGAAAATGAAATTAACTTATTTTATTCTATTGAAAAGTACCTCAGGGCATTTGCTATGATAACAACTAAGTTTCTTTTGTTATTTCAATAACGAAACTGTTTGGTAATGATCCAAAGCAAACCAACCTTTTCCAAAGTTTTCAGTGTTATAAGAATAATAACAAAATTTAATTCTCTGCTTTAGCCAGACACTGTATTAAAATGTTTTTACATTCAATTCTCTCAAAAACTATGGGGCATGTATTACATGCCCATTTTATGGATAAAGAAACTAAGTCTTAAAAGCATTAACTGATTGCTCAATGTCAAGTTGGAAATTCAGATCTGATGTGTCTGACTAGAAAGCGGCAGCCCTTGGGCGCCAGGCTCTGCAGTCGAGCTATTGTATTACACAGGGCGTAGGAGCAGGGCTGCAAAACAGGCCAAGGGCATCGCAACTCTCACCAAGGACACACCCAGTACAAAGCACAAGAAAATAACACTTAAAAACATTAAAAATAAATAGATAAAGAGCAAATGTGGGCCATTGCTTGGGGCCTAAAACAGGGTCATGCAGTGACTAAGGCCAGCAGTGGGAAAATGGAGAAGTTGAAGCTAAATAAGACCAGAAATCTTCCTGTCAACCCTGCTCTCACCTCACCTCCAAGACAGTAAGGTCTTATCTTGGGCAAGAAGTACTGGAAGCTTCCTTTCCACACACAACCAAAGAGACTCCAGGTTCCCCCTTCATGACACTGACTCACCTTTTTTCCTTCTTTAGTGCTACTCACTAATCATTTTAACCCGGTTTATCTGATCAAATGAATAGAGTTAGGGTTTGAAAGAGGGTAAAAGACAGTGAAAGCCTCACTCGTTAGCCTAACAGTCTTATTTCACTCTCCAGACATTATATTCAACTTTTTTTCTTTATTTCCATAAATAAAGAGGCAATAAAGTATAATGCATAAATGAACAGATTCTGCTCTGCCACTCACTAACTGCGGGACCTTGAACATGTTGTTTAACCTCTCTGTGCCTCAATTTACTCATCTGTAAAATGGGCAGATGATAGTTCCAACCTCATTGTGAGGTATTGCGAAGAATAAATGAAATAATGTATGCGACGTACTTGGGATATTGCCTGGCTCAAAGTAAGTTCTCTATAAGTATTTATGATTATAATTACAATACAATACATGTGTCATAAGGATCATTGAATAATAGCTAATATTCAATGAAAATTATGCTAACTGGTTTCCATTTATTCTTCACATAAAACCCACAAAGTAGGTACTATCGCTGTCCCAATTAAAAATGAAACAGAGGCTCAGAGAGGTGATGGAGGAGTCCAAAATTACCCAAGCAGTAAGTTACAGATTTAGGACTCAAGTCCAGCAGTCTGATTCCAGAATCAGGCTCTTAAGCACCACGCTATTTGAGGTGGGTAATACCTACTTGCTACTAGGTATTGAAGTTCTGTTCTGTGCCAGGCATTGTTCTAATAACTACATCTCTTACATCTTGTATCTCTTGTGAAAATTAATTGAAATTCTCACAACTACCTTATGAGATAGATGCTTTTATTGTTCCCATTTTAAAGATGAGAAAACCGAGACACCAGGCATTAGGGAACATGGCCAAGATCACACAACTACCAGATAGCTAAAGGAAGTGTTCTCCATACTGAGAGGTAGGTAAAGCCAAGGAGCTACATTTAAATCTCAGTGATCTAATATCAGACTGAGTATCACAATTTTCAAAAAAGAAACTCCCTTCTGGTATATTCACCTAAACAACGTGTAAGCCAGAATGACTGGGCAGACACTCAACACTGGAATCATAAAAGAAGGAACTGATTAAATGCTAATGTATTCTGGTTTGCCTTACTACTCAATCATTTTCCCACCTCTAATAGCAGCTGTTTTCAATAGCCATTTTCACTCCATCCTCTACAATCTGAATAGATTCACTATTAACAAATATGGATCAACTTTTCATAGGAAGCAAGACCATTGCCTTCATTTGGCCCCTATGCCATAGAAGTTAGAGATAATGTAGAGAGAGATGGTGGATGAATACTCAGTCCCCAGAACTATGACAAGAGGAGAATCCACCAATGATGTATTTGGCCAAAACTCACAGGAATTTATAAGCATCACTTATCAGTAGTGATGGATAACGACTGATTGGGTGCTGAGCAAAACCACAGTAGTCCAATAACTCTTGAAGTACTTACACAAATTAGAAAAACAAGCTTTGGTTTGGTGAGCAGAGCACAGGTGTGGTTGCAGCCCTGACCACCCACTGAGTCTCAACACTATCCACCCAGGGTTTGGTGTATGTTCCAAACAGACCTCAACGGATCTGAGCTAAAAGGGAAGGTGCCCTTAAAAGTCCAGGGAGACAAGACATGATCAACAGCAGGGACAGAAACATACTGTTACAGATCTTGAGAACAGATTGTATAAAATACAAGGGTCTAGAAGGAAGATGGCAAGAACATTTTCTTTACAGGAAGGTTGTGTGGGAGGATATCAATGTGCCATGGAAAATAATACCAGTCAGATGGTTAGAACAAGTTATTGGATCCCTTATATTCACAACAGAATTAAATACTTGATTTGCTAGGCAAAAGAAAGCCCAATAGGAATATATATAAAGGGATGATACATAAAATTTAAGATTTGAGAGATTCTTCAGAATGTTGTTCTAGGTAAAGAAAAGGCTGATGATCAATTACATGGTCATAAATTAGCTATTAGGAGACAAATAATTAATTCACAAGGTATGAGACAGGATCTTGATAGGAAAGAAGACATGTCAATAATAATGGTAATAAATTTGACCCAAAACAAAACATGGCAGTTACTGAGCACTTAATGCCATGTGCTTTGCACTCATTACTTTCACAACTGCCTTATAAGATCAGCACCGCTATTAGTACCATTTTACAGACGAGGAAACTGAGGCTTAAGAGCTGATGTAACTTAACCAGGGTCTCATATGAAGTATAGAATTTGGGTTTAAATCCAGGCAGTCTGACTCTGGAGTTTGCATTCTTGACCACTGTACTATATCGGTTTGTGTGACACTGATGGAAGTCACCGTAATCAACAAGCACACAGATGCAAGTACTGGGGCCATCTCCACTTGCATAGAGAGAAGTCAGGATAATGAGGTCCCTGATAGCAATGGAAAACCTGACCAGAATAGAGTGATGGAAATAATGCGCTAAAATGAAATTCAAATACTTTTAAAATGACTTCTCTACTAACCAGGAAAATAGTTTACGAAAAGTAAGATTCATAAGAAACAAAGTGAAATGGACTTCCATGCCTGGTTTCATCTTCCCACTTTGGAATTGGCAGAGAACAGGTTTGCTGTGTAGGCATGTTGCGGTAATGACTTTACTATTATTAAGAGTGACAACGGTTCCAGGCAGTATTTCTTATTTACATAGCAGCCTTCAACACAGGAGCAAAAGCACCTGGCAAACATTCTCATTTTTATTATTGATGACTTAGATTAATAGAGCGCCTTTCTGTCAAAGAGCTCATTAATCCTTACATGGACTCTTGTGACACAAATAGGCAAGCAATCCATTTCTACATTTTACATATGGAGAAACCAAAGCCCAAGGACCTGAGTATAAGTGCCTAGTAATACTGTGGCTAGGCATACAGTGAAATCATAAAGAACCCAGCATTTCCCTTCCTTGCTGACTGAATCCCTATCTCTTTTACAACTTCTTCCTCCAAATTACCTGAAACCTGGATGTCTTCTCCATCTTCTGGATTCCTCTCCGTTGATTCTTACTGCCTCTCCTTCAAGCTAGATTCTCATTCCCTCCCTCTCTCCAACTGCTCACCCTGCGTCCATTTTTCTCCTCTCCAAACCGCTCTCAACATTGCTGCCAGTTGAAATCATTTTCCTAAACCTGCTCAGAAAACACCAGTAGCTCTTCATTGTCTGTAGAAACAGACCCAAATTCCTTCAGAGATCATTCCTGACCTCCGTTAGTCTGGGCCCAATCTATTTCCCAGCCATATCCCTGACTGCCATCTCCTCTGAACTCCAAACACACTCTGCTCCTTGCTCATTCTATTCCCTCTTCTAGAATTAACCTTTCCAGCTCTAACACTAACTACCAAAATCATCTTCACCATTCCACTCCAACGCCATCTCCTCCATGAATCCCTTCTAATCCCTCAGCTGAAAATGGCTGCTCCCTCCAACTCCACAACACACGTTTAACCTTTTATTTGTAGTACTCACCATATTCTACCTAGGACTGGAGTGACTTACGAAAACATGTCTGTCTTTGACTGTTCGATCATTGAGATTCACAGAGAGTCAACTATGTGTCAGGTCCTGTGACAGCTACTGGGTGAAAACGAGAAACAGATCTCTGCCTTCATGGAGGTTAGTCTCACAGCCTTTCCCGTCGAGAGGGCCTCCTCTGAACGACCAAACACTATTTTCTCAGTTTTTCCAAGGGTGGTACATAATTTGTACCGTTCCAGGTGCATAAAAGAGATGTTAATTTGTTACATACAACACACACTTTTTAGAGGTGGTTCTCAAAGTATATCGCTTACAATCCCTGAGGGTCCCTACGAGCCTTTCAGGGGGGTCCCTGAGGTCACAACTGATTCCAAATAATATTAAGAGATAGCTTCCATTTTCACTCTTATTCTCTCAAATGTACAGCGCAGTCTTCCTGAGGCTGCGTGATGTGTGATGTAACAACAGATTGAAGGCATAAGCAGATAAAATAATTCAGCTGTCTTCTGTTAAACTGGTCATTAAACAGATTTGCAAAAATGTATAACAATGCCACTTTGTCACTAAATTATTTTTGTTTTGTAGAAGGTAGTTTTCATAAAATAAGTTATTTTATGTTAACATGTAATGGGTTTACTGCTGTTAATTCTTAAATGAATTACATAAACATGTTAAATTTATATCTTAATTCCTAATATGATAAATACCAATGAATATAACCCACATAAACAAAGGCTCTTTGCGTTTCTAAATAATTTTCAAGAGTGTAAAGGGATCATGAGACCACAAAGTCTGAGAAGTGCTGCCTTAGAGCTCTGAGACACCTGTCCTTCTGCGGAACCCCAAGTGAGAACGCCTGGGTGGTAGCCGAATCATTTGTAATAGCACTGTTCCCTGAACTCAACCTCTGCTAAAGCAACTATCCTATTGTGAGATTCATTTATTTATAAGTTTCTCCCCCTTCCCTCCCCACCAAGGCCGTGGTTTGGTAGTGAGCTGCTTGAGGACAGAGACCAAATAGAATGTATCTGTGCTGCTGCCGCACCTAGCACAGAGCGGGCAGCCAGTGAATATTTGAGGGTGAAAGGAAAGAAGGAAGGGAGGGAGGGAGGATCGGAGGGAGAGTGGGAGGGAGAAAGGGAAGAACCGTGTCTTCTTCATTCTCCTAAGACTCCTCCATAGCAATGTGCCCATCGAAAATATCTGGTAACCTTCATGTAAATGGCTTGTATCAGTAAGATACCTAAACCGATCAAGATGCCAATAGTTTCACTTGGTTTGTTGGCAAATCCCAGCACAGCTTAGAAACCATGATTTTTAAAGGCAGATTTTAAGATTCCTCTCATAAGTCAATCAACAAACAATTGTGCACATTAGTCCTTCAACAGCAGAGGATAATTTTAAAATAAAGAAAGACATGTATATGGGAAATAAATGCAGTCAATTTGGTTGCCTATGCATAAACTATCTTCCTTATGGATAATAAGTCTGAATGATTGGAAGTGATTTCCTATAACTAAAATATCTCTTGATTTAGAGTGACAATGGGTAGAATTAAGCTAAAGATATCAAAAGGAGGAGAGTTAAAGCAAAACTGGGCATTGACAGGTCTGTCTTCAAGACCCTTCTAAGCCGCCATCTGACCTAATCTTCATTGTCAACTGTCCATGAAGCGGCTTTTCATCCTCACGAAGTCCCTTCACTGGCCAAGGCTGCCCTCACCAAGGTACTCCACTTGGGCCTGGCCTTTGGGGTATTATCCCATATTTTAATTCAATCTGTACAATTTAATCCACATAATTTTCACAGTTAAAAAGAAATTTAAATACATCTGCCACAACTCCCTCATATATGGTTGAAGCTCAGCTAGGTTAAGAATTTCCCAAGGAAATATTAATTCAGACAGAGCTGGAATAAAGAAGGGGAATCTAACATCAAGGTCTCTTCCTTTTCCAGAGACTACACAATGAAAATTTTAAAATAATCTGCCAAACTCCTAACAAAGCACTCTCTTCCAGAGCAACCTTGACTCTCTCCCCATATAAAAGTCTTTCCTATATGTTCCCTTCCTTTAGCCTCCCGTGTCAATGCATTAAGACATTTATCCAAGTATGGATATTATCTAAGATTCAAAATCCATTATCAGCAATTCACACTTTCACTCAAGTTAGTTTATCAGGTTAGATAGCCAACCAATTTACTTTATAACATTTCTATTTTAATAGGAACAGTCTTCAACCAAAGGAGTAAGTGGGAATTTCACATATTATATCAGGTCCAGAAGCAGACAGCATTGAGAACCAGATGATGTTTTGGCTCCCTAAAATATATACAGAGCTATACATCTATACTCAGGACCAAGACTAGAAAAGAAGTTCAACATATGAGATTCGACTGCCTGTGACCTTCCACATTGCTGACCTGAACCCTGGATGGCCAAGAGGATAGTCAACAGACACATGACAAGATATATTTGGCTGAAACTAATAAAAGATGAAAAATAGCTTAAATTAACTGCTTCTTACCCACTATTTTGCATAGCTTTTGCCTAACATATTTTATTCAATCTTTTTCGGGGAGAAAGGGAGTGCAATATTTTAAATCTGAATAAACTAAATTCCAAAGACTTATGCTGACTCTTAAGATTTATAAATGACCTTCTAAAGACCACAGTGTCAAGGTTATCCACTCTCAAATTTAAAGGAGCTTAAAAGTGGGTCTTAAGAATTTAAAGCACCAACAAACCGCCTAAACCTTCCCAAAGGACAACTAGAAAGAAAACTTCGAAACATCTGGCATATATAATTTCTGGTATCAACACTATAAGTAATAGGTAATCATATGTAATGAATGCTGCTAAACTGTAGACTGGATTTTCCAACAAGACCAAAAGGTTTCTTATGTTAACCAAACTTTCATTGAGATCTATACTTTTATTTTAAAAGTAGTTCATCTGATACTGGTTATTGGAATACAGAGAATTCTTTATGAAGAATCTGAGACATGCTAAAATTTATGCTGACTCACTTTCAAATAAGCTCCAGGAAAATGCCAGCTTCTAAAGGTAACATTATTTTCCTGATCTGACATCAAATTACTTGGGACCTCTCAAATAGAGACAGTCTCAAATCCGTCGTCCTAGGAGATACAGCCCGAGGTTCCACCAATCAGTGGAAAGCCTCTAAAATTGTAAACAATATGAGGCCTACTTATGTTACTTTTACTAGGGTTAAATAGTTCTAAGGATTTCATTTCCCATCTTGGTAATTTGCAGCCATTGAGAAGCACACAGAGCAGCATATAATGATAAATTTCTGAATATTCTCTTATTAATCTCATTTGTAAGGTATTTGGTTCCACAAACCTGTTATGTTTATTTCTATGTCTTTTACTTCGATTATGCTGTTATCATTTCTTTGAATCCCTGTTCTTACCCATACCTGAAATTCAAACCACATCAATGTTTTAAGGCTCCATTCAGGTCCAACTTTCGTCTTTAATACTGAGAAGGATACAACGTGGTGATAAAAAAGGAAGTGCTCCAGAGTTGAACTCCCTGGGCTCTTCCCTCACTATGACCAAGGGCAAGTTACTAAACCTCCTATGCTTCAGTTTCATCATTTGTAAAATAGAAATGCTCAGTAGCATTTCTGTGGGAATTAAAAGAATCAGTGCATGCAAAGCACTTTGAATAGTGCATGGCATGAAGTAATCACTCAATAAATGTTGTCCACTATTACAATCTTTATTATACCCCTCAGTCTTCCTGCATTTTTCCACACAACTATAGACTCATAATTCATAAGTACCTTAGAGGTCACTTAGTTCAACCTCCCACATAAAGTAGTATCATGTCTAAAGAGTCCTTAATGTTTCGTCAACCATGAAGATGGTTAAATGTCTGCAGTGCTGGAAAGTTTACTACTTTTCAAAAAGCACAGACTTACAAACAGTCCAATAATCAGAAAGATGTTTCATGTATGGTGTCTACTTTTCTACTCACTGGTCTCATTTCTATCTCCTGCACAAATTCAGAACAAACTCGCATCCTCTATACTCTTTCACACAATATTCTAAAGTGTCTCTGACTAGTTAAGAGAACAGTAGGACACTTTATTTAGGAAAGTAAGACAAATTTTCGCAACATTTACTCAACAGCAATGGCAATAATAAAACTATATTGTTACATGAAAAATTAAGGTAATCTTTGCTTCTAAGTGATTTGGCAAATAGTATTCACAATTATCACCCAATCTGTTTAAATAAGACTGTAGACTCTGTCAGGCTGCTTTCCAGACTCTATCAAGAAATATGATTTTGGTGCCTTTTTTGTAGTGTAGTTATTTCTCTACGAAGTCCATTTTGCTATGTTTTTTTTTTCTCCTTGTGATTTTCTTTTTCCTGCCTCTGCTTCTATCTTTCCATATCTATCTCTTGCTCTTTCTTCTTTCATTCGCCAAACAATCATTCAACAAACATTTATGCAGTACTACCAAGTATCAGGCACTGTGCTAGGCATAGAAAGTCAAAGATTTATCTGGCTCAAATTACTCACAGGCTAAGGTAGAGAGAGAGACGCACAAACAGTTAAAAAGTCTGGTGGTAATGCACTCAGATAGATATACATAGACTACTACGAGAACACCAGGAAGGAATGCCTAACGGAAGGAGTGAGGAAGGCATCTGGAAGGAGACAACATCTGTTGAAGTCTAAAGTGAGTCTAAGCAGTACCTCTCAAACTCTAAACCACCTGAGAATCTTGTTGGAAAGATTCTGAGTCAGTAAATCTGGGTGGCACTCAAGATGCTGCCTTCCTTATCAAGCTCCCAGATGATGCCTATGCTGTTGGTCCCCAGACCATTCTTTGAATTGTAAAGGTCCTAAAAGATGACTACTGACTGACTAAGGATGGTGGGGTGAATACAGGCAGAATAGACAATGTGAAATCACACAGGTAACCAACATTTGAGTTTATGTGATGAGACTGAAACACATTGATGTCCCCAGGCAATTCGAGCGCTCATCAGTTCCTACACTGGGGGTGGGTGGGAGTGTGGTATATTTTAAGAAGAAGAGAATTTATTACATAGGCAATGGAGCACATCAGAGTGGGCAGGGCAGTTACAGGGCAACAACTGCAGATCAGATCTGGTGGTTTCGTTGGTAGGATCATGGGCAATATGGTAACATGCTAGGCTACACAAATAAACCTGCTAACAATGATGACGAGGGCCTAATTTACGGCAGTAACAACAGATTTCTTTCAAAGGGGACTGACTTGAAAAATGCTCAGGAGATAAATTAGGTTGACGGCATTGTCACTTAATAATTTAAAAATCAAGCAAGCTGTTATTTTGCATTCTTTGCAGGTCTTTACAGGCCTATTCTTACTCTGATACTTGGTAACATGTGATCCTGAACAAGCCACTCAACCTCTTTTCACACCAGGTTCCACATTTTAAAAGAGTGAAGAGTTGACCCAAATAAACACTGCAGTCTCTTTAAATCCTAAAATTTATGATCCCACGAATTAAATTCATTTCTCATTGAATCATGGAATCATACAATGCAGTCTTAAAACCTACGCCAATACCTGGAATATAAATACCCATTGTATGACTAACATTGACTTTACCTAGCCAACAAGAATGAAAACTTGAGACTTTTTAACTCCTCCCTCTTCTTCACCCAAGACATCCATTACTGAGTCCAACTGCTTTGTCCTTATGTCCTACTAGTGATTCTTTGGTGTATGACATTATTTTTTTTTTCTTTTTTGCTGAAGAAGATTCGCCCTGAGCTAACATCCCTGCAAATCATCCTCTATTTTTAGTATGTGGGCTGCCAGCACAGCATGGCAGCCAACAAAGCAGTGTAGGTGCGTGCCCAGGAACCAAACCCAGGCCACTGAAGCAGAGCACACTGAACTTAATCTCTAGGCCACTGGGGCTGGCCCTACCTTTTAACTGGATTCCTGCAATAGCTCCTTAAGTGTTTTCTTTGGCTCCAACCTAATCCCCTTCCAAACGTTGTCCAAGAAATTGAAGAACTCTGGAGTCAGAAAGACCTAGGCTTGAATCCTAAATCCACTGTTTCTTAGTTGTACGATTGTCAGCAAGTTATTTAACCTCTCTAAACCTGAGTTTCCTTATCTTTAAATCATCTGGATGATACGAAGATTTAACTTCTTATATAGTATAGCATATAAAGTACTTAGTACAGTGCCTATTACACAATAAGAATTCAATAAGTGCTAGTCATTGTTTTGAAAGACAAATCTCATAAAGACTTGAGCAGGCCCTTCACAAAAGAGGAAAATCAAATGGCCAATAAAAAATGAAAACAAGTGTTTCTTCATTAGTAATCAGCAAAAAACACAAATTAATACTTCCATGAGTAAAATTATGTACCCACCAGACCAGCAAAATTCAAGAACTTATAAATCAAGTGTTGATGAGGATAGAGAGTTTCTCATATATTGTTGATGGAATTCATGCAACCAATTGGGAAAAATATTTTGGCATTCTCTAGAAAATCTGAATGTGCACATACCCCAAAACTCAGTAGTTCCTTTCTTTGATATTTACCCTAGAGATACTTTTATACATATACACTAGAAGCTATGAGCAACAATATATATATAAAATATTATATATACTTAATAACTTAAATATACCAAATAAATATATTTATACATACATAACTTAGGTTACATATATCTACATACGCACATATAAATATTATAGAAACAATCCAAATGGCCATCAACAGTAGAAGGGATAAGTAAATTTTGGTATATTCATGGAGTAGAATACTTCACAAGTTATGAACAAACGACAAGCATCAACATGGAAGAATCTTACAATGTTTAGCAAAATCAAGTGATTAAGAACATATATACTATGATTACAAGATGGAAAATCTACAAAGAAAAGCAAGAGGAAGTGTGCGACAAAAGACAAGGCAGTGGTTAGTGGTTACCTCTAGTGGGGAAGGAAAGCCTGTGATCTTAAGGCAGCACACGGGGGCTTACCAGGAGTCCAGTCCTTTGTATGAATGGTGGCGCTATAAGGTTTTCTGTATAATTACTCTTTAAACTGTCTTTGTTTTATACACTCTTCTATGTGTATGACGTATTTCATAATTTAAAAATAAATGTGATCATGTCATTCTCCTGCTTAAAATCTTTCCTAAGTTCCTCATTTTGGAATAAAATACAAACTCCTTAGCTTTGTCTGAGAGATCCTTCATGATACAGCTCCTGTTCCCTTCTTCAGCTTCATCTCTCCCATCCACATTTATGCCTCAGCGTAGTAGATGACACCTAGTGCCCCAAACAATCAAGGGCTCTCAAGCCTCTGGCCCATTGGAATAACGCTCGCCCTGTTACCCCTCCTCTAGCTAACTTCTCATTGTCCTTGACATCCAGCTGAAATGCCACTCTTCTGAGTGCCTTCCTTGACAAAGCCCCATCCCACCTTTGTTAGACTTTCCTCCAGCATCCCACTTAACAGCGCTGTATAAGTACCACCTTCCTCAGAATATCTCTCTCCCTTTTAATGGCAGATTTGATCATGAGTGCCACACTCTTCAGACTGAAATCTCCTTTAAGGCAGATACTTCTCTTTCATCTATCCCAAGAGCGAGGGATGATATCTACACCACAGATTCCCAATAAATGTTTGCTTAACGAATAAATGTTTAAGGTGAGGCAATGCATGTTTTCTACATCACTGGGAGTGACACATGACTCAAAATTCTAAGTTCGGCCATACAAAATTGCCCTTATTTTAGATCAAAAATGGTCGGTTACTGGCAATTATGTATGATTCCCTTTTATAACAAACACTTATTTAATACATGTTGATAACGTGCAGCATAGTGATGCTGTGATATCTGCTTTCTCAATATCACTGTAAGCAGACTGTGATGAAAATCATGATGTGAAATAAGTAGAGGGTTAATTTCATCAGTCTTCTGCAGTTATAGGTTATGCATTATTTCACATGACAGCCTACCTACCCAAAGTTATATAAGCCACTAAGCAAACGAAAAAGACATTGATCACCAGTTCAAAACAGCTTCTTGTGGAGCCCTACAAGCACCACTGTCATACTCTATTTCTCAAAGATGTTATTTGATGGATTATAACTGCTTCATCTCTGCTGGAGTCTATTGATTATTGACTTTGGTGACTACAAAGCATCAAGTACTTGATTAAAAAAGATATTGTGCCTGTGTGTGCAGATATTTTAATAAAATAATAAGTTTTTTAAATTATCCCAACTAGATCCAGAGTAACTGGATCTATTTTTAATATTGTTTTTATTAAGCAAAAGGATTTGTAGGCTAAAATGTCCATAAATTGAGTTTTATAAAACTGTGATGTGATTTCTCTTCCTTTATTTCTAAAGGTCTGAAGAATATATATAATAAAAATATATATAAATTTACATACATATATATATATATATATTCCTGAAAGGAATTGAGCGTTATAATTTAGCTCAGAACCAATTCTTCTGCTAGAGGGGACAAATTGGTAAAACATAGAATTGTGCTGCAAGTAATAAAAGCCACTGAAAAATACTGTGACCCAACTGTTACCCAACCTCATGAAATTATTCATTGCAGCCATTTTACATAGGCTGGTGTCACCCAGGGGGGTGGCATCACAGTGTCACACGAGGCACCAATGCACCTCAAGACTTCATGCTACTCTATGCGACATTAATAGCTTTGCACCAGCAGTTAAACATTCTGTCCTTTTGATTTTCACTCCTTTAGTTGATATGACTTGGAGCAATATTTCTTCAGATCCATACACTAAGCCATATGCAATATTTAAATTGGTTATATGAATTACACGTTTCCTGCTAAGAAACACCTTTAAGTTTGCAACTCACCACTGCTTATACGATTTCTCATCTATAGGAAACGGGTCTAATTCAACAGCTCCTTGCATGAGTTGCCATAACGAAGATCTGAGATGGTCCTGCCGTTGGTGTTTCTCATGCTAGCCTAAAATCAAAGCAAAAACACAGATGAGTTTGATTTTAACATTTAGATGGGAATTTCACTTGCACTTCGAAAACAAAAAGACCGACAAAGACAACTGGTGATGGGTGGTGGGGACGGGAATAGAACATCTCAAGGAGCTCACCCTGTTCAAATTTATCACAAGCATGAGGACTTTGATGTTACCAATACCAAAGTGGCTGGATATTGACAAATCTGAACATAAGCCCAATTAGTAATTGTTACTTTGGTTGATATGATATTTGTTTTGTGATATGGATTTGGTTTTGTGATACAAGGCACCCTACTCAACCTCAACTGGGACAGCTTCACTGTTACATGTTTGCACATTCTGCTTTCATATAAGATTTCACTGGAACAACAGGTTACATAGTAACTGATAAAAGGAAGGGAAGTTTGAAAACCTCTGACTTATGTGAAATAAAATAAAACTAAACTGAAATTGCTCTGAAGCTGGAAAGAGACTGTACATATGTTTTTCCATAATCTGATCTAGTTACAAAAATAGATTTGTAACTTCAAATTGTTCCTGTTACTTTTCGACATTATATTGGACCAGATTCTCCAAGACTGTGCCAGTTTCCAATGTTCTACCCATTATCAAACTATAAGTTTTGATTTCTAGTTTGGAAATTATGCTCACCATACCCAAAATAAACCTCTCTGCCCCAAATAAGAGTCCCTTTACTAGCCAAGTGCTTACAACTACGGCTAGGAATTCTTCCTCCATCACACTCTCCTGCCCCACGCCCCACTGTCTCCCGCCCCCCCCCCCCCCCCACCACCACCACCACTGGCCATCCCATTGAGAACTCCAGTGTGACCTACCACCGTTTCAGGGCAGGTGAATTTCTTTCTCCTCTGAATTGCTATCACATTTATTGTCAAATCACTGATACGAGCCCTTGATCGTACACTATCTTTGTTATTTGACCTCATCTCGCTAAATGACTATACACTGCCAAATGGCAGAAACCATCAGTTACAGTTTCTCAACTCTTCCACCCATAGCACTTAGTAGAGACCTCTTTGCATGGGAGACATTCATTTAAAGAATATTAATTGTGTCCCTACTATGTGCCAGACATAGTCAGTGGTAACAGAGATTATAATTTAGTAGAGAATACAGGAAGCACAGGAATAGGCAATTACTGTGTCGCATGACAAGTGCTATGACAGAGGAGGTACAGACACTGAATAAACATCGCCAAATGAACGGACCTAAGAGCTTTACTTCACTATCGATGCTTTCAGACGCTATTTCCAATGTATGAGAAGAGGATAGTTACTTTAAGAAACTCATTTTCAGGAAGCACATGGAGCATGCAGGCCAATTAACACCCAAACTAACACCCAAAAACCAGGAGGCAGTTCTACTTCTATGAAGACAAGTCGCTAAGGTGAATTTCTAATACTTTTAAGTCACCACTGGGTTGTGGGGTTTTTTCCTTTCTGACACACACACACACACACACACACACACACACACACACACACAATGTGGCAGGCCATTTTCCCGTGCATATTCTGTGCGGGGCCCCTCTGCAAATGCCTGGTTGCCCTGTAGGGGAACTTGCTTTGATACCCGCGCACCATACAGGGTTGGAGAGTAACTAGGAGTCAGGAATGATTCTAAGGAGCCTTCAGTCATTTCCTATTACATTCAAAACTTTAATTTTCATTCCTAGAAGCATGGGTTCTATAAGCCTAAGGGTTTTGAACCTCAGGGATAAGAACAGTGAGAAAGGCCATCATGGCCTGTTATGCATCCAAAACATCGATTCAACTAGAAAACCCTTTAGCAAAAATAAGCATAAATTTGTGGTCCACTTTTCAAACCAAAAATGTTTCTTTTGATTTAAGGATTTTCAATATCTCCTGAGGTCTCCATTTAGAGTTTCTGCCAAGATTCACAACGAGAAATGAAGTTCCCTTCTATTAAATAGAGGGGAAACAAATTGTACCTAAAATATATAGAGACTTTTCATTTTCCCTGTCTTTGCCTTGATTTCCTCATAAGGATAAAATGTGCTTAAACTGAAAAATCTTTAGTCAAAACCTCACAACTTTGCTATGAAAAGATGTACAGATAGGTAAATTTCTGAAAATCCAAGCTCCAATTTTAAATTGCAATTTCTCTTTCAAACAATCAATATGCAGCATAATCTTTTATCTGAATCAGCAGCAGCATCTCACCTCAGACTTATGTAATGCAATGAAGATATCTAGTATGCTAAAGAAGCATCTCCCCCAGCAGTCTATAGGCCCAACTTTTTCCACAAGTCCTTGGTCCTCAGAAGACGGTGTAAGAGACGCTTGTGCAGTAGGAACGAAGCGCTCAGCCTGCAGCAAGTACAGCATTGGACTCCTTTCCTGGCATCACTGGACACTTTGTGCCTCTTTCTGCATAAGGGTTGCAATGTCCAACCAAAAGCTTATGAGAGACTGTGAGAGGAAATAGCAGGGGCAATGGAGAAAGAATTTTAAATGTCAATCTGTTTACTTCTTCTAATTGAAGGAAGTCGCTCTTGCTTTGAGTCTGTTATTCTCATAAGCAACTAAGCAATCATTAGATTTGAACACACTGTTCCACGCAAAGTCGTTTAGCTACAAATGTGACCTGAAGCCAGAAGTAGAGCAGGCAGGGAGAGCATCTGTCCCCATCTTTAACACACAAGAAAACCCTCAATGTCTTTATCTTTTAACATCAGTATTAAAAGACTTTTCCCTAAGATTACATCCAAAGAAATAGATTCATTTACATAAAGCCACAATAAAACAACAAAAAAAAACCCTTTAAATATGAGAGGCTTTCCCTTTAAATACAGGAGGCTTTTTCATTTTACTTAGATCAAGCAGATTCCTTTTGCTTACGATATTCCTAAAAGATACACTAACAAGGAAAATCCTATCAATTTTCCTGTAAATTTAAAAATATACGTACATTTTATAGCATCCACAATCAACTCTCAGTTCATTCTAACCTTGAAAAATACTGACCACGTACTATGAAACCATTAAATACTAATAGCTGCAGACGTACCAGACAATGACAGCAAAAACACACTTGGTCCCTCTGGGATCTGTTCACAAACAGCCCCTTCCAGCATGGGAAACACTTCACCCAGCAGCAGATGCTGTTCTGGGGCAAACAAGCAGGAAGCTGGAGGCAGCTGATCCTTCCACTCTACATATAATTTCTTACTGCCTCATCATCAGGAACCTTTTTATGGCAACTGTGAAGATTTTGTAACACCAGGGGCCCGTCAAATTAAAGATACTTTGCAAAAACAGGAGGGAGTGGTTATGCAAATGAGGAAGCATGAAGACTCTTTAATATCTAAGGTCATGCCACCTTTGTCATCTGCTTTTCTAGTTCTGTTATGGGGGAGAGAAAATCCAGTTTGCTCTCCATGATGAAATAAGCTGATCCAGGACTTTATGTCAATTTTAAGAGTGAGATCAAGGTAGAGAAGGGAATACATACCAGAGGCAGCAAAACTAACTGTCGGGCCCCTAAAATCCAATGGTTCCAAAGTGGAGACAGGAGCTTGTGAGCTCATTCATGAGCATCACTGTCTATATTGACAATATATATGCTCACCTAAGGGAGAAAATTTACAGAAGCCTCTCTGAGAAGTGGTCATTCCTGCAACCATTTTTAACTCGTTGATCAGCATTCTGTGAGATTTTCCAGGGTCCGACAACTAGCAGACAGGGATAAAGGAAGAAATTGGACCTTGGACTGGCAATGCCTGGTGCACTGATGCCCATTTTCCTTCAGTCTGAACTGTGGCCTGTCCCAAATGACTTAGCCTGTCTCTTTCCAGTCTGTTCATCAAAGTTATCATCAACACACCAGAAGCAGGCAGGGCTGCTGTACAGACAGTGTCAGGCTCTGCAGCAAAGACAGCCCCTGTAAACAACCTTGTGGGTGCTTCAGAGCCGACTGCCATGGGATAAGCCCTTCTTTTCTGTGGCTAAACTGCAGTACCCTGGGAAGTTATGTCTTTAAGGGGGTCGAATCAGAGGCTCATTCTCTAAATTTGAATGGAGAGGGAGAAAAAAGAAATATACATATAATTTGCTTAAAATATCTCTAAGCTTGATTTACTTGAAGATTTCCCAATAAATCACATTTACTTTGCTGCAGGCACAAATACATCAATTCTGATAAATATATTGCCATGCTCATTTCTGAGGATACATCTCTCTCCCCTTGCCCCAAAAGAGCTTTGACATTTCTAGGGGACACAGTATCCCAGCACAGAATACCTGGGAACCATGCCATAAAAAAATAAATAAATAAAACGCTGCCTGCGGTGGCTAGGAGATGACTTTCTTAAAGAGCCCCCTCACCTAGGTGATTGCGGTGCCAATGTTTCCTCTCATCTCTAACCTGCCCCATGTTCCTCTCCCCAGCCCAAATTTAGCCTAGAGTGTCTCTGCAAGAGTAATGCCATTAGTTTTGCAACTAAAATATATAAATGCCATTCCCTACTAAAACATGTAAATATGTCCCAAAAGATTTACTTAAGTTACACCTCTCAGGAAGTAAACAGAAATGCATACTTAAAGACATGATTTTTTAATGTTTTATGGAACCCATAGCATTTCTTAGATATGAGACTGAGGTCAGCACAAGCACAGCTGTTGTCTTTCTCTCTGTCTCTCTCTCTGCCTCTATCTCTATTTTTTTTCTTCCCTTCTGTAGCTCTGCATTGGTCTAAAAGCCCCTGATCACAATAAGATCGCTCCCTCCCACCCTCTGCCAACCCTCACTCCAAACAGAAGGGTTTCAACACGCCGAAGTCTGGGGAGAGATGCTCCGCACAGAAGGAAAGGCTGGTGGCTTCTTGCCTCAGACGTAGTTCACTTCATTAACCTGCTTTCCACCCCATCTCTCTCCTCTCTCCCATGCTCACTCTCCCACCCCACCAGGAGCAATCAACAGACATCACCCCACCCTCCAAAAAACAGGTTAGAACCCAGAATGAGCAAAGAGCTACCTACCATTCCGTGCTTGAGAACTACGATCCTGATCCAGCAGTGTTTGCCCCAGAAATCCTCCCTACTTGTTTTTCATTAACCACATTCCAAATTGTAATAAGGAACAGATTTTTTGGAGGTGGGGAAATTGCTTAAAATTAATGATGGACAGGTGATTTCCAAGAAAACCCAACCTTAAAGTCACTCAAGCCCCTAGGAATTGAGGGGTGAGGAGAAAAACGAAAAATTGTAAAAATGAAAAAAGAAAAGAAAAAGGTAAGCATACAACAAGCACCACCAACCCCCATAAAAATAAAAAGAGAAGGGGAGGCTTAAAAAAAAAAAAAGAAGAAGAAGAGTGGCTTGCTGAATCACCCTCTTTCACTGCCTGGAAACCATTGTGCAGCGTGATGCTGCCTGTACCATTGTGGAACCTACCAGAGGAGACGGACAGAGCGCTTGGGGAATGGGGTTGCTATGGCAACTGAAAGGAGCACACATGACGTCAAAGCCCAGAGAGGTCTAGGGAGGGGGAAGAGGGGAAAGGGAAAAGGAAAAAGTCTAAGTGCGGCTGCAGCTACTGTGTTTTCCGGGGAAACGAGGACCCCGCAAAATGGAAAGGAATAGGTTTGTTGGCAGCCACCATCAGTAACGACGCCATCAGGCAGCCAGTCTGCACAACCCGGAGAAACAGTCGGCTCCACGCAGCCTTGGCCCCGTCCTCAGCAGCGTGAGGAACAAATGCCCGCAGACCAAAACACCACTGGAAATACTGTTAGTCTGCTTTTCGACGAGCTCAGCTCTTCACAAACAGCACACAGAGACACGTAGTATCTCTAAATGCCAAAACAAACAAGGATGTTAATAACCTCAGAGGGGAAGCGAACATTTGAGTCCCACTTGGTCCCCAGAGGTCATTTGCACAACACGATTGCTCTTCTCTGTTTCCTTGTTTTTCATAAAAATTCTAAATAAATACCCACTAAACCAAGCTCAACAAACTGATTCTTCGACTGCAACTTGAATGTGGAAAGAAAATACTGATAATTTGAGTTAACAAATCAGAGTTCTTTTTCTTTTAATTGCCGATAATTCTCTGGAAAACTGATACAAATTGCATCATTACTATTTGGGGCAAATATCTCAATTTTATTTAAGTAATTTCCCTTACCTTTGACTGTTAGAGTATGTTTTTAAGTCTCCATACAGTTTTAACATCTATAAATAGTTTTTTTTTAATGAGAGCAAAAGACTACTTCCACTATTTTTTTAAATTATCAATTTTTTTAACCTTTTAAAAATATTTTTTTACATAAGGAAAATTTTCAATACATATTTGGCCTAACCAGCCTCAGCGCTTGCACTTCTCCAGTTACATAATCTAACCAAATTCCTTTTTTACTTAAACAACCTTGAGGTGAGTTTCTATCTATTGCAACCAAGTAGTGCTCAGTTTTATATCATTCTGTATTGTTTTAAAACTAGCACACTTACATGAATAAGGATCTTCTTCCGTATGTTAGAAGAAAAGATATAACATGCAACAGATATAAACTAAGCTGTGATTGCAGATACTGAAACTCATCGTAAAACTGCATGTGACACATCAGGTTTTGTTGTTGCTGTTGCCGCTGTTATTTTATTCAGCAGAGAATCTCGAAAAAGAAAGTCTTGATGAGTTTTCTGTCTTTTTGTCCATTGGACGAGTGTTTGGATGTCGCTTTACTCTAATTTCAAGTTCAACAATAATAAGATTATTAACTTTCTGTCTTGGCATTGGGTCTACCTGTAAGATGACTATGTCTCAAGCAAATGTATTAATTAGCCAAACAACCCTATAGCACAATGTAATTGACATTCAGACTTTTAAGTTATTGTATTCTACATTTTAATATCAAAAGTCAATTCCCAACAACTGAATAGCAATAAGGAAAAAGTAAACTTCAACTCTTACCTCACATTGCAAATACAAAAATTAATTCGAGATGAATTATACGTCGAAATATAAAAGCCAAAACCTATAAAGCTATTAGAATAAAATGTATCTTTTAGAAGAAAAAATAGCTTTCTGATCTTGGAGTAGGCAAAAATTTCTTAGGACACAGAAAGCACTCACCATAATAGGAAAAGAAATAGACTTGAACAAAATTAAAAGCTTCCACTTATCCAAAGTTACCATTAAGAAAATGAATAAACAAACCACAGATTAAAAGAAACTATTCTTGATAAACATATCTGAAATATTCTTGATATACACAAATTCTAGATTATATGAAAATATCCTACAACTCAATGATAAACACAATTTTGTTTAATGGGCAAAAGTCTTGAGCAGGTATTTGACAAAGGAAGATTTATAAATGGTCAATAGGTATATATAAAAAAGTATTCAACGTCATTGGTCATCAGAGAAATGCAAATTAAAACTGCAATAAATGCCATTTCACACCCATAAAAATGGTTAAAATTAAAAAGACTAAGCATTAAATATTGGCTAGGATACAGAGAAAACTGCACTCTCCTACATTACTAATGGGAGTATAAAATGGTAAAACTACTTTGGGAAATGGTTTGGCAGTTTTTTAAATGAGAAACATATACCTATAGTATGACTCAACAGTTCTATTCATAGATAGTCAACCAAGAGAATAGAAACACACGTCCACAAAAAAAAAAGTTGTATACAAATGTTTATGCCAGCTTTATCTATAGTTGGAAAACTGGAAACAACTCAAAGTATATCAACATGAGAATGGATAAACAAATTATGGTATATTGATATAATAGAATACTATTCAGCAATAAAAAAGAATGGCAACTGTGAATAGGTTAAAACCAATCATTTTCTCCCAGTTAGTTCTTGATGGCATAAGTTACAAAGAGTGACATTGATCTTAGATTTTGAGGTGGATTTCACTATTTAGGGCTTTAATTCTCAACCTACTCATTTCAGTAATATTTAGATGGCTAAAATGGTCTTTTAAGTCTATTCTATACACTATAGAGAAATTAATTTCCTAAAATTAGATCATTTAATACAAGTTAGTTTTTCTAAAAATCAACACCTAAATAGATACCAATCCTTGTTGGATAAGGCCAAAATTTTTTATTTAAAGCCCTTAATAAGATGAGTCTAAAGTAAGTCTCTACTGCCATTTCTCAATCTTTGACACAATAAGTTTTAGAGCCTCTCCTCCCCCCAAAATACATTTTTTTAATCAAAAGAGAGAAAGAAAAAGAACAGATACCGACCCTATTATAGGTATCATTATGGTTGCCAGGTACTATGCTTCTGTGCAGTTTCACCCACCATATAACTCCCACAAAAGTATCTCATTCCTTTCATTTGGTATTTACCCTACTGGATTTCATATTACTCTAATTTTACGGATATATACTATCTTACCTTAAACTTGCCTGTGACTTAATCCTCTTTATTCCTCATCATCTTCCTTGAAAGCTCCCTGTTCCAAGAACCTATCTTTGTAGATATGGTAGGTAATCAGTAAACACTTAGGTTGATTATAATTATATGTGGTTATATAATTCTTTTTACCAGCTATCAAACTTTTTACCTCTAATGTTATTATGGAGTGTTAAGTTTTAAGATAGCCAATATTAAAGCAGGTAACATCTGTTAAAATATTAAATATTTGAACTTTGTTTCAAAGTGTTTTCAAATGAAACTGTATTTAATCAAGAAGTCTGATCTGAATTCTATCAGTACTATCAATCGTCAGAGTTTTTGAAAAAAGAGTTTTAAATGAATAAATGAATGTAAGTTATTACTTTGAAAAGCACAGAGTTATATCGAGTATACAACTTTGTATACAAGTTTGTACGCAATAGTATACCCTTTGCATACTAGTTTATTTCTTTAATGGCATCTTTGTAGTCTGTAGTGGGACTGATGAGATTCGGGAATATTTCTTGTTCTCCAAGTAAGGCGATCTCCCTTCCCTTATAAATGAAAACTTTGGGATATTACATTTTCAGAATGAACTGCTGAAACATGCAACAATATAGATGAATCTCAAAAACATTACATTAAGTGAAAAAAATAAGACAGAAGAGTATTTACTGTATAAATTCATTTATATAAAGTTCTAGAACAGACAAAATTATTCTATGTTGATGAAAATCAGAGCTATGATTGCCTTAGGGAGCCACACAGTTGAGGACTGTATTGAGGGCACATGGGAAATTTCCGTAGTCATGAAAATGTTCTCCGTCTCGATGGAGGTATGAGTTATTACATAGGTGTAAGCATTTGTCAAAACTCCTCAAGTGTAACTCTTAAGACTGGTGCATTTCACTCTATGTAAATTAAATTGCTGTTGAAAAAAAATTAAGGCAATTCCCAAGAAGAAAATTGCTGAGTGAGCAAGAAGTGCTGAAGAAATGGCTTTCCAAACAGTAAGTGGCAAGGGACCCAGAAATAGGGGAACATAAAGGAATCAAATCAGTGAAATTGGGGTGCCAAGTAAGAATTCAACCTCTGAATCCAAGTCTCAAGCGCATTCATGGGCGGGGTGGTGGGGGGCGGGCTGGTAATAAAACCAACTACTGCACTAAGGTCTCTTACTGACATTGGTCCCAGAGTAGGGTGACCCACTCATCCTCATTTGCCAGGGACTTCCTTGTTTTTAGCATGTCCCAAATGCCAGGAAACCCCTCAGTCCTAGGCAAACTGAGAAGGTTAGTCACCCTATCCCAGAGTCTAGAACACCTAGATGGATTTGAACACCCAGATGAGAATTAAAGGTCCCAGTTGCAAAAGAAAGAGAGTTACAAAAGAAAGCAGTCAAAGAGTTTGTTCTAACTGTCATGTTGCTAAAGAGGAGTGTCACCTAGCTACACTTTGAACAATTAGATTTTTACGCCGTGAGTTAGAATGGTGGCAAGAGGATGCAAATAGTTTGGTAAACACAAGCAAAATTATGAAAGATAAATCAATGGAACTTGGTGAGTGAATGAATATGAGGGGAATGCAGAGGGTCAGTGTTGACCAGGATTCACTGTCATTTCAAGATACCTAATAATGTCTTCTCTCAGAGGGTCAGTCAGGTATCTTTCAGGATGCTTCCACTTGGGGAACACTCGTCCTTTGCAAAACTATTTCATAGTTTAAAAGTTTCAGAGATGCTGCATACAACATCTCCCTTTTGGAAAGTCATATTACACATTACTAAATTAAAAGCACTAAGAAACCTTGAGTAAAAATAAAAAGTTTAAATTTCTGTAAATTAAATCAAAATTTATATCTCAAAATAATTTCTGAAATGTAGTTTTTAATTAATATATTTTATCATTCTGTTTGGATAGGAAAGACAGAGCCAACAGCTTACCATGGCCATAAATGACCTTCAGTGAGTGAACTTAAAATACTTATGATTCCTAATATGATCCAGCAATTCCATTTCTGGGTATTTACCCAGAGAAAACAAAAACACTAACTCAAAAAGATCTGCACCCTCATGTTCATTGCAGCATTGTTTACAATAGCCAAAATGTGGAAACAACCTAAGTGTCCATTGACAGATGAATAGATAAAGAAAATGTGGTATATATGTGCAGTGGAATATTATTCAGCTATAAAAAAAGAATGAAAACTTGCCATCTGTGACAACATGGATGGACCTTGAGGGCATTATACTAAGTGAAATAAGACAAAGACAAATGCCATATGATCTCACTTATATGTGGAATTTAAAACAACAATAACAACAACACGGTCACAGGCTCATAGATACAGAGAACAGATTGGTGGCTGCCAGAGGTGGGTGGTGGGTGAAATGGGCGGAGTCAAAAGCTACAAATTTCCAGTTATAAAATAAATAAGTCATGGGATGTAACAGCATGACAACTATAGTTAATAATACTGTATTACATATTTAAGAATTGCTAAGAGAGTAAATACTGAAAGTTATCACAAGAAAAAAAATTCTGTAACCATATGGTGATGAATATTGGCTGGACTTATTGTGGTGATCATTGTACAACATGTATAGGTGTTGCATCATTGTGTTGTACACCTGAAACTAATGTAATGTTGTGTGTCAATTATACCTCAATAAAAAATAAAATACTAATGGTTCCTAATAACTTTGTGACCGTTCAACATCATAGAAATAGAAGAGATATACCTCTGAACTCACTTTTCTTTTTAATTAATTGACTTTATTTCTTAGAATAGGTTTAGGTTTACAGGAAAATTTAGCAGAGAAGTACAGAGAATTCCCACATACCCTGCTCCCCTCCCCACACAGTTTCCCCTATTGTTAACATCTTGTGTCAGTGTGGTAAATTGGTTACAACTGATGGACATTGATACATTAGCAGTAACTACAAAGTTCATAGTTTATGTTAGGGTTCACTCTTTGTATTGTACAGTTCTATGGGATCTGACAAATGTATAATGTCATGTTGCACTCTCTTTTAATTTTCTTCTTGCTTAGGAGTCAATTTTGCATTTAGGAAACAACTGTGTTCATATCAAAAGAAAGTAGATAAAATTGGTCTGCTGAAAGTTTTTCCTAGTGGACAGAGCACTACTGTTAGATTCAATGGCAGAAAACGTACTTTGAACCAACTTTTATTAAGCTTATGAAAGCATCGATTTTTTTTTTCCATTGGGAACACCTATAACTAGCCAAATTATATTCCTCTGTGGTTAAACACACTTTGACTACAAATGCAGAATATCTGCAATGAAAATAGTAGTTATACACAGCTTTTCAGTATCCTGGTACACTTTGGAAGTCTGGATTTAGTTTACAATAATAATGGGGAGAAAATTCTATTAAAAGTAATATCAAAGAGGCTTAAGCTTCCTCCAGTAGCAACAACTTAAAAAATCTAATTAGAGTATTTGTCTTTTGAACAACAACGCTAATAGAAAATTGCCTTTTCTTAGATTCCAGCAGAAGCTGGTTTGGGAGATAAAGAAACAGCTGTTCTTACCAGACATCCTCAGGTTTACCCACACTTCAATCCGTGCACATCTGTAGCAATTCCAATTTTCCTCATCCTTGCTTTCCTGCAGGGCCCCAGAAGCATGACAAAAGCACGAAGAGACCATGGATTATATTTAAGTTTGGCCTAGAAATACAACTTCCTACCACTCTGAAGCAACTTGTATATTCATTAAAAGGGCTATTCTTTTTGGGTTTTTCCAGCTTTATTGAAGCATAACTGACAAATAAAATTGTAAGATATTTAAGGCATACATGATGATTTGATATACGTTGTGAAAACATTTCCTTCATCGAGTTAATTATCACATCCATCACCCCACATATCATATTTGTCCTTTTTTCATGAGAACATTTAAGATCTCTCTTAGCAAATTTCAACTACACAATGCACTGTTATCAACTACAGTCAGCATGTTGTACATTAGATCCTCAGACTGTATTCATCTTTTAACCAGAAGCGTGTACCCTTTTACCAACCTCTCCCTATTTCTTCCACTCCCCAGACCCTGGCAACCACTTTCTACCCTCTGTTTCTATGAGTTCAGTATTTGTCTTTCTCTGTCTGACTTATTTCACTTAGCATAGTGCCCTCAAGGTCCATCCATGTTGTCACAAATGGCAGGATTTCTAAAAGGGCTGTTTTCACCTCTGACTCTGACTTGCCATCATAGTGTTCAAAAGGCAGTCACGGAGGCAAGCCAAGAGACAAAACACAAGCCCAAACTTTTGTAATTAAATTTAAATTAAAAGTTAGTAATATTCTTTTTATAAATATAGATCTTCTATCACCACAAAATGGAATTTCCTAATATTAGAGAGCCTATTTTTAAACATTGATATGAGAAGATTTTTGCAATCACTTAATTAGTTAGTGAATCTGGAGTCTGTGCAATAGAACAATAGGATAAGTTATAGTAATACAGGTGATGGCATCCAAACCATTAAAAGAGTCATAATCAGAGTTAATAAAATAATACAGGATTTGGCATATTTGGTCTTATATTTTTTAACCAAAAACTCATTAGCATAAACTTGTATATTCAGCTTATATCTTCTAGATTTTCAAATTGTTAACAAAAAAAAAATCTTAGAATATCCTAAACATGCCATTTAACCTTTATTGGAATGTTATATTCAAGAGGGAGACGGAAATAGGAATCAAATTTTGAAAATTATCTAAATTCGTGAAGATATAGTATTGATGAGAGTATAAATTCAATATCTGTCTCTTATATGTACAGGATATTTTTTAAATTTTAAAATAACGTATAAATACTTTGAAAGCTTATTTGGAATATGTATAGATAGTAGAAAGGGTATTGGACTCATGAACAGATTTTGTTTAAGTCGTAGCTATGCTGTTTGCTGTCTGTGTGACTTGAGTGCATCACAGGGCATCTCCAACTCCCAATTTAGGCATTGACGTAATGGGTATAATAACACTCACTTCACAGAATTTTCGTGAGAACCAAATTAAATAATGTATATGACAGTGCCTGACACAACCCTTGGCATATGATACTCACTCAGTAAATATTGAACATTTAACTGAATCCATTTGCAATAAGAAAGATGTGACCCACACTTAAACTTAAATTTCCTGAGACAACTTTGTAAGCTATGAACATTGTCCAGTGACCCAGAAGCATTCATCTTCTGTTGCTTGACAATGTTCTCAAAGCGTATACGCAAGAGGAGATGCAGTTGATCATATGCTACTTGGCAGTGTTGAAGCAGCTCTATGGAACTAATAATAAACTTGAAGGAATTTGAGCCTACCTGCCAGTCTACACTTGAGAAACTATTCAGGACATCAGCAATTCTCACTGGAAATTTCCCAGAGAAAATTCAGCTACTTGGTCAGCAGATATTCAGAGAGATACTGTTTCACAAGACAGAGAGAAACAAATGAAGAAAACTAAGCAAAAAATGTATGACTGTTGGAGCTGTGTGACTTTCTTATAATTTAATTAAAATTAGTTCAATTAGCAAATCACTGAGTAGCATATGAGGATAATGCATTGTGCTGGAGATGAAGAACAGATATCCAAGTCACAGCACCCATTAAAAAGAAGCTCATCATCTTATTGCAGAGTCAAGACTGGCCCACTGAGGAAAAAAAATCTATAAATAAGAACCTAGATGTAGGATAAAACAATGAAGTCTCCGGGTCAAAGAGGGAAGACTTCAACTTGGGCGTGCGCGCTGAAAACACAGACCTCCAATCCTGTATGTGTTGTGAAGCAGCACAGTCCAATAAAAATGGAGATGTAAGCTCTAATTCCACCACGACTAACTACCCATGAGATGCTGGGCGGCTAGTAGGTGTCTAGATTTCAGTTTCTTCACCTATAAAGTATTGGATCTAAATTACATGAGAATTATGGTGCTGTAAGAAAATGGAAGAGAGAGCTTTAAGATGGCTCTTGAGCAATGAACAGAATTTGGACAATTGGGGATTTAAGAAGAACAGACTTAAAAGTGGGGGGAAATGTATCATATTTGGATGAAAGTAGAAAGATAATACTTCCCTAATTGAAGGGAGTAGGAAAGTAGTGGGAGAAATGGAAAATCTTCAACCAGATTGTATTATGGTGCAAAAGACGCAAACCAAACATTTACTTTATAAATGAAAATATAAGGCAGTGAGAACAGGACCCACTGCTGAAGTCAGTTCTGGCTTTTTGAGTCATTTGATGATATTACCTTACAATAATAAAGTCATAGTTGCTAACATTTTTACCACTGTTGTCACCGATATCATCATAAACATCCTTATTATTATTTTAGCTACCATCTATTGAGAGGATTCTCTGCATCAGGCACTTGGCTAGATTTACAGACATCAGCTCTAACCTGACAGCATTTCTTGATCACCATCTCACTAACATTTATTGATCCTCCACTATGTGGTGGGCCCATGCTACGTGATGACAGTCCTCACTACTATCCGGTCACATGGGTTGGACTATTATCCCTACTTTATAGACAACAAAACTGAGACTTAGAATTTAAGTCATTGTCCAGGATCACAAAGCTAATAACTAAATGGATCAGGATTTAAATCCCTACATAATTGACTGAAGTTCCCACAATGAGAGGTTAAGGGGAAAAATGCTAATGAACTTCAATTATAAAAGTAGTGTCCTCCAATTAGAAGGTCTTTGCACACACTCAGAATGGGAGCACCAATCACGTCCTCTGGTTATTGTTGCCGGGGGTGGTACATGTGGAGAACTGGCAGAGCCATACAACCTGGTGAGCGGAAGCAGAAAACCCCCCACATTGGAAGGCAGAAGAAGCCCTTCCAGGATATAGTGTAACATAGCTTTTAAAAATACGACATGGCTGTGAATGTGAACTGCTGAGAAACAGCAGCAGCTTCTAGAATACCTGGGGTTCTTCTTTAAGGAATGTGACTGCTCTTCTTTCAGCAAAGGTTTTAGGCCAACTGTGAGTCTAAGAGACAAAGTTTCAGTCTCTTCGAATAGCTACAGTCCCTAAGCTGAAAACCCACTTCCCGTATGCAATGTAGAAAAGATATTGGGAGTAGTCTTTCAAACACAGCTGCATACTTTGATTGGAGACATCATCTGTAGAAACAAAATGCAATGGCATAATGAATGCAATGGTATTATACACAAAAATACAACCAAGTATTTATCCAGGCCACAAATACTCATTGAATATCTACTATACATGGTAAAGACAAAACTTGTTCAGATATTGCTTCTGCTCTTTCAAGGAGCTCAGTGTTTTACTAGACACAGATACAAATACTCTTAAAGTGAGCTTTTTTAAATTGCTAAATCATTAGAGCAGTGGGAATAAAGCAATGAAAGTTTCAGGGGGGAAAGAGATTATTTCTAGCTGGAGTGATCAGGAAAACCTTAGAAACACACACCGTGAAATAATAGAAAATATATATATTGGTTTCTGCCTCTCTCCCCAGACCCCTGCCCTGTTCCTGGCACTGAACTCCTAAAATTCTCATAATCTCCTAAGTGATAAGAGCACTGGGAGCATCTTTGTTCTAATATGTGGTCTTTGACCCTGGTTCCCGACACAGATCTCCTAAATCCCTCGGAATTTCCTGGGTGATAGGAGATAGCATCTTTTGTTCTAATGAGGATACTCTTGGTGGCTTCCTGGATAGTTTCGGGATAGGGGCTGATAACTTGAAAGATCCAACCATGATTAGAAGCTTGGAACTTTCAGCCCCACTCCCATCCTCTGGAAAGGGGAGAGGAGCTGGAGATTAAGTTAATGATCATCATGCCTATGTGATGAAGCCTCCATAAAAATCCCAAAAGTACGGAGTTCAGAGAGCTTCCAGATACTCGTAAATGTGTTTCCCTGAGTTCTGTGAGCCGTTCTAGCAAATGATCACCTCCAACGAGGTGGTCATGGAAATCTCTGATTTGTAACCAAGTCAGACAGAAGTTGTAACCTGGGGACCTACTACTTGTGGTTGGTATCTCAAGTGGGGACAGTCTTGGGGGACTGAACCCTTAATCTGCGGCGTCTGTGCTAATTCCAGTTAGTGTCAGAATTGAAGTGAATGGTGGGCTGGTGTCAGAGAATTGTTTGTGTGAGGGAAAAATACACACGTTTGGTATCAGAAGAGACACCAGTGTCACACTGGTCAGAGTCACACAGAGTTACACCAGCAACTCACCAAGTGTTATGGGTGTGAGTAGGGGAAAACAGGAGTTTTTCCTTTACACACAAATATACGCACACACACACACACAAAACATAGTCTGTAATGTATTTTGTGGAAAATTTCTAGGAATATAGAGAAGGAACCAGCCTAGGGTAATGAAGAGACCACTGACTAAAGATCTGTAACACAAACAGGAATACTTTAAACACAGAAATGCGCCAGGTCACTCACTATCACACATAACACCAAGAAATTGCAAAGCTTCCAGTGATGAATTTGAAATAGAGAAATCAGAAATGAAGTTCAACACACAAAAATTCAATGGAAACCAGGTTCAATTTGCAGGAAATATAACAGTTCAATAGAAAACATTCTCTCAATTCATAACCTAACTACCCCCTTACCTTATGTGTGAACCCCACACAATTTTCTGTAATGAACTCTGTGAACTTGTCATCATTTTAATACAGTGGATATAAGTACAAGTTAATTCCCTCAGTTCCACAAGAGTTTAACACAAAAGAGAGTATCTATTGTGTGCCAAGCACTATGCTATGGTCTTTAACATTTTTTCTTCTATTCCAGACATTATCCCATTCTACTAATGAAATATCATTCGCACTCAGTTGGTAGGAAGAACTGAGATCTGCCAACTCAAACTCCAATATTCTTTCAACATAAAGGAAAATGTTCTAAAATGAAGAAAATTATTTCCTTTTTTTTTTCCTTGGATAGTCTCAAGACTTATCTTTGGGTCTAATCAGATGCTATTAAGTAGTATATTTATCTTTTTTACTCCTTACCCAAAATGGCTTCAAAATATATTCCAGAATTTTTAAAAAAATAGCCACTCTAAATCAGTCATTATTTTAACTAAGTGAATAACATAGTCGCATCCTGATTTTTCAGATGGAAATGCAAACATCGTGAAATTAACGCTGAAAGCTAAGTAAACATTTTGAAACCCGATAAAGTTTGCTAAAATATGAGGACTCCAATTCACCATGTTCAGACTTCATAAGAAAGAAAGTGAATTATAGACAGTTCAAAATTTTTGTCAAAAGCACACGTGGAACGTGGCTGTTGAATTAAGATTACGTCCTCCACTAGATGGAGAGCTTATTGAGATCATGTCTCAGGCATCACATCATCCCTAACAGCTAACATAGTGCTGGGTACAAAAATAGGAAGAAATCATATTTATTTAAGCACTTAAGTAATTAATCACATTCATTCCAAGAGAGTTGCCTAAATTCTAGCATTTAATATGCTAAGAACCAACCATGCACTTTCCCAAAGCTACTTCAGAGTCTCTCAAATATTTTGCAGAAGAACACATTCTGCCACGTCCTTTCAAAATAGAGAAAATAATTTAAACTCAACATAATCCATTCCTAAATTGAACCACTAGGGTAAAAATGACTTCATTCTAAACCTCGCAACCACAGGAGACCAACTTCCGTGGGAAAATCTCCTCTTGCACTCCTCCTGGCCCTTGCTGGCAATTTCTCCTCCAGAGTAACCCAGCAGAGTCAGTGAGAAACATGACAGCTGTATGAGCAGGGGCCCATTTCCAAAGCTGAGTGTTCCACATGTCATGGATGACTAACGCCCTTGGCCTCATCAAAATTCAGCAGCAGCCAATCGTTCCCTGTGAGGCAGCCATGTTGAAGAGACTGGAGAGGGCTTTCCACTTCTGAAGGACTGTCTTCTCATCAGGTTAGCACTAGCACTCTGACAAGTGAGGGCCATCCAGATTCTCCTTGATTTAAGGCCACCTTTGCAGGGATCTCTGAACACAGCTGGTCAGAGCTGCAACGGCTTCCAGTAGAGCTCTATTACTGGATTGCCCGGAAGATTCAGACTTCCAGAAGAAGAGAAGGTGATTCTCCCAAGCCCTGCAAAGAAGCTGACCTGACAATGAGAACAGGGATCAGCTACAGCCGCCAGCAGAGCCTTTTACCGAGTCTCTGCTGACAGGAGTTTCCAACTGAGCTGCAGGCTTTGGTGAGAGAGGCCCAGAGCCTGAAGGGCTAGATGATTCAAAATCTTACCGGGAGGAGGGAGCATGTATCTCAGAGTGTAAGTGTCATGAGAGCAGGAATTTTTTTTTTTCTTGAGGAAGATTAGTCCTGAGCTAACATCTGCCTCCAATCCTCCTCTTTTTTGCTGAGGAAGACTGGCCCTGAGCTAACATCTGTGCCCATCTTCCTCCACTTTATATGTGGGACGCCTGCCACAGCATGGCCTGCCAAGCGGGCCACTGAAGCAGAACATGTGAACTTAACCACTGTGCCACTGGGCTGGCACAGAGCAGGAATGTTTTCTGTCTATCTATAACTATATCCACCATGACTAGAAGAGTTCCTAGTAAATAATCAACGCATTTTTGTTGAATGAATGGATCAGCGAATCAACAAAACAATCGAGTATGAACAATATAAGGAGCAAAAGTGTTAAAGTTTCTGTCGTGGATGGAATTGTGCCCCCTTAAAAGATGTGTTGAAGTCCTAACCCCCAGCACCTCAAGAAGTGACCTTACTTGGAAATGCAGTCCAGATGGTTTGCAGATGTAATTAGTTAAGATGAGGTCACACTGGAGTAGAGTGAGCCCCGAATGCAATACAGGGTGGGCCCCTAATCCATTAAGGACAAGATGTTCTTACGAAAAGGGCCAATTTTTACACAGACACATGCAGAAGGAGGATGGTGTGAAGTGGCCCAGGGAAAAGATGACAAGCCAACGAGAGAGGCCTGGAACAGATTCTTCCCTCACAGCCCTCAGGAGGAACCAATCCTGCCGACACCTTGATCTCAGACTTTCAGCCTCCAGACTGTGAGACGATAACCTTCTGTTGTTGAAGGCACCCAGTGTGCGGTGTTTTGCTATAGCAGCCCCAGCAAAACTAATACAGTCCCCCCAATACAGCTTGTCTTCTTGCTCCCCCACAGTCTATTCTCCACAGAGCAACTATAGTGACCAATTATGTCATGTCTCTTTCCTATGCAAAACACACAATGGCTTCCAACACACTGAGAATAAAATGCAAATTTCTTATCATGGCCACCAGGCCTCCTGTGTTCTGACTCGTGGCTCCCTCACTGACCTCATTGTCTGTCCTTCTCTCCTCACACCCTCCTCCCTTCAGCCAGCGCTGGCCTCTTTGCTGTTTCTCAGAAAAGTGAAGAATACTTCTACCTCATGGCTTTTGCCTTTGCTGTTACTCCTGTCTGGAACTCTCCTTAATATGCGTGTCATTTGTATCTCAGGTCATTCAGAACTCATGGAATGGTCTTCTAGAGAGGACTTTGACAAGCCTGTCTAAAATAGAGCCCACATCACCTCTATCTGTTATTCGGTGGCTGTGTTTTCTTTACAGCAATTACCCCTTCCTGATGCATTGAATGTTCGTATGCTCACCTTCTGTCTTCCTCTCTAAAATGCCTGAGGACGGGGACAAGGTTTGGTTTGCTGATGTGTCCTCACACCCAGAACAATGCCTGATACATGGTAGGTACGCTAGGTACATATCTGGTGAATGACTGATATTACAATCTTACACATTTGCTCTGACACTCTTGAAAATTCTGTAAAAAGAAGATATCAGCCACTAAACATCTATTTGGCCGTTCTTTTGTACCTGGGACTGGGACAGTCACAGGAGAGCTACACATAAATCTCTCATGGACCCAGTCCTCAAGAAGCTTGGGACAGAATTTAAGTATGTTCCACAAATTGCTATAAGTAGTGTACAAACTGTAAAACTACAAAGGAGACAACAGTCCTACCTGATAGGTAGGAAAGGCTTCGTGGAACAAGTAAAGGGTGAATGTAGGCTTGAAAGAACTTGCCGTAAGGAAGAGGCAACCTAAAGATGCTCAGTGGAGTGTGGAACAGTCTGGTGGGTTCAGATAATGAAACGCAGTTAAGCATAGTTGGAGCACAAGAACACGGCGGGTGAGCGGCGCAGGAGCAGCAAAGCTTGGGCGGTGAGACCTGAGGCTTGATGGAAAAGCAGGGAGCAGGTGGCTTATTTCCCATTTTAAGGAAGTGGGAGTTTATCCTAGAGCCCAAAGAACCCTCCTGAAGCCCCAGCCCAGTGGATACATGACTACTTTAAGGTGTGACAGGGGTGAAACCTAAATCTCTCCCTACAGGCGCCACAACTCTGCTACCGGCATTACCGTGTTGAAAAAAGCATTTTGCCCGTGAGCAACACCTAAAAGAAAACAATTTGATTTGTTGGGGATGGGAGCTGTTGGGTGTTGTTGTTGTTGTCTGGTTTCTTTACATTTTCTATTAAAATGTGGTTTGATCAACATCTACTATACGTTGGCTTAGAGTCCCCAGTTTTATAATTCCCACTCCTCTATGTAGTCCTGACTTCTCTGCATCAACACATCTCTGGAGACACAGTGTCACAATTATTTGTTGACTTTGCTTGTAGTAATTTTGCCCTAAACTGTGCTTTTGTCCCAGTCTAAACAAAGAGATCAGGCCAATCGCAGATACAGGCCGCCACTGACAAATCAGCTTTCCTAACCTTCAGTCCTGAGCTGCAGGCCTTTTGGTCATCAGTTTTCCAATCACAAACCTCTAGTGCATTCATCTAGGCTGGTTGTTTTCTTTTTGCGTGTGTGTGGAAGATTAAGCCCTGAGCTAACATCTGCTGCCAATCCTCCTCTTTTTGCTGAGGAAGACTGGCCCTGAGCTAACATCCGTGCCCACCTTCCTCTACTTTATATGTGGGACGCCTACCACAGCACGTCTTGCCAAGCAGTGCCATGTCTGCACCCAGGATCCAAACCGGCGGACCCCGGGCCACTGAAGCAGAACCTGCGAACTTAACTGCTGCACCACTGGGCCAGCCCTCAGTTGTTTTCAGTTCTTTTAATGAAATCCTTTTTCCTGTTCCTCAAGAAAATCTCACACAGACCCCAGTGTATAAAATCTGTAAAGCAGTGTTTAATTAATTATAAATACATTATGAATGTTCAAACTTGTATCATTGTTTATAGTAAAAGTGATCAACGAGCACAATGTGGCTATTTTGATGACATCTTCAATCCTGAGTTATGAATGACCCTTGCGGACCTGTCGTTACCAGTATGACATCTGGCTCTGGTTTTTCTTTTTGTTGGAAAATAAATTTTTCTAACGGATCTGATTCATAGATCCTGAGTTTAAAAAAGAAAAAGAGAGAGACCGAAGCAGAGCTAGAAACTTCTAATCTGTGGCTTATTTACAATTATTTTATGTAGATTATAAGTTGTAAACTCATCTCTCTACGGACTCTAAAGCCTGGAGTCAAAACCAGTTTGGGGGCTGGCCCCGTGACCGAGTGGTTAAGTTCGGTAGTCCGTTTCAACGGCCCAGGGTTTCACCGGCCCAGGGTTTCGCCGGTTCGGATCCTGGGCGTGGACATGGCACTGCTTGTCAGGCCATGCTGAGGTGCCATCCCACATGCCACAACTAGAAGGACTCACAACTAAGATATACAACTATGTACCGGGGGGCTTTGGGGAGAAAAAGGAAAAATTAAATCTGTAAAAAAAGAGAAAGAACAGTTTAGTTCATAGTGTATGTTATTAAATTAGTTGCCAGGGTTTAAAAATTAAAAGATTTTATTTAAAAATCTGGATTTCTGGCTTCTCTTGAAATCTCTGAGGATCTGGCAACACCAGGGCCATATTCCCACCTAGTAACTTCTTTAGATGGTTTGCTCTTTCAGATGGCCTCACACACACACACACACACAAGCATCTTCCATTCACTACCCACCTGGGTCCCACAGCGTTTCAGTTGTGTTCCCTGAATTATATGCTCAAAGACAGCGGGAGAAGCTTTGCTCCTTTCTCGCTCTCTCTGCTCCATCACTCTAGCCCGTCACCCTAATCCACACCGCATCAGGCTGCTCCAGGGCCACTGCGGTGACCTCCTAAATGTTCTCACTCGGAGGTCACCCTCTCCATGCAGGCCTAGTTGTATCTGCCGTTGGATCCACGCCTTGTCCTTCACTGACTCCTGTAGCCTGCATTTCCCAGACACTCATGCTTGATGTCTCTCGATGGAGTTCAGTCAATGGGAGGCACTGGAAGGGATTGGAGGGTGAGGAAAAGGGAGAAGCCAAGGTATTTGTGTCCCTTCCTGTCTGCCTCATGCAGCGTCTCTATCAGGAGCCCCTCTCTCCTGTGACGCCAGCTCCTGGAGTCCTCACACAGGCTGTCTCTTCTGCTGGGGATACCTTATATCAATCAGGGTCTCCACAGGAAACAGACGGCACATTTGAAAGGGATAATTGGAGGCGGATTTATTTACAAAGATGTCAGTATAGAGGAACCACGGGGGATAGTGCTTAGCACCCCTAGACTCAACGAGGAGAGATTTAGGTAGAGCCATCCATTTTGTAAGGAGCAGGCACCTTCAGGCAAAGGATACAGCCAACTGCGGATAACTATACAGGGGAGAAGCGAGAGGAATAAAATCCCTGACACTGCTTTCCTCCCTACACAGTGTTCCTGTGCTGTGGCTCTAGCAACATCATTGTGGGCCGGTAATTCTATGCAGGGCGAGGGGGTGCGGGGTGTCCTCCGCATTACAGAGTGTTTAGCAACATCCCAATAGAAGCCGTGACAACCAACAATGTATCCAGATGCTGTCAAATGTCCTCTGGGGGTCAAAATCGCTCCCCAGTTGAGGACCACTGAGGTACGACTTCCTGTTGTAGTCCATCCAGGTCAACCTCCCAAGCAAAGAGGAGGGTGGAGAGTGGATCTGGAGGGGCAAGCGGAAGATATTCAGCACAACTCGTTACCCAACGTGGACCTCGCATTGACCCCCACTCATTCTTCAGATCTCCGTTTTACGCGGCACCTTTCCTGGCGGGCCCCACCTCTTGCTGAATCAAGTTCTCACTCATGCTTCTCACTAACTGTACCCTACTGTTCACCCTCAGACCTTATCACATTTTGCCACCATGCATTTTATGTGTCTGCGTATTTTAGTACCTGTCTCACCTGTGGACTGAAGAGCTTTTGAGGACGTGGGCCATGACTGCTGCCTCACCTTCCAGCCAGCACCGTGGCTGGCACAAAGTCGGAGCTCAATAAACACATGAGGAATAACTGAACACGAATGAATGTGCTAGCTTGACAGCATATGTTAATATACTGGTGAATTGCTTATCACAAATTTGTTTTAGATTACATTGAGTGTTCTTATTGTTAAACAAATAAAATATATTTAAAATACAGTCAAGAAATAAAATCCGACTCAAATATTCACGCAGCTCTCACTTCATATTCATGAAAAACATTATAAAAGTCTCTTATCTGGTAGAACTTCCTTATTTTGTACATGAAACTAAGTTAAGCTAATGGAACAGGTTAAAACAAGTAAATAATAATAACAAGTAAATTAATAATATCAATAAAAATGTTCACTGAAAAGAATTCAAATGTACCTATAACAAATGCAACTGGGACTATAGAAAAATTTTAAATAGAGAAAAGTTAAAAAAGTAGAAATAAAAAGTAGTTATTTGGCATACTAATCTAATTAATAAAATGAATAATGTTTGAAATGAATAAACTCTTTTTGTATTCCCACATTCATAGCCGCGTTATTCACAACAGCCAAAAGATGAAAGAAACCCACATGTCCATCAAAATGTGGTGTGTGTGTGTGTGTATATATATATACATATATACATAATGAATGAATATGTGTGTGTATATATATATATATACACATATATATATATAGAATGAATGAATATTAGCCTGACAAAGGAAGGAAATTCTGACACACACTACAACATGGATGAACCTTGAGGACATTATGCTAAGTCAAATAAGCCAGACACAAAAGGGCAAATACTATATGATTCCATTTATATGAGGTACCTGGATTAATCAAATTCGTAGAGACAGAAAGTACAATGGCGGTTGCCAGGGGCTAGACAAAGGGGGTGATGGGGAGCAATGGGCATAGAGTTTCAGTTTTGCAAGATGGAAAGTTCTGGAGATTGGTTGCACAACAGTGAGAATACACTTAACATTACTGAAGTATACACTTAAAAATAGTTAAAATGAAACATTTTATGTTACGTGTATTTTACCACAAAAAATAAGCATGTAAATAAATAAGATCACTCAAGATGCTAAAATAAAAGTAAGCAACAACTATCGCAGTACAAAGTCCTTGGATTATCATTACCAAAAGACAGGCATAAATTTCAGCTGAGAGTGTGAGCCGTCCATTCCTGCCATGGTGATTCTGCTGCTCGCTGGTGTTAGAGAACCACTGTTTTAGGTCAATGGGAGAAGCAATAGAGGGGAGTTTTAAGAGTGCGGATCCAGAGACAGATTGCCTGGGTTCAAATCCTTGCTTCTTCTACTTCTTTCCTGCTGTGTGACCTTGATCAATCTGCTTAACCTCTCTGTGCTTTAGTTTTCTCAGTAAAATAAGGATGATACTACATACCTCATAAAATTGTTTTAAGAATTAAATGGAGTAAAGAATTTTAAAGTGCTTAGACGATACCTGTATAGTGTGAATTAAATAAAATAATGTAGTCTCAGACATGTATTAGGGTTCCTTTCCATGAAGCCTTGTTCCTTTATTTTCCTTCCCTTTAGGTACAAGACTAGAAGAGTCCAAGCTCCTTACAATAAACTGCTCCTCTAAGAGGTGTTGAGCATTTACTCTAGATCAAGCAGCCAGCGAGTGGCAAACCCATTAGTCTTTTGATGGCGCCTCTGTGCTGTGTGACCCGGGCAACAACGCCTGTGCCGTCTGAGCACTTTCCCCAGGCCTGGGCGGACCCAAACCTCCTATTCTCTCCTTAACCTTTCCAGCCCTCCTTTCCACTCAGCATATGATGGTCAGACAAGTAAATAATTTGTGAACTCAACTCCCTTTCTGGCTTTTATTTTCACATTTCTCCAAGGAGCATCTTAACGTCAGCAGGAAAACATTTATTAATTTCATGACGAATATGACCGAAGTGTGAACCACTAAAACAAAATAAACTGTTATTGTGCTTTTATGTCAATTCAAGATGAAATATTAACCAAAAATAATCAAATTAAAAACCTAGACATGACTTCAAAATCCAGAAAGGCTGATAGTTTTCCAGTAAAGAATAAAATAATATCCCCTTCTTCAATTTTATTTTATCCTTTAAACATAGATTTGATATAGGTAGAAGATGCAGGAAATTTACTTTAAAAAAATTAAATGCCATTACAAAGAGTGGGGAAAAGTTCTAAGAATAGAAATTAAAAAAAAAAAATAAGAAGATTTAGACATCATGAATAGAGATGACACAATGTGCCTCATACGTAGTTGAAAGGCAAAAGAGCAAATACATGGTACCAAGGTGCATAACAAGTATAAAGAATTAAATGGCTTGGTTAACTTCTTTGATTAATTTTTAATATTCACACCTCTTTGCTCTCATCTTTCAACAGTCTAGAAGACATACCATTTCTTTCATCGTTATGTCCCAAAGCTGCGTGGACTAGTCTGTCCTCACCGGTTCCTACAGTACACTTAAAAGTATCTCCAAGCGTTGGAGAAACACAAGAGCTCTGCTGACCCATCCCCATCACATCAGTTATCTGGGCCGTCTCTAAAATACAGAATGCTAGCTCTGACTTTGTCATCAGACTGTTTGTTTACTTGACAATTACAACCGCAGGGACAGAATAGACAGGCATGTTAGCAGAAAAGTTTGTATATTCAAGGCAGAAAACTAGCAAGTGCAAGAATCCTGAGACAGAACGGAGCTGGGTGTATTCAAAAACAGGAAGGAGGCCAGGGAGCAATGGGAGGACAGTAGGAAATGAGGCCAGAGGGGAAGCCAGGAGTCCCCCGGTTTGGACTCCTAACTGTATTCTGTGTAAGAAGCCATGGAGAATTGAAGGCCAGGATGTGACAGGGTCTGATTGACACCAAAGAACCACTCTGGGAGCAGAAGGTATGTGGAGACCAGAGTCTAGATAGAAAAAGCAGAGGCAAGGAAACAAATTAGGGTGGTATTAAATGAGGCAAGAGATGATAGTGAGTGGGATGAGAATGATAGGGGCAGATAAGAAGAGAAGTGGTTGGAATCAGAATATATTTGACTGTGGAGACGACAGACTTGCTGACTGTAGGACTGGATGTACAAGATAACAGTAAGTGCTTGTTTTTTTATTTATGAATGTTTCATGCAATTACGACAACTCATCTTGCAAAGTTCTAGTAGAGCCAGAAATTAAGTCATGCACACCTGTCCTAAAGAAAACGACCAAAGTTTTAACAACTTCCATCTAAGCTAAAGAGGAGGAAAAAGCAGATCTCCAAATAATTACATCGAAATTATTTTCTTATACATGTAACGCTCTTGGGCATATCATTGGCATGGTAGGGTTTATTTGGAAATTTAAAAGTATATAAAAACAAAATTTTTCATACTTTGATCTTCATTCACTTTACCTTTAGTGCATATCTTTCTCAATGTTAGAGAAAAAATGTTTTAAAGTAACATAAAGTATTTCTATAATTAATGAATAGAAATATCACTAAGCGGTTGGTTAGCTACTGTAAAAACAATTAGCAAATTCCTAATTGTTATTCAATCATTTTAATCTACCAACCACTGTTGATTTTTGCTACTAATCTAACAACCATTGTTAACCTACTGTTTTAAAATCTAATGAAGCAAAACTCAGCATAGAAATGGTGCAAGCTTTCTGAAGGATTTCCTCACACTTAGTGAAATTTCAAAAAAAGAAAGAGAAACAATCCTGTGTTTGACTTCAGCAGCATTATTTCTCTCATCTCACTGTGCATTCTGTCAGAAGGGACTCTCATTACCGGCTCCTGCTTGGCATAGAGATAAATTTCCCTCGGCGTGGTTCTGGCACCTCTCTGTCCCTTTATACACTCTTCCTGTAAGAGAAATAAAAAATTGGGAAGAATAACTGGGCATGCTCAGTTGTACCATGCTCTCTCTTGGGAGCTGCCTGCCTGCAAAGGGATGTTTTTCCCTTTGCCTCTAGGACCCAAGTCCCTGTGTAGGAAAGGGACCGTCTGGGCGGGTATTTCTAATCCTGAGATTCGGCTCATGGGCTCACTTGGTTCTCTCACGAATCTGTGTCTTCAGTCTTGCTCTATGAGCAGTGGAGATGATATTTTGTCTCTATCTGCCTCGCTATTTTTTTTCTTAAATTATGCAGAATGCAAGCAGGGAGGGAAAAGGTTCTATTTATTGGCCCTTGAAACCTTACACACAGCACAACATCTGCCTTATTGTAGTTACTTAGCAAATATTTGTTGATTGTAGAGATTACCACAAAAGTTTGATTCTGCAGTTTAAGTTCTCTGTCAACAGAAAGGATTAGTATCCTACAGGTGGAAACTTGAAGGCTTAAATTTTGGCTGTCGAGTGCCCACTTTCAGATAAGAAATTATTCAAATAGCCACGTATTAAACTCAAAACAATAAATTAGAGCTTCTTTCCACATGAATGACTATTTCGATGCAAGGCTTTACCAATTCACACAATATTTAGTTTTAGCAGTTCCCAGAATCTCGACCCGTGAAAAGCATTTCCTGATGTCATCCTCGAGGTTGAGGTTTGGCTGGGGCGACGCCCTGAGCTCTTCTCTCTGAGAGGCTGGCACCGACTCGGCCAGTGTTCTAGTCCACCTCTGCGCATTGTGCAACATAAGTGACAGGAAGCCTTGGTGGCCTTGTTTGGAAGCTGCTGTTTTCACTCCCCTCATACAGCAGGAGAAAAGTAAAAAGCAAAAAAGGCAGCTACATAGTTCACATTGACATGAAAAGAGTAAACTGAGGGGCCAGCTTGGTGGCACAGCGGTTAGGTTCGCATGTTCCTCTTCTTGGCGGCCCAGGGTTCGCCGGTTTGGATCCCCAGTGCGGCCGTGGCACCGCTTCACAAGCCATGCTGTGGTAGGTGTCCCACACATAAAGTGGAGGAAGATGGGCACGGATGTTAGCTCAGGGACAGTCTTCCTCAGCAAAAAGAAGAGGATTGGCAGCAGATGTTAGCTCAGGGCTAATCTTCCTCAAAAAAAAAAAAAAGAGTAAACTGAGCTGTCTTTGTTCCTCAATTAGTGTTTTTCTGAATTGCTTTTTAGACTCCCTCCTAATGTCAGGTGTTTATGTTTTTAACTGGATCTAGCTGGTTCTTTTGCATATAAAATACTCTGTACTACTTACGTGTAACTAACGGTTTAAGATGGTTACTTAGCATAGTGAGAAAGCTGTCTCTTTTAAAAATTATTTTTTTATTCACGAGATTATTAAAATTACACATTTAGGGGAAAAAATCAATACACTGTATACTTCATTACTGAAAACAGTATACTATCACCAAAAAAGGCCTTTATTTTGGGAACTTGATTCCTAATTTATGGCAAGTGTTGCTTTCAGAAATAAAGCCACCGGACGACACAATCTCACTCAATCTTAAAGGCGGGCACGCTGAGCAGGGCACACTCTTACCCTTTGTGGGAGCTCCTCCTCTACCCTGCCAGCTGCCAGGCCTCGGCCTTCTGGCGC